>NW_027137926.1:0-301184 GCF_003813185.1 Lentinus tigrinus ALCF2SS1-7
CGCACCATCGGACTTCGGACTTCGGACTTCCCTTCGGAGTTCGACTTGTGCGCATAGTCTTAACACTCATATCACTTAAATGACCGCTTGCAGTGCCAACCAAACATGCTACACCAAGGACAAAGGAGATAATTATTCAATCTAAGCAACCAGAATGAGTATTTGTACCAAAGAGGCTGCAGAGGAGGGCATGCACGTCTCATAGAGGACCACCGTAGCCGCTCATCAGACTGTGCGTCTTTGGATGATGTGAACAACCTTCCTGATATGGGGGCTGCATCATTTTTGTGCGTCACTGTATGCCCACAGTGTCCGCAATTCTCATACTTTTATTTAGTCTCATCCCCATCTGTTCTTGCTGCCCGTGCCTCCCTCCAGAATGTCTGGTGCATTTGGGGCTCGGCAAGGCATGCCGTGACACAGGTCACAGAAGCACCCACACATGTCATCTACATGTGTCAGCAGCGACCGGGATAAGACTGGGCTTTGGGTTTCTGGGTGTTGCGTACCACTATGCTTGACCCTCAACCCTTGCTTTCATCTCTCCAAGAATCCTGTCATTGCTTCTGTCGACCATGGATCCTGAAGCTTGCAGCTCGGAGTTCAACCACGCGGTTGTACAAGGTTCTCTCAGAAGTGCTCAAAAGGGTACAAAACAAGTAAGTACGACTCCCAGCACTGCAGCCTCAATCTAGCTGGACGCTGGTGAATGTATGTTGATCCATTGTGCATATCTGGGACTGTCTGGGGAGCATTGGCATTTGTCTAGCCATTACTTGCTTTGCATAAGGGCAAGGTAGTTAGTCGTTATGGTACCTCCTTCTACCTCAGGCTAGAACACTAGAAACAGATTCAGTGAAAATACAATGTTAGGCTGAACACCTCCAGAAGATTGTGTTTCCCATTCACACAGACGACCACGGCAGAATTCCGAAAGCACTGCGAGTCAATAGGGAAGGCAGAATTGGTTGAATGTTTAACAAATGTGCCGCAGGCAGCGCAGCCTTGGATTATGACTACAACGTAATGACACATGTGTTACAAAAAGTAACGCGCTGCCCCAGTGACCCGGAGTTACCGTGATGTCACGGCATGCCTTGCCGAGCCCCAAATACACCAGACGTCACAGCATGCATCCTAAAAATCCAGGGCCCGTGACATGCTTGTGACTTGTTCGCGATGCCCTACCAGGCCCGAACATGTCACGGATATCTCTATGAGCGGGAATTGTAAACAGTCGCGTAGTTGTCATGCCGAAAGACATACAAAGGGACTTTTTTGTCGCACCGCACGGCGGGACTTGAATGTGATAGACTTGGGACGCGAACGTGTCACAGCGTCAACTTACCTGACCATATCCCTTGCTTATTAGAACGCTGTGACACGTTCGCGTCCCAAGTCTATCACATTCAAGTCCCGCCGTGCGGCGCGACAAAAAAGTCCCTTTGTATGTCTTTCAGCATGACAACTACGCGACTGTTTACAATTCCCGCTCATAGAGATATCCGTGACATGTTCGGGCCTGGTAGGGCATCACGAACAAGTCACAAGCATGTCACGGGCCCTGGATTTTTGGGATGCATGCCGTGCGTTCTACAGCTCTCTCTCCGGCGCTCAAACTCTTCTCGTGCGAAATTTCAAGGTTTGTCCAGCGTTCTGATTGGCTCCTCCCTCCGCCTCCTCCTGAGCGTTAGCGAAGGGTTTGAGCGCAGGTGAGAGAGCTGTGAACGTCTGGAGCCGAGACTAACTTTTATTTGAGTTCCTCATATCTTATTATGTTACTGGTAGGTGGTGGGAAACCCTGATCATGGGGGAAGTCTTCAGATATACCGTGCGGTACTTTCCAGTCTAGTTGACTCTGGAAAATAGATGCGATAGGTTCAAATACATGACATAAAGTAGGCAAAAAGAAAACTAGCAGCAATGTCGAGAGCAGTAAGCTATACAGTGTCACGGGTATACAACCATGCGTGTGGTAAGAGACTCGAGGCAAGATGAATCCGTTACTGGCGATACAGCTAGCTAACTACTGGGGCTAGGGTGCTCTTCTATCGAGTCCAACGTTATTGGCGGCACAGTGCCAACCGGCGTGTCCAAATCGTCTCGCGAGGGCCCGCCAGGCGAGATACTCTCCCCCAATGCGGCCAACGCCGCCACCCCCTCTGAATCCCTCTTTCTTCGTGTTCGCCGCATGCTCGCAGCGGTCGGTGTTGACGGTGTCATTGTTTCAAACCCGTCGGACTTCAATCGCATCAGCATGTCGCGTGCGAGGTCGGCCGTGTCGCCCGACTTCGCCGTGAGCAGCACATCGGTATTGAGCGTGAGCGGTGCGGCTGGTGTGGGGGCGGTGCTCTTTCTGTCGCGCGCGCGAGTGCGGCGTGCTTTGCGACCAACGCTGTCCCCGTTCCGCAGCTTCTCCAGCAGGTTGTCGAGGGCTGCGTTGTCCTCTTCCGTCTGTACCGGAGCCTCCTGCGAGTTGAGCTTCTTCGCTCTAGCATCTTCGGCCGCTTGCCTGCGCTTCTCCACGGCCTGACGCTCCTCTGCGAGTTGCAAGTTGTCTGCTCGGCATTTCTAGTCCAGAATGTCAGTGAGACGTAAGCACACTGTATGGCAATCGAAACGAACCTTGTAAGAGGTCACGAACGTCTTGAAGATACCATAGAACTCGGCAGAGTTCATGTTCTTCTCGTCTTCACCATAATACTTGACCACTTCAGAGAACGTAGAATCTGCATGGTTGACGTCGTCGACAAGATCTTCAAGCTGCGTAGTCGCCTTGCCGACAAAAGACCACATTTGCTTGCCGTACTTGTCGTTGAGCTCCATATCGGAGAAGTGCTCCGTAAGTTCCTTGCGAATGGCCTTCAAGCCTTCACGAAGTTCACCCAGAGATTTGCGTACGTCCTGCAGATTGACTACACGCGGTGTGGGTCAACACAAGCGACACAGCATGGTAACGCAGATAATCTCACCTCGGTAAGCTTCTGCTGGCGCCGCGAGTTCGTCCAGGAACGCTTCCATGTCGGGGAAATGCTTCGCCACAGTACGCTCAAGGAAGTGTAGCAGTGTCGTGTTGTGAAGTGACTTCGTATCGACGAGCTAGAGAGTATGTGAGCAATTGCACTGATTGTCGTACCCTTAAACGCGTACCTTGTTGATACTGCTGACACGGAAGCCGAAAGCACCACCTTTGACACCGGTGCCGTTCATGTAGTTTCCAATGAGTAGAATCAGCTAGATTCACGCCATAAGATCAGCAAGGCGCCGTTTTGACAGTAGACTGTTTCCTTACACTCAGAAGCTCCTTGAAGTGACTCGCCTCCAGCAGCGACTTGCCCGCGTCTGACAGTTTTCTCGCGCTCTGCAATTATGTCCCATGAGCGAAGTTGACGGAAGAGGAGGCATCCACTCACTTCATCGAGCAACACCCACGTCTCGTCGAAGACACATTTGTACAGCATGCCCTCGATACGAGGCCCGAGACGGTCGATCTTGATGAGCTGAACCATGAGACGATCGGAAGGGTGGAGGCCGGCCAGCTCTTCTGGATCCGCATTGCGATACACGTTGAGCTTTCCGACCTAGTCGAGGCCTCATTAGCATCTCCAGACACTCCGCACCGAAAGAGACACTTACCTGCTCCGGGTTGGGCAGCACGGGCTTGAGCTCGCTCAAGAACACCTGCGTGCAGACGTCCTGGTCGAAGTCGCGAATCTTGATGGCAAGCTCCTCGGGCTGGAACTTCTTGACCGTCTGGATGAGAATCTCTGTAGATCGTTCAACATCTGCACCTCTCTCCACTCAGCAGACATGAACCCACCGACTCGCTTCTTGGTCTGCGGATCGAGCACACTCTTCAGCTCCGCACGCTTCTGCTTTGCTACACGTCGACGTCAGTCAACTCCTCTCACTGCAAACAGATCAGGACAAAAGACGCACCCATCAGGTTGATCACAAGCTGCTTCGCCTTGAAATCTTCCTCCATCTCCATCCAGACGCCGTCTATCTGGAGCTTCTTCACCCACTCGTCCTCTCTCGACGGCTCCTTGAATACTGTCTTCTCCGCCTGCTGCATGGGAAGCTTGTCCCACTGCAGCTGCTTCATCTTCGTACTGGGTGTGATCGAAAGATCCTTGCGCGCAGAGAGCAGGTTCTGGATGTTCGCTCCGAGCAACGACGTGCGCATAGATCCTGGACCAGAAGTTGGCGGCGTCGGCGCACCCGGCGGTGGAGGTGGGGGCGGGGGTGCACCACCAGGAGGCGGTGGAGGCGGAGGTGGTGCAGGGAACTTGCCAAGCTTGCCACCGGGCCCAGGGGGCGGCGGTGGCGGCGGCGGAGGAGGAGGAGGAGGAGGAGGAGGAGGCGGCGGCGGCGGAGGCGGAGCACCGGACGCACCAGGCGGTGGAGGAGGCGGAGGAGGAAGGGGAGGCACTGGTTCCTCGGGGACCGGTGAGTTGAGCGGGCTAGGTTCTGAAGGGGGGCGACCCCTCTTGGTGAGATGTCTCCGTAGCTGCTCGGCGAGCGAGCCAGGCTGAGTCGGCGAATCCTTCCCGGTATGTACAGAAAGGCCCGAGCTGACAGATGTTGCCTCCGTCGTCTGGTTAGAGGCTGTTGAATTAGACCGGCGAAGTAAGCTATCGCCGTCAAAGTCATCCGTCTCCGTCATTGATAAGCTGCGATTATCGTCGTCGGGAATGAAGTGAGCTATGATAAAGAGTGAGTCAGTTCCCCTGTATGCATGGACCGGAAATCTACGTACTGCCAAGAGGAGTCCTGGGCAGATTCTTATTCCTCCGTGAAGGCGTACGAGCACTGCGGGGACTCGAGGACGCGCCGTCGCGCACATTATTCTGGTCACAGACATGAGCAGATGCGACGTAGCACAGCATACTGCACTAACCATAGCGCCCTCGGCGATCTGCTGCTGAATTTGCTCTTGCTCAATCTCGTCATCAGCATCCATGAACTGGGACGAGCGCCCGTTCTGCGCCTCCGAGATGCGCGTAATACGGCCAGCACCCGGCTTCCTCCCGCGAGTGGAGGGAAATTGGTTGGTCCTCCGCAGACTGCCGCTCTTCTTCGGGGTGTCTTCGTTGTCTACACCATCAGCAGGCGCGCCATCCCGTTGCTTGTCGCGACCCTCAAGGATGCTGATGGTCTTGTCCCGCTGCAGATGCTTCTCCAATGTGTCGATGAGCGTCCTGCGGTCCATGCCGCCAGCATTGGCATGGTCGATGATCTTGCCAACGCCCTTGCTGACCTCCTTCAGCATACGGAAAAGTTCCATAATTTGTGCCTCGAGCTGCGCGATCTGTTCCTCATATCCCGCTTTCTGTGCCTCCAATTGGCCTTGAAGCTTCTGTGTGTTCTCGCGAGAGATGGCTAGCTTCTCCTCGAGGCGGGCGACCTTTGCTTTGAGCGACCCGACGAGACCACCCTCACCTTGTGCAACTTCATCCTCGAGCGCCTCTTTCTCGAGTCGGAAGCGGAGGGCGGCAGCATTTGCCTTCACGAGCTCGTCCTCAAGGTACTGATGTCGGTCCGCTTCGTTGAACTGTGCGATGATGCGTTCGACAGAATGGCCTAGGCGCTGTTCTGCACCAACAAGCTTCTTGTCGAGTACGACGTCCGCTACGAGGGAGTCAATCAACTGATAGTAGTGCGCGAGGGCAGGCCCCTCTTCGCGAATGAGCAGCATGTGTTGCATGATCGACAAGAAGTGATCCTTTGCCTTCGTATCTGCCGTCTTCGCGCGGAGGGCGTTGTAGACATCCTCCGGGTTGGCAAGGTCACGCAGGATGGCCTGATCGACGCGCTCCTTCAGCTTGCTCTCGTCCTCATCGAGCATTCCCTGCAGCATCTGGATCTGCTTGTCGATGACTGGGAGACCGAACGAGCGACAATGCTCGATAATACTCTGAAGGCCAGCCGCCTCCATCTGCGACCTATGGTGGACTCGAATATCCAGGTCGTCGATGTTGATCATTAACGCATTGACGAAGATGAGGTTGGAGAGCTACGTAGACGCGTTAAAGGACGAGTCGCGCGAACATGCAAGATGCATACCGTGTAGTCATTCAACGAGGGGTCAATGCCACCGTGCCTCTTGACCTCGTCACTTGCGCCGACAAGGGTGCCCATCTTGCCGCGTCCGGCGAGGGCGCTCTCCAAGGACTTGAACCAGTATCCATACGGATTACCAGCCTCATTGTTGGCAGCACTGAGGGCTTCGAGTGCGCTGACGACGAGATGGTGATTGGCGCCATCGTTGTAGTACTCGAGGAAGCAGAGGAGGTCAAGCAGAATCTTGCGCGTCGGGAGGTGTGGCGTGTTGAGAGCGGACGCTATTTGCGTAAGGATGGTCGGATGGTTGAGCGCGTCATTGGCCGCAAACTGAATACGGAGTCAGTCCAACAATAGAAGAAGCGTACGCCCAGCATCCCGCCATGGCCCAGACCTCGGTGTATCAACTCCGACGTATCTCCCACAGCTTCGAACCATGTCGACAGCACACATGCAAAAACAATGGCGTGAATGGTGACCGTCGTGCAAACAGCACGAGAGGGAGGGCGCCTTCGCGAGCATATGCCTAGCGCGCGGGCATAGCACCGGCGGGCGCATGCGAAGGGCGACTGCCAAACAAGACGGCGAGCGGGACATCCAGAGAGGACACGCAACGCGAATAGGGAGCGGTCGTGGGTCGCTGCCGGGATAAGGGCACATACCTGATGGTTCAATATCTGCTTGAGACACTTTGCGACCTCGTACTCGAGTTCAATATCCTCCTTGCGCCTGGTGCGAAGTCAGAGGGTAGTCGAGGGGAGAAGGAAGATGGGAGCACACCTCTGCACGCCCTTCTTGCTGATACTCTGGAGAGCCTGACCGAGTACGGAGGTTCCTTGTATCTCGACGAAATGGCGGAACCAACTGTGTATGGATGAGAGGTGGGAGGGCGGGCTTGAGAGTGTGGAGAGACATACCTCATCTCCTTACTGCGTAGGGATACCTGGAGACTGGAGGCCTGCTTTGGAGTGATTGTTCTGTCCATGAACTTCTTGATGTACCACTCGGGGGTGCCCTCTGAGAAGGCGGCGGCGGCCTGACCTGAGTCGGTCTGCCTGCGGGCCTGCTCCTCGCGCCTGCGCTCCTCGCCCCAGCGCATCTGCTCGTCGTTGTAGACGATGTGCCACTTCTGGTCGATGGAGAGGTGGGGGATGTCTTCGAGACCGCGCATGCGCATGATGTTGTCGAAGAGCATCTCGATTTCGTCGTCGTTCTCGGGGCGGGGGAAGGAGAACTCGTCCTGGGGGGTATGGTGCTTGTAGAGATTTGAGAGGTGGTGATGATGGGGCTCGAAGGGGGATATGGAAGCGGGATAGCGGGAGGCACGGGTGGACTCTGAGCGTGTAGTGGCGATAGAGGCCCCGGACATGGGGCGAGAGCGGTCATTGGTGTCCTGGCCGACGATGGAGGACTGCCTCGGTCTATTCCTGCGTTTTCCAAAGAGGGTTTCCATGGCGTGGGGTATGTAGGGAGCGTGCGGGCGGGGGGCGTGAGGTTAAGCAGACGAGAGACGCGTTGATCGACGCCGTCTGGGCCGGAGACGGTGAGAGGTAGGTTGTGGGTGGCAGCGAGGACAGTCGCTGGACATCCGCGGGTCGTCAGGCTCGCATGAAAGGTCGTAGACGGCGTGAGCAGCGGCGGCGACGCGAGGGAGAGAAACGAGATGGACGTCGGGAGAGAGAGTGCCTTGACCGCTGAGCTCGGCTCGGGCGGTTGCAACGCGCCAAAAAGGAAACCACCACGCGAGCGACGATGTCAACGCGCCCCTCCTCGACTCCTCCTCCTCGACGACGACAACGACGAACACGACGACGCACACGGCGCACACACCATGTCGGCCTTCACGGCCATCGCAAACTCCGGCATTTCTACCCTATACCGCATCCTAGTCTACCTCTTCCTCGAAGTTGTAAGTCCAACGCGTGTCTCCCCCTCCTCCGCCCTCACCACTCCGCACCAGGTCCCGAAAAGCGAACTCAAGTACATTATCCCCGCACTATATCTCGCCTATGCCGCAACCCTCCCCGCGGCCACGCCCCTCTTCACACAAGTAGTCGCTATCCAGGAGGAGAAAGTCGTCGTCGAGGAGAAGCCAGACTCCAACGGCGAGCTCGTCACAGACGTCACTGTCTCCGAAACAACACTCGTCGCACCCGTCCCCCAGCCCCTCGAGGTGAGATCTGTCCTCCGTACCCGTATTCCCTTCCCCCACTCACTCCGCCGCTTCAGTGGAGCTCCGCCTTCAAGTCAATCTTCTTCTCCGTACCGTCCCCTGTCCCCATCCTCCGCTACGCCAACCTTGCGATCAACACCCTACTCCTCTTCGCTGTCGCCGAGTTCCTCCTTGTCCCTTACTTTGATGATGCTTCCGGTGTCGTCTACACGCGCGTCGGTGCCCTCTACCCTGACGCAGCCAAGATTGTCGTCCGCTACCCTCCTACCACCAATGCAACTCAAAACCTTGTCCGCCTCTCTTGGCGCCAGGTAGACACGAAAGGTTCTACCGACGCCCCTTGGCGCGACGGTCCCCTTGCAAATCTTACTGCAGATTCCGACTGGGTCTCTACACTCCGCCTATCCGGTCTCTGGCCTACCACTACTTATGAATGTAAGCTCGGCCCTTCCATACGCCCTATCACCACCCCTGACACACTCGTCCGCAATTAGATCGGTTTGAGGACCTCAACGACACCGTTCTCCCCTACCCTGCAGAGCCCATCCGCTTCCGCACTTTCCCCGACTCTCGTCTCTACAGCGGCTCCAACTTCCGCTTCCTGGCCTCCTCGTGCATGACTCCCAACTTCCCCTATGCTCCCCTCCAGTCCCGCAGGATCAAGGGCTTTGACCTCCTTGCAGACACCCTCTGGCCCAAATCCTCTGCCCCTCTCGTGTCTCAAGTTGTTCCCACCAGCTCCTCCGCGGAGGCCCCCGAGTCTACCACTTCTGACGCTGTCCCCGCTGCGAGTCACACATCAGAGAACGCTACCGTTCTTGTCTCGAATGTCACTCTACCAGTCGCTCCTGAGAAGCCTGAACCTCCAACAGAGTTCATGATCTTTTTGGGAGACTTCATCTATGCAGACGTCCCTGTATACTACGGTGATGATCAGGAGGCTTACCGTCGCTTCTACCGCCGCAACTACAACAGTCCGAGCTTCCGCAAGGTCTACGAGCGCCTTCGTGAGTTCCGTTCACGTTCCACGGCTTCCTCATACTCATGCGCACTTGCAGCGATCTTCCATACCTACGACGATCATGAGGTGATTAGCCAGACCGCTCCATTCTGCGTCCCATCACTTATCCGTCCGCAGATCATCAACAACTATGTTGGACAGGGGAACGATTCCAAAGGGCCGTTCCCAAGCGCCTCCAACGCCTTTGAACTCTACAACGCGAACGCCAACTTTGACTCCCCGGCAGAGGGCCAGTACTACTACGACTTCAAGTATGGCGATGCTGCCTTCTTCGTCATGGACACGCGGAGGTACCGCTCCGATATCTCGGTCGGCGACCCCACTACGCACACCATGCTCGGCGACCAGCAGCTTGCCGCCCTGTACAACTGGCTCGGCAAGGTTCGTGTCTCGCATCATCATGTTGCTTGCATCTTCTGATACGCTCTTCTACCAGGTCAACCAAACTGCTGTCTTCAAGTTCATCGTGACATCTGTGCCCTTCACCTCGCTCTGGACATACGAGGGTCCTGTTGAGACCTGGGCCGGCTTCCCCGCAGAGAAGGCCGCTCTCCTCAGCGCGCTGCACACCGTCCCGAACGTGATCATACTCTCCGGTGATCGCCACGAGTTTGCTGCGATCGAGTTCGAGGCGGGTGACTGGGGCCACAATGTGCTCGAAATCTCGACAAGCCCGATGAGTATGTTCTACGTGCCGTTTATCCGTACACTGCTCCCACGGAGCGAGGAGATCGTGAACAAGACGCGTGAGAATGTCATCGTCAACGAGGATGGAAGCAAGGAGGTCCTCCAATACGTCGTTGAGGTGCCCAAGGAGAGGGTTCTCCAGTATATCGCTGAAGGGAACTATAAATGGTGCGGTCGCCTCATTTACCTGCCCAGTCGAACGATCGTGTTGATATGCGTGCTCTCAACAGGTCTTGGATTGAGGTCGACACGAAGGACCACCAACACCCCGTTGTGAACGTAGATATCATGATCAACGGCAAGTCTGCCTACAAGTACGTCTCCACCGTTGCTGCGCTCTTGATGTCCGCTCACCTGAACTCTCTACTCAATCAGGTTGGAGGTTGTCGGCAAGCCCGTGAAGCTGCAGCTGTCCACCGCACTCGGCGCATTTGTCCCACAATCTTTCAAGGGCATGCTCGACCGCATCGGCCTCAAGCCGAGCAAGTGGTTCTAGCTCGCTAGTATCGCACTCACGACGTCAGGCATCTCCCTCTACCGTTGGATACTTAGGACCCTCCTGAGAACGCGCTATCGCGTTCGTCACCCATTTCTTGCATATCCCTACTGCACATGCGCGTAGTGTGTGGTGTATTGTAGTGTCTCGTCTGAGGTATAGTTGGTGTGCGATAGATGCTTGGATCTGGACTGCAGGACGTGGTTGTGGAGAGTAGACATGTACTTGTTTCCAATTTGCTGCTGTGCTCGATGCTCATGAGACAGACGAACTTTGTATGTTACGTTACGCTCAGCCTTATAACGGATCGTGCTCACTCAATCACGATAACATGACGGATTCCAACTGTGTTCATTCCTGCCAGTGCGTGCCCGCGCGCTTTGCACGACCGAATGCAGCAGATAGCCGAGGAGGTATGTACGTGGGACACTGCCACAGGGAGGAAGAGAGGTGGACAAGCATCGTGCCGCCATCGCAGGCAGATCAGGCCCGATTGTCCAGATGAAGTCTTCTGCCCGTGCTCTCCGCCACCTTCCCACTGCACCCTCGACCTCCTCGAGATCCTCGTCCGCAGCCATCTCCGCATCCTCCAACGCCACAAAGCCCATCCCAGGCACCAGCCCGCGCACTCCGTCGTCACACCCCCCGCGCTCCCAAACTAACCAGAAAAGACTAGCGTTCGCACGAGCAGCACCGCTCTTGCATACCAGGAACTGCTCCGTTCTTGCTCATCCGCCCACCATGTCTGCCTCTGCCCCGAACACCGCCCAGCAGGACTACAGGCTCCCCACCGACGTGAAGCCCGTTCACTACGACGTCACCGTCTGGACTGACCTCGCCAACTCCACCTTCGAGGGTGTCGTGCACATCGAGTATGCTGTTTCTAGCGCCCCACATCGTAGTATGAGTACGTTACGCTGACGCGTCTCTTCGCGCCCCTGCAGTGTCCACGTCAACAAGGAGACGTCTACCCTCGTACTCAACACAGCCAACCTGGAACTCGGCGACATCTCTCTCCAATCCGAGGCTTTGCAGGATGTTCAGTCTGCTGCTACTCGACAGTTCGACGACGTGAACGAGCGCGGCACCTTCTCGTTCCCGAAGGCGTTGCCTGCTGGCACGAAGGCCCGACTCTCACTCTCGTTCAAGGGGCCCCTGACTGGCGACATGTTGGGATACTACCGCTCCATCGGCGGCAAAGATGGCGATCTTACCTATTCGCTAACGCAGTTCGAGGTACTGTTCTACATAGGTCATTTGACAAAAGTACTAATGCAGGAACTAGCCTACGGCAGCCAGGAGGGCATTCCCGTGCTGGGATGAGCCTCTCCTAAAGGCCACCTTTGCCGTTACCCTCGTCTCCCGTGTCAACTCTGTCAACTTGAGCAACATGCCCGCCATCTCGGAAGAGGTATACAAGCCCGAGAGCGTCGATAAGGATTCGTGGCTTGGGAGGAAGATGGCGGCCTTACCGGATGCTGGGCAGTGGAAGGTCACTAAGTTCGAGACAACGCCTCTGGTAACGTTACTCCTCCCAGGGGATTGGTCGACCGCTCACAAAGTTGCAAGGTTTCGACATACCTTGTGGCCTATGCGAACGGACCGTTTGAATACCTCGAAAGTTCGTACAAGAGCCCGCTCAGCGGCAAAGTTCGCCCTCTGCGCATCTACGGTGAGCACATCCGAGCAAAGCAGTGAACATCATTCTGAACGGTCCATGCAGCGACCCCGGATGTCATCTCCCAAGCCCAGTTCGCGTTGGACGTCAAGCGCATGGTCCTTCCGCTCTATGAGGAGGTCTTTGATATCGAATACCCTCTGCCCAAGCTTGACACGCTCGTGGTATGTGTCACATGGGCCCAAACGCTCAATTCCCGCGTTGACGCTCTTCTAGGCGAGCGACTTCGACTCCGGTGCGATGGAGAACTGGGTGATTACCTCTCCACAGATCTTGTATTTTCAAAGACTGAAGAAGTGGCCTACAGGGTCTTATCACCGGCCGGACACAAGCGTTCCTCTTGGACCCTACCTCGGCAGATATTGTCTCCAAGCAGAACATTGCCGGCACCCAGAGTCATGAAGTTGCACACATGTGGTACGTGGGCGTTGATCGAACTCAGGAGTGTGTGTTGAGGTGATGGACAGGTTTGGAAACATCACGACCATGGAGTGGTGGGACAATCTCTACCTGAACGAAGGTTAGCCTTCGCAATCATACGCTGAAAATCATTAATTGAACCCAACCTACAGGTTTTGCCACTCTGGTGCGTTCCTTTTACCGGTCAGCTGTACACACTAGACTGACACAGTTCAGGTGGGCGAGAAAATCATCCTTGGTATGTCACATTGTTCTTGCCCTCTGTAATGTTTCGCTAACCTCACCATAGACAAGTGCGTAACTGAAACCGACGTAACATTCAAAGCGCTGACAGCCCTCCAGGGTCTTCCCCGAATGGAAGCTCGATGCAGACTTCTTGATTCAACACTTCTTCCGCGCCCGTTCTCTGGATGCCAAGGCGTCCTCCCATCCCGTCGAGGTCGAATGCCCCGATGCGAACATGGTTAACCAGGTGCGTCGTTAACGAAAGTGCACCCTGGTCCACTGACCCAATCCTTGCCGCAGATCTTCGACACTTTGTCATATGCGAAAGCAGCTTCAGGTATGTTGCATGCAACTCGGAGGCAGATCCAGCCTCTGAACCATCACAGTGCTCCGCATGCTGGCAAGCTATGTTGGAGAGGACCGTTTCCTCAAAGGTGTTTCCATCTACCTCAAGAAGCACATGTATAAGAACAGCGTCACAAAGGATCTATGGGAAGGCATCCAAGCTGCAACTGGTACGTGTAGCTACTTCCGATGTACGGATCATCGTCTCTGACTCGATATGCTCAGGTCTCGACATTCCGAAAATGATGGACGACTGGGTCAAGAAGGTAGGTAAGTCCAGACCGACCGCAAACGGTATCCTCACGCCCGTGGGTCTCGCAGATCGGATATCCCGTCGTGACGGTAACGGAGAAGGACGGCGGAATTCATGTCCGGCAAGACAGGTTCCTTGAGACGGGTCCTGCGGACCCCAAGGATAACGAGACGATCTGGTGCGGTGTATGAACCTCACCAGCTCCAAACGTAACTGACAATAATCTATGGCGTAGGACCATCCCGCTGAGCCTCGTCACTGTTTCTGCCGATGGAAAGGCTCTCATCAATAAGGATCTCCTCCTTGACGAGCGAGAGAAGTTCATTCCTCTGGACGTGAGCAAGCCGTTCAAACTGAATGCAGACACCACCGGATTCTGTGAGTGCGCCGCTCATATGGGCTGTGGCAATATTTTAACCTGTCATCAGTTGCTACGCAGTATTCAACGGAGCGGTTGGTGAAGCTCGGCGAGCAGGCTGCTGCCAAGGATTCTCCGTTCTCCCTCGCGGATCGGATCGGGCTCGTTTCAGACGCACTCGCACTGGCGAAGGCCGGCTATACTCCTGTCAGCAGTGCTCTGGGACTCATCCATGCACTTCGCGAGGAACAAGAGCGTGAGTATCCGTGACCGGCTGTCTTCTGCAAAGACTAACAGCGTCGCAGACTTGGTTTGGGGCGCCATTGCCTCGAACCTCACCACTATCGTCTCAACGTGGTGGGAGAACCCACACGTTTTCAAGATGTTGAACGCGCTCAGAAGGGTAGGCACAGATGCAATCCATTCATCACTTGCACCTGTTGATCCCTCACTGTAGGAATTGTTCGTTCCGCTCGTCAAGAAATACGGATTTGAATATTCTGAATCCGACTCGTATGACGTTCAGCAATTGCGCACCACCGCAATAGAGCAGGCTGCCAACGCAGGTGATCCGTGGTGCGTCTTGCTTGCCTCCCATATGCCCGCTAGAGAGGTTCAACGTCTCCATGACATAGGGTCATCGGCGAGCTGAAGAGCCGCTTCGACCACCTTCTCAAGACGGGGGACGACTCCAAGATCCCCAGCGACTTGACTAACATCACATTCAGAATTGTATGTATCGCGCACATAGAGTATGGGTCGAAGAATCGCACTCACAGCGAGGTATCAGGCCGTGAAGACGGGTGGGCGACCTGAGTGGGAGCTGGTACGGAGCATCGCCGCCAAGTCCAAAAATCCCTCTCAGGGCGTTTCGGCGATGCGAGCGATGGGTGCAGTCCAGGACCTCGGTCTCGCCGAGGAGACGTTCAACTTCATTCTCAACGACGCCAGAGATCAGGACACGTTCTACTACCTCGGTGGACTCATGAGGAACGTCACTACCAGACGGTTCCTCGCTGAGAAATTCAAGGAGCACTTTGCTGCCGTACGTAGGCCGTCTCTTCCCCTGTCATAGAATATTGACCACAGGCTGTGTCATAGTTTGAGAAGCGCTACGCTGGGAACTTCACGATACTCATCCGGTGCATTGAGGTGAAGTTCCTTGCGTCCTCCTTGCACGTACACGACAGTTGACATCTCCGGTATAGCTCTCGTTCATGGGGCTAGCATCAGACAAGGACTACGAGGAGACGGCCGCGTTCTTCAAGGTGGGTAGATGACTCTCCTCCTGTATCTGCTCTGTGTATCGATTTCACCACAGGACAAGGACACTTCAAAGTACGATATGGCTCTAAAACAGACGCTTGATTCAATCAAGTCTCGTACGGCATGGTTGAAGGTGAGCATCGATCAACACGACGGGCCAGGACGTACTGATAAGAACATACTCAGCGTTCAACGGACGAGCTCACGAAGTGGTTGGAGCAACAAGACTCGAAGCTATGATCACAAGTATTATAGACACCGGACTGTGTTGAATACACGATCGCAAGCGATTTTTTGTATAACAAAAGAGTGGAAGCAATACAGATGCCGGTTTTGCCTGCAGCCTGACACAGAAGGTGAAAGTACCACATAGCTCAGATATAGGACATAATAACTGTCAACAATGAGGCGCTTGGATCACCATTAACAGCCCATCTCGATGCCATCGTACGGGCCGCTGTGGTCGTCGGTGTTGCCTTCAAAGATGTTCCCTACGTCGCCGACAGTGCACTCATCGCTAGTGTTGTCCTGACCTATTCGCCAGGTTGGATTGCATGAGCGTTGTTGTGGAGCTTATCGAGCGTTACTCACCGGGACATGAGAGCCAGGAACCAGAATCAACGATATGAACCTCGCCGGAAGGATGGTGATAACCAAGGAAGCGTCCAGGAAGAATTGGGACGAGGTCTTCCTTGTTGTTGATGTGCGTCACAGAGATCGCTCGTGAGTCAACGTAGTCCGCAAACTCCTGGTTGCCCACACGGGGCATGCCGTAACCCACGAAACGGGTGGTGATTCCGGAGATATGAAGAGGAAGGAAGACAGCGTCCAGGAGACCGATGGCGGCGCCTGAAAACATGGTCAGTAAGCGTGGCTCTCACCGTGGTACCCACGGTTTACTGACCTAGGGAATGACCGGTGACGGTAACCTTCTTGGCGCCAAACTTAGAAATGCCCGTCTTCACGGCTGCCAGGACGCCTGCAGCCGATCTTGACTGAGAACCTGCGAACCCCATGTGGGCCTTGATGTCGCTGCTCAAACCTGGGAAGAGCCCTGAGTCCAGAGTCTCAAGTATAATGTCCCCGTCCTCCAGGACGGGAAGACTGAGGATGTCAGGTGTGGTGCTAAGTATAACGCTTGGTTGTGCAACTCACATCTCACTCGTGTCGGTCCCCTGGTGGCCGACAATCACTTCGCCCAAGGTAGGGTCGAACCCGACATACCCTGGGGTCAATCTACGGTCAGACGTAAACAACGAGCATGCGTGCTCTAGACCACTTACAGAATTGCGTTGAATCACCATCACCACCAGAGGCAATGGGCACGAATTGTGGGTTGGCCTCGCAGTTCGCACCGCAGTTCCACGCCAATGTAGCGGCAGGCTGGCAATATGCCGTACTGGCATAGTGCGTATAGGGACGGAACGCCGTGATCTGGCTGGTGGTGAGCGCAGTGATGGCTTGACGCTCAGCTAGCTCTGACGCAGGGATCGACGCAGGGATCGCCGCGGCCGTAGCGTGCTCGCAGAAGAATGCGGTGGCGAGGAGTGCCACAAAGGTGTTGACCTTCGCGGGAGACATCGTGACTAGAGTCGTGGACCGATTGCGCCGGAAAAAGGCAGATCTTGTGGGCCTAGTGTCGGGGATCCTACGCGGTTGCGTCGGATTACAGGGAGGCTGCAGTAACCGGGCGATAGACCGACGGTGATGACCACAAGGAGGAAGGGGATGCAAGGTTGCGCTCTTATAGGCCTTCCGAGTCCAAGACATCAGAGAGACCAATTAATCCTGCCGGGGCCGAGCAGCGACTGCGCATGCGTTCGTTCTATCGCTACGACAGGACAGAGAAGTCTGTTGTTCGAAAAGTGTCATCCGGCGACCGGCAGGCAGGCTGTAGGGCCACGAGAGGTCACGAACGTGCAGCCGGATCAAATGGCGTTCTTGGGCCGCACATGTATCGTCGCCCGTATCTGCACAGACCGGTGAATGCTTGCCTGCTCTGGAAGGGTATGACGCACCAGGGGTCAGTCATAGGCGGCTTGGTATGGGGAAACGGCATGGCGAAGCATGCTGAGTGGGAAAGAGAGTTGACATCGCCTGAAACACGTCGTCTGGTGTGCCAATAATGACAATGGGAGTGTGTGGTCGTGTCAGAGAGCGGAGTTAGATGACTGATGGATTGTCAGAGGACTTAGCCCCGCGAGAGAGAATGTATCATTTGACGCGGCTTCGAAGAGCGATCAGCTACACGCGGGCGGTCTAACGCACCCGAGAAGTCCGGGGCTCGGAAGTGTGGTCCCACGTCCTACAGCCTACATCATAGCAGTGCAAACAAGGGGCATGTACTGTAGATCTCTTGATGCACTCTATATGCCAGCATGTGAGAGCGTTAACGGGCCCGATGAGCCTTCCTGACCTCCGGCGTGACCTGACATCGGAACCGAACAAACTGCAGAGTACCATGAACGCAGGTACTCCCTTGCGGCGAAAGATCGTGCTAGCGGGCATCGCGGGGACCGGGCTCTTCTCATGCGTGTAGAGTACAAGTCTTCTATGTACGAAGCACTGGCCGGTTGCAGTATCTTGCCGTCTTCGGACCCTGAACTAATCATGAACGCATGGATTGCTTCGCAGGTATACTTATTCCAACCAGCACAGATGCTGACCAATCTTCTCTCTAAGTCGGGCAAAATTCCATCATGACCCCGTCGTAAGGCCCAGCATGGTCGGAGAGTTGAAAGTTGAGGACGAGATCGACGTCTCCGGCAGTACACAAGGAGCTTGGATTGTCGTGCCCTGCCCGAGAGATTAATTGAGTGGTAGTGAACTCAAATCCGTGGACAACATACCAGGACAGTTAATCCACTGGTTAAGCTCGTCGATGTGGATCTCACCGCTGATCTGGTGGAAACCGAGCAACATCGGCGGGAGGATCGGCACCAGGTCCTTCTTGTTCGCTATATGATTGACTTCAATAGGCAGGGTGTCGACCCAGTCGACGAACGTTGCCGTCCCAACCTTGACATGTGCCAATACGTCAATATTATCGACGACCTCCGTAATACTCAGGTACTGACCCGTGGAGAGCCGTACCCCACGAAACGAACTTGTGCAGTCGGAACCTGAAGATGGAGATATATCGCGTCCAGGAGAGAGATTGCTGCGCCTATCGAGCAAATGAGCATGCGACAGATGATAACGACATAGGACCTTTGAGGGCGCACCCAACGAATGACCGACAGTAGTTATCTTGTTCGTTCCGAACGCTGCCGTGGCGTTGATGACTGCCGTCAAGACTGACTGAGATGTCCTAGAGTGACAAAGAGTGACATGAGTTAGAGCGAGGCAAAAGAGGTGGCGCATATCTTACGCTGCTTGTTCTGAAGCAAATCCATCGTGAACGAGGACAGATGGGTCCACGCCGGGGAACAGCTGTGGATTAAGCGGTAGACTCGCTGTATCCCCATCTGTCAAGACAGGAACGCTGTATCGCGAGATAATGGGAATCAATCAAAGCCTCGCATCCGAATTACAGTCCTCACATGGCGAGCACGTCGGTGCCTTGATGGGAAACGATCACTTCATCGAGCTCGGGATCATATCCGACGAACCCTGAATGTAAGCAATGAGTTCCAGGGAGACGGGGGATTCGAGGTGACATCAAACTTCGAACTCTGTGGACTCACAGTACTGGGTAAATGAACCGTCACCACCAGCGGCCACTGGAATGAAGTTCGGATTGGCCGCACAGTTCTGTCCACAGCTCCAGTCGATCGTGGTCGTCGGAAGACAATACGCGGACGCAGCGTAGAATGTGTATGGCTTGAACGAGTGGACCTCGACTTGAGAAACAGAGCTAGTCCGAGATGTATCTTTATCCCTTGGGATCGACGCCGGAATCGCAAAGACAACAGATACTACGGCCAGGATAACAGCCCAAAGCGTGATCGTTGCAGTCATGATGGTGTCTTGTATGAGGGGCGGGCGAATGCACCTGAGACGCAGGGGACGTCAGTCTACAGAAGCGGATTTATATATCTGCGTTGGCCTCCTTTGCGAAGTGCTGAGGCACGCGACGCGAGCTTACAAGACATGCGAGAGAGTTATGCTCTCGGGGAGCGCTTGGTAGTAAGTCAATAAAGGGTGTAGGAGAGGGTGCCATGTTTGCATGTGCCTGCGAGTGTCGGTCCTGCTCCCGAGTCCAAATACAGGCACGACCGACCATGGTCAGCAAGCATACGGACCTCGACATGTCAAAGGAAACGCACTCGGGAGTTAAAAGCATTGAGACCGACGTCTTGTTTAACGCTTAGCTGGTGAGCGGTTAGCAAGAATTATGAGCATCAGCAATACAATAGGAGGAATCGTGTACTCAAGCAAGGATTGGCTTGAGCCTAGCCGAAGGCGTGATCATAGCATCGGACGGTGAGGAAAACCGGATGCAGATGATAAGAAAGTACACGTCCATTACGCCTAGCATGGCATAGAGATGCTTATATGTAGTCAGCATAACATATCTACGGCGACAAAACACAGATTGTACTGGATACATGTCATATACAGACGACTGGAGCAACGCAAGAGATGAAGGATGAGGGGACAGCAACGTGACACATCTGACTACTCAGAACATAAGGTCATGGTATAACGGGGCACCGAGCATCCGTGGGGAGCAAGACGATCCAAAAAAGGTCGGAACCAACCTGTCAACCTGGCGAATATCTACCGCTTCTCGAAAGCGAACCCAATATAGACATCTAAACGAGCAATCAGTTCAATAACTCGGTAAGCTCGAACCAACGAGACGTACTCGCAGCCTCCCACTGGTCTTCATCCATCTGGCTCTCGCCATTGGCGTCGACAACGCGCATGCGCTGGAGCAAGGGAGCAAAGTCGGGATGCTCAGAATGTTCTTCATAGATTTCATGAAACTCCTTTTTGTATACAAGTTGCAGGCCGTACTCTGATGCGAGCCTATGGATTGACTGCGATTAGAAATCTTCAGGTCCTGATTGTGTATAATATACGTACCGGACGAAGTTGTCCCAGTGGACCACATATTCTGGCACATCGTCAACAGCGTCTTGGAGGTAAAACCAATAGCGGTGACCGAAAATCGGTCGCTGATGCCGGTCTTCGAAGCGGATCTTGTAGACACTGTTGCCCCAAGACAAGTCCTTGGCGTCCTCTGGAAGTTCGTCAAGGTGTTCCCTGTGAGACGAATGTCAGGCGAACGCCGCGCCATATAATGACGAATGAGGACATACATCAACTGCTGCGCGTTTGGTATGGTGCCAATGAACATGCCAGACGGTCTCAGCCACGTCGCCACATTCCTCAACATGATGCGCGCCTTCGCTTCGCTCTCGAAAGCATAGTGCATACAGAACTGCATGGACACGACATCGAACGGTGTCGAGAGCAGGTTTGGCGGCAGTGCATCAGACAAGACCGTGGTGTAGCAGTCGAGGGCGAAGAACTCGGCCGTAAACCGGGCTCCCCGCGACCCTCCGTGGCGCTGGCGTGCCTGGTCGACAGACACGGCGGCAATGTCTGCCCATTTGACGTCAGCGTGAGACGGCCCGGACAAAAGCGACAACACATACCGAGGCCGATGTATTCAGCTACATTTGCCTTGGCCCACTTGGTGAGATCGCCGCCCTTCCCACATCCCATGTCAAGCACGCGGCCCCGCATTCGTCCTCTCCACTGGCCGGGGGACGCGGCGAGCACCGGGTGCGCAAAGCGAGTGATGAGCACGCTCTTGACCCAGTTGTTGAAGCTCTTGAGCCCAATAATAGGCGACTCCTGTCTCTGCGCCACGCCAACATCTGGTCGGGCGTTGTCTGAATATACGCAAGATAGTCAGTAAAGTGACGTCAGTGGGATAACCGGGGGATGTGCGCACAGTGCTCGACAACGACGGCAACATCGCCTGACCTCCGTTTCTTCCGCGGGCTCTCCTCGGAGTCCTCGTCCTCGCGCTCGCGCTTGACGGGGCCGTCACCAAGCAGATTCTCAACGCGTTTCTTCTTGCGTAGGATCATCGTCCCCACTCCACCCGAGTAATTCCTGTACTTTTCCATCTCGGCGGGCGACAACGGGATGAGGACGGAACCCGCAGGCGTAATGCGCCGTGGCGCATAGGGGACGGTACTACGCTTCATCTGCGAAGGTGGGGGCGAAGGAGGCCGCTCTGGCTTGGGTGGAAGACTGGCAGAAGGCGGCGGCAGGGACGACTGTGGTTTTGGAGTGATGGACGAGGAAGTTTTGCGAGATACACTGTTACCTGAACCCGAGTGCTGTCTGGGAGGTGGTGGTGGCTTCTGCATGGTGGTTGGAGGGATACTTGAGGAACTTGGTGCAGGCGGTGGCGCCGGAGTTGATGCAGGAGCGGACACAGATGTAGGTGCGGGTACGGGTACTGGTGGTGTGGGTGCGGTCGGGAGCACGCTGATGGGTGACGGAACAGGTTTGGTCGGGGAGGGTGGGCGTGTAGCACGCTTGGAGGGAGGCGCCCTAGCGGCGGTCACGGCAGAAGAGATGAGAGGGGAGCGTTGCGGCGCTTGTGCTGGTGGTGGCATTGATGCAGACACAGCACTTGAGCTGGAGCCGGGCGGCTGGCCTGCAGTCGACGGCCTCGAGGTGGGTGGTCCTGAGGCAATCGACACGGCTGTTGATGGTCGGGAACCTGAACTTGGTGGAAACGCGAGAGACATGCTCGCCGATGTGGGTGGTGGGGCCCCTGCGGTTCCAGGCAATGCGAGACCAAACGACTCACGCTGGAAGGGCACGCCATGCGATGCGGACGAAGAGGATGGACGGGCGATTATGCTCCCGAGATGAGTGAAATACGAGGATTCGCGGGAGGTGCCCGTGGAGGTTTCGGACATTGTGGCAGAGGATCGTCTTCGCATGGGGGTGAACTGCGACAACTGCTCCACGTCCGCACCGTCGTCGGAGTCATGCAAAAGCAGGTGTGTGAGTCCCGCCGGGGCGCGGGGAGTGGTTGGGGTGAACAGTGGCGTGTCCATCGGGCCAGAGTCGTTGAGGAGCATGGACAGATCGGTCGCTCTCCGTGTCAGGGGACTAATGAGAGCCGTCCCAGGACTTTGCTCCGAGGGAGAAGTGGTGGTGGATGAGAGGGAAGCAGAGGTGACGATGGACATGCCCGGACCTGGTGCGGAAGGCGGGGGGTGACGGGGGTGAGAGGACGCACCCGGGTGAGGCGACTTGGCATTTGCAGCGTCGGCATACATGCGCGCAGACTGGGGAAGGGCGAGGGAGGAGGTTACGGGAGAGTTGAGGACGGCATCGCGGACAGGGTCGAAGGCAGGCATGGCATTCCAGGAGGCCGCACTGGCTACTTATGCCGTCTGCGTCTGGTTTTCTGGCCGCTGCTCGGCTAGGAGTGTGTCGGGATCAATGGACGACTGCTCGCGCTCGGACTTCCGTGGAGAGACGGTCTTGGTTCCTCGACCGCGCGGACTTGACAGCACGGTTGTTTTAGTCGTCAGTAATGCGCACCCAGACTCAGCAAGGGCCCCTGTGATGCTCGTCTCTGCTTCGCTGCTTCTCCTGGAGCTGTTGTGCGCGAGCAGCAAGACGCGAGGTGGGTTGTGAGGCAGACGAGGCCGCGGAGGGATATAGGGACGGGGTGAGGGGCGTGGAGAATGGCAAAGGGCGATGTGCGCAGGCGCGAGCTGCAGCTGCTCCTTTCCTTGTCTCTGCTCACTCAGCTCCCAGTCCCCGCGGCCGCGAGCTGCCTCCGTTCTGCCGTCCTGCTCCTCCCCCTGTGCTTGAAGATCGTCCGCCGTCGCTCATCGTCCTCTTCAAGGCTGCTCTGCGCTCCAGGTCGCATTCATGCCTCGAGGCTCGCGCTTCAGGCACGCTCTCCGGCATAATCAGGATCACTCGTCCTCCGAGTCCCCAATCTTCCCTTGCTTGTCACCATCGCTGGCGATGTCCACTCCTGTCTTGGCCCTCTCCCAGAAGTGTGCAAGTGGTTGCCCGGCGCGCCCGCTATCGGTCTCTATCTGACATATCACCGCAAGCCCTTCCAGTCCCTCCAGCCGACGTTCCCAAGTGGAGCCCCGTTGACGAGTCTGGGACAATTCCCCTGTCTAAAAGCCTATATGGACCTTTGCAATTGCTGCATGTGCGCGAGTATGAGAACGGGTGCGACGAATCTGCCTTTGTACGTTCACTGTCCTACTTGTGTCCAGTAAACGAGAATCCAGCCATGTCTATCCCATATGGTCTATCGTACATACATTCTAGTGCGTGACTAGCAGCAGTAGCATCCCCGTCTATGCAGCTATCCACAGGTATGTACTGGAACGTGCCATTCCGTCGTCGTAATTTTGTCGTGAAAGTACGCAGAACCGTGCGGTTCAGAGCCATGAGCTGCTCTAGACTGCGTGGCCAATGGACATGCTCGGCCTCTCGATCTCCTCCCAATCTTCACTTGGCGAGCGCTGCTCCGTAGAGTCTGGTGATCCTGGCCGGATGGCGGAGGAGCGCTTCGAAAGCCTGTCTCGTACCCATGCGAGGCCTCTTGCGAGCAAGAACGCTAAGCATTCTGCGATGCCGACCGCGATGATGTAGCCGGCGAGCTTCGCGTGTTCCTTTCCGGGGTCCAGGAACGAGTATGCTGGCAGAGAAGGCATGAACGCGTGCGTGAGTTCGTGTTGATCGGCAATACTATCAGTGGGGGGTGGGGGGAAGACGCGAAGCATGGTGGAATGCATTATGATGGTGAGAAGAACGCACTGTAGAAACCCTGTGTTGCCTCTGTGATATACGCGACGCCGAGGTAGCATGCAAGCGTGAAGACGCAAAGTGGGAGGTACAACCACGGACTAGGAGCGACACTGGTAAGCGTGATCTCGAGCAAGGCGTAAACGGTGTTCAGGGCATGTTCCGAGATGTTGATCCACGCTGGAACCACAGGTGAGTATCATGTACAGGCGTACAGATGCCGCCGCGCGGACGTACTGGAGTATGTCGATTCAAAGGTGCTCGAATCTGACAGTAGCGACCAGAATATCACAGTCACGACAAGAGCTGTGCGAACGAATATTGTGAGCCAACGCGCCGACCTATCAATGGAGCAAACTACTCACGATATGTGGTTACAGTCGAGTAGAGGAAGCGATGGAGGAACTGCAGGAAGCGCGGCCAGCGCTGGAGCGGATAACTGCTTTGTCCATTCAACGCGTAACACAGGGTCTGGACTCCGGCCGCAAATTGGTACGCAATGAGGCCGATGTAGGATAGGTGAGTGAAGTACGAGAAGTATCTGTGCCTCGCGATCAGTATTCGCGGAGAACCCATGTACGACCCATTGGAGCGCGTTGGCGGAGATGAGACTCACCCATTGGCTGTTCCATCTTCCCTTACTGCCTCCCAAATAAGCTGGTAGAGCGCGACGAACAAGGCATAAGTAGCGAGGGTGAGGCGAAGGAGCGCGAGGACGAGCGGGGAGAAGACGGGAGATGTGACAAGGTCATGGTGTGCGTCGAAGGGGGAAGTGACGCCAAGGCGGGGATAGAAGCCAGCTCGTGCTTGTTTGGTGGACATCGGTATGGACAGAGGAGTTCGCTGTGGTCGTGCGCACGTCGGGCTGCGGGGAGACTTGGGTGGCTGGAGTCGTCAGGCCGGCAGACGGGGGCGCGAGGGTGCGAAGTGAGGGTGCAAGGAGCGTGTGGGGGTATAGACTTTGGGTATAATACGGAGGGTCCGAGCTGGCGTGAGCGTAGACTAAGACTGCGCTAAGGCTAGTTAGGAGAGGAGAGACAAAGTGCGCGGGGTGGCCCAGTGGCCGTCAGCAGACCACGTCGCGGACCATGTCTATACACCGCGGCCTCCCATCGCGCACCCTCGGCTGTGGCACACATTTGCGATCGCTGCTACGCAGTTGCTGATGCGATCTATTGGCGATGGACTCTGCCGGTGCCGGAGGGCGACAAAGAACAACCACAAGCACCGCCGTCATCCAGCGGTGCCTGCCGCTGCGTGTGCTCTGTCCAGTTCATCAGCATCTGCATGGCTGACGCTGATGGCAATGTCGACGTACGTAGACTCGGTGAGCTGCATGTGTTCGAATGCGAGCAATGTCAATATGGGCCCGGCAAACTTGTGGGAGGAACCTGGATCCGATCGAAGCGTTCTCTGTGGGCGACACCGTGTAGCCGGAGTCACTGTCTTCTCCCGACCATCGCCAGTCGTGCGAACAGCCCGGCATCAACGCCTCCAGACGCTCTCAGCCTTGCCTTGCACCGCACCTATCTCAAACTCCATTAGCAGTGAGTAGGTTGATCCAATGTTGTCACAGAGAGGCAGCTTCAGCCTAGCAGTCGTGGCCACTGTCAAGGAGTCCTCTAGTACCAGCATCGTGGACGGTGGCTACCCCGGAAACCAGCTGCATAACTTGAGCCATGTACTGTGAGTACAGATCGAGCTTGTTCGAGACCATTTACAACTGAACTGAAGATTGTCTACGACACTTCGTACGTAAATCTGGCTGAATAGTGGAGACTACGCGTATCGAGGCCGGGAGCGCTCACCGCTTTCGAGACGAATGTCGCTTGGGTCGCAGAATCCTATTGTCCAGGCAAAGTAGCGATACCCCTATGCATGTCGCAGGAACTTCAGAAAGTAGGTTGACTATGTGTATGCTTGAACCTGTATGATCTGGCAGTCTGTCACAGAAGATCTTGTGTTCATCCTCGCGTCTTGAGCACAAGAACCGTACTCACAACATCGCAAACCACCCCGGCCCAGTCGCTCGTGCGTTGCCTCTCTCGTCCTTCTGGTCATGACGCACGGTCAATGTTTCACCATCCGTTAATAAAGGCATGGCACCTGGTTCATTCGTGGACAACAATTATCGACTGCTGCTAGCCGCGCGACCGTGACAGTGCTGTGCCTACTTATGGCCCAGGACCATAGCCGTTTCCACAAAGACCGTCTCATGGCGCTCATGCATTTGCACTCCGTCACTTACTCGTGGCGTGCGCTTTGTCCCTCAGGGGCCGCATAAGAAGGTGCCCGCGTCCAACGGTGGTTGCCTCAAATCTTGACTTCCCCCCCCCCACCTCTCTGACTACCCCTTGACGATTCTCGACATGCCCGCCTGGTGCGCACATCCCGACCACAACACCCTCAGGATTCTTGAATCCATCACGGCACAGCCTGTTGCGCTTACCACCATCGCGCAGGTGGCCCCGGTTATGAGACAGCCTGCCACTCCTTCAACCATCCGTGCATATCTCCAAGAACAGCGCACCGTACGCTGCACGGTTATCGAGGCTCTGGCAGCTGAGATCACCGCATTGAATGCCGTTCACAACGCTCTTTTCCCTACTGCCTGTCACCTTCCCCCCGAGATGCTCTCCGAAATCTTTTCATACCTCCGTAACGACCGTCCCGGAACACGTTCCAACCGGGACTTGCTCAATGCCCTCGCTACTTGCAAGCGGTGGCGCGAGGTAGGGTGCGGAGTCCCCCGTCTCTGGAATGAGATCTCCCTCCACAATCCGAGCCTCGTCAAGGCGTCGCTGGAGCGATCACGGACCCTCCCGCTCGTGATATATCTGGAAAACAAGAGGTGCAGACTTGACCCTCAGAGGGTAGCCAAATCCCTCCTACCACACATCGGGCGCATTGAAACCCTCGACATCTCCTGCCCGGACATCGAAGCCCTCGAGATCTTCTGTAGCGGCCTCAATGTTCCCGCCCCTCTCCTGAAAGCTCTTCGCATCGGGTACACCAGCATCGGTGCGGAAGAAGTGGTCATTGACCCGCCCTTCGGGGGCAACATGCCTTCACTCCGCACCCTGGCACTCGACCGTGTCCTCCTCCCTCCAAGTCCTCTGTGGGCGAGTAACCTCGAAGACCTCAGCATGCGCGACACTATCCCATCTCTGCAGGACATGCTGGACCTCCTCGAGCAATGCACATCGCTCCGGACCTTGCTCGTGGATGGTTATCACACATGGCCCGAGGACGATTCGCGTCCCGACCACGAACCGGTGAGCCTCCCGTCCCTAAAGCTGCTCGATGTGCGCACGCAGCCCCTACCCGCAAGCGAAGACCTCCTCGCCAACCTCATCTTGCCCGACGCCGCGACCCTGCGCCTTGAGGTGGACATGATGACCGACGACGCACACCCCGTGCAGCTACCGGACATGCGACTCTGCCCGAACATTCCGTGCATCCGCGGCCTCAAGCGCATCGAGGTCCTCTGGAGCAACCGCAACTGCATCCTCATCCGCGGCTTCCGCAATGCCCAGGAGCACGTCGCACCAGACATCGAGGTGGTTATCTCTGCGGCCAGCGACTTCCTCGATCTTCCTTACGACTGGTACCTCGACCTATCTCAGGTCGAGGTCTTGGTCTTCCGATTGGGTGGCATGGGCGCGAACTCCTTTGAATCGTGGGACATACTCCAGAACTTCCCCGAGCTCACTACGTTCCGTCTCATCGAACCGGACGCCCCAAGCCTGTTCGGTCTTTTGAACGGATTGATGGACACGAGGGAGGTTCAGATGCCAGATCAGGCAGGTACGCAAAGAAACCATCGGCTGTGTCCCCGGCTTCATACCCTCGAGCTGTTTGACTTCCGGTGGACGGCAGAGATTGGGGCAGCCATGGAGAACATGGTTGCGGTGCGGCAGACCTTCGAACCTAAGGCATTCAGGTTCCTGGACGTGTATAATGCCAAGGATGGTCCAACCGGTCACCACTTCGTCGGGCCTCATGATGCGAATGTGTCGCAAGTTCTGGTCGTTACCAATGCGGAGTAAGGGATACGTTATATTGACGGACTGAATACCAGGATATACCATACACACTCGTTTCCTCATGACATGTACTCGAGACTTACGCACCGCAGCATACATAGCATCTCCCTCCTCTAGATCTTCTGTTTTCCCATTATATTACTCGTATACTAGATAATTCCGTTCTAATGACATATACGTATGAGATCTCAAGGAACAATTAGCAAGTTGTACTCGTACTCGTATGCATACAATCAGCGAAAGGACCCATCAGTCGTCCTCGTCCACACGAAGAGTGAAGGACAACCCGCAGTTCGCCCTGATCTCCGCAACCTCGCGCGAATCTCGCCCGTAGCAAGCGACATTGAAGAGCTCCAGTTCCTTTAGCTCCCCAGACGCCGCCCGCGCAACGACCATCTCCTTCAAGCTCTTGTCAATGAAGAACACCATCCCGCATACGTCGATGAGCTCCAACGTGCTCAACGCAGGACACAATGCGAACTGTTGCGTTCCTGCTTCGACGTCCATTTTGCACAGATGGCGCGCGAGCTCGCTAGCGACTGTCTGACCGATAGCCACAGCGCGGATGGTCTTGACCTGCTCCATGGGAGCGAGCATTTCCTGCCAGCCATCTTCGTCGAACCGGGAGGAGTCCTTCAAGCCGCTCACGACGAGAGTCTCGACCTGTGCGACGTCGAACGGCCACGGCGTTCCGAGGAAACCTCCCGACATGTCAAATACCATACGCGCCTTAATTTCGACCTCCGGATCGTCATATGAGGCAGCATCGTGGTAGGCGCGGACAACAAGCACGAACTGGGATGTCTGGGGGTCCCGGAAGGAGAACGTCTCGACGCGCTTGATCCCGGTGAGAAATTTGAGGTGCCCGGATGCATTCCTCGGGAACATGCAGAACTGCGCTTCGCTCTCGGGGTCATTGTGCGCCGTCTCTATACGAAGGCGGGCGGTGTGGGGGACGGAGATGTGATGAAGCAGAGCAGCAGCTCTCTCCGGCAAATAGAATTCCAGATTTAGATGCTTCAACTTCGGGAGCGAGACGGCTGCACGACGCGCATCGAGATACACACCGCGGTGGGAGGAGAACCAGCCGCTCTCCGTTACCCTGAGCGTCTCCAGACCAGGGCACTGCGCCAACAGGTCAATCAGCGCTTTGTCCACGAGAGCCCCATTGCAGTGAATATTGATGTGGACCATCGCGCTGGGGGCATGCAGAGAGAGCGGAACGTTGACGCCGACCGTGGTGAATCTGTTGAGCGACGGTAGTTCTCCCCCGAACAAGGGGCGACTCGGATCCACCATCAGCAACTCCTGTCGCATAGGATTGACTCGCGTTTGCCAAATGAGGAGCTCCTCGAGTTTGGGCGCAACGGTCTGAAGACTACGCACAATTTGGTGGAGGTTGTCGAAGTCGCGCACCCTGAGGATGAGTGTGCGGAGGCGGGGTATCTGGGGTGTGAGACACGCCCGCAATATTCGGTTGAGGCCGTAAGCCTTTTCTGGTTCTGGGAGTAGTACGAGGTCGAGATCAAGAGGCAGAGATCGTGACCGAGATATAAATGCTGCGGCAAGAGGGGAATTACGGAGCGGGAAGGCGGTCCAGAGTGTGGCTGCTCCCAAAGCGATCTCGCGCCAGTGCTGGCAGACATGGGTTGCAGAGATGAGGGAAGTAACACGGGTTTCACCAGATGGGACTTTCACCAGCCTTCCAAACTTGAAGATAGTAGGATCCACGAGGCGCTTGAAGATCTCCACGAAGATCTCCGGTGCGAGCCTGTTCACGGGGGCTACACTATTTTGTAGCCGCAGAAGCTGAGAAATTTCGTTCTGCAAGTTTTCCACAGCTGCAGCACGCCATGTTGTCTGCTGCAAGATGAATTTGAGAAGGTCATCCCGCGAGATTGATTCCGGGGGTGGCCGCGCGAGGCTTGTGGTTATAGCATTTTAGCAACCAAAACGGGTTTAAGATAGATGCTCCAGCTTACGGGGTCATAAGGAGCGTCATAATGTTATAGGCCTGCATGACAGAGGCTGCAGTGAGGCTGGTCGGGTGACAGTATGTGGCAGGAAGTACGTATGTGGCCACTTTCAAGAAGTTGCACTAGTACTGTTGCCCTGGTAGTAGCTCAATGTAAGACCGATGACCGGAGTTGGAAATTCATTATCTTATCTTATCTTGTCTTGTCTTATCTTACCTCTCGAAGCCTACGTATAGCCAGGCTCCTGCCCAGCCGCGTCCTGAAGTTTTGCCGCTACACAGGATGCACGCGTAGCAAGTCGAAGTAACGGAAGGAAGAAAAACAGTACACAGTCGAGAACGAAAGTCGAGAGCAGAACGAGACTACAGTTATCTCGTAGTGATTAGCCACGTGCATCTTACAGGTTGAAGATAACAGAAGTTCGCACGTGATCGTTGGTCTATGATCTTTACCCTCATCCCGGTCCCAAACTACTCTATTCTGCCTTGCCCATTCCAACCCATTTCCTCAGAACTTCTGTCTTCAACCTGTATAGTGCGGGTGGGACGGAGCCTGACGTATAGCGTAAACGTAGACTATCGCGTCCCCAGTGTTCGCCCAAATGCCTTTATCCCCCTCTAGCATGACAGCTGGCACATACCTCGGTATACTCTCTATCAAATGTCGTGCCAATTCTGGGCTGAGAACATTGAAAAATGAGGGATTGAGGAGTAAAACAGTGCTCGCAGTCCCCAGTGTTCGCCCAAGTTTCCCACGCCCACTATTCTCTCAAGATTGGGACGAGTTTTTACACTAGGATCATGAGCTGTTTTGTTCAATAGAGCACACATGAGAGCACTATTGTCCAAGTTTACGTTGATATTGAGGGGGAAACGAGTGCACTATAACGATTTGAGCGAACACTGGGGACGCGATAGTACGACTACAAGATCCCTCACGCGCCGGGACCGAGGGTTCCGTTCTGGTTGATACACCACTCCGGGCGCGCACACGGCGGGCCCGAGTTCGGAGGCTCATCCCCTGCATCCTTCAGCAACAACGCAACGACGCTGTGTGCCGGAACAGCGTGCGCGGTGAAGTTGCGCACGGCAGTACCGTTGTCGGTGTGCGTCCAAAGATCCTACAGCAGCATATACTTATCAAACGTTGGGTGAACAGTGAATGCAACCAACAAGACGTACCCGGACAGAGTACTGGCGGCCCGCACGGATCCAGGGTGACTCGGTCAAGTTGAAGAACATGTTCGCCGGTTCGTCAAGCGTGTTGACCTATGGGTACCATATCAGCACCTCAGTGAGTAGCGCAACGAGGGGAAGGTGCTTACTAGCATGAAGACAGTCCCATTCTGACTCTCTCCGCTCCAGTACTGCGCCGGATGCGTTGAGTTGCTCACCCAGTCCGGCTGAAAGAGGCATCCCCAAGCTTCAGCTAAGATATTTGATTGGGAGAAAGAATCATGATGCGCACGTTGATACCCCAGCGGAAGGGAGTCACGCTCGTGCCAACTACCGGGTCCTGGTTGATTGCGATGACCTCTTCGTTCTTGAGGATGGACAAGTCAGAATCGCTGATATTCGACAGCTAGAAACAGGACGATGTCAGTACCGAGCCTCGATTTCCCGGCTTGCGACTGACGTCTGTGCCGATGAGCAGCGGTGATTTCATCAGTGCCCAAGCTGTGAAATGCGTCTTGGCCTCCTCGTAGGTGAGGTCTCCATTACCGCTAGAAGACGGAATGAGCTATCATCAGAATGCCTCGCATATGCTGTATAGACTACCAACACTTCAAGCTACAGACGAATTCTATCAACAAGGCACACAAGGCGAACATCCGAGATAGAAACTCACAATGTCCATGTCGTTATGACCGTAGAAGTCGGAGGCCCAGGCGATGAAAGAGTTCCTACGTCCATGTCAGCACGGAAGGTGAGTATAAGTAGCGAGATTGACATACTGGTTGATGATGCTAGCTATCGAGCCCCAGTCTGGGCCTGCAGGACGCGTTCAACCTTGAGATACTGTGGATGAGTGCATCACTCACTGATATCGCCCGTCGTCTGGTAGGTCAGATGCCGTCAGCATATGCACCATGGTGTGGATGCACGATGCTACGACTCACCCGCCAGCTCTGTCCGAAACGACGAGCCCACAGCCATGGTTGCTCCTGTATTTAAAAGCATGGTTAGACGGACTCTTGTACAAATTAAATATCGCTGACCTCGCCCCACTCGCAAAGGGAGAGAATAAGAGGCGGCTTCCCGGTATCCTTCGCAAGCTGTGCGATTGCATCGGCGATACGCTGGTACTCTGAATCAACATAATCCAGAGGTCAGAACCAGCCGTTCAAGGACAATGAAGTGATTGTACGAACTGCCGACGATGCCTTGACGGATAATGTCGTCATAGGGAACTGAACAAGGGCGATTAATGCCCGATAAACCGGGGCCAAACATGGCATATGCGTACTGGCGCAGTTGTCGAACCTAAAGGGGTACATGTATGTCAGCACTGCAAATAGGCGGAAATGAGAAATCATGATCCATACTTCAAATAGTCGAAGCCCCAGTCTTGGAAGAGCTTCGCATCCCTGTAGGACGCGAGATGAGAAAATGGGGAAATATATGCTAAACTCAGCATCGATATCACCTGTATTCGTTCTGGTACGAGCCGGGATAGAGCTGGCAAGTGAACCAGCCGGAATCGCTATACTGAACATGTCGAGCATCAGCCCCGGTTTGGTACGCATCTCGTTAGCTGAACTCACGATTCCAGCTTTCCTGTATGTATACGCTATTCAGTAACAAATCAGCACAATATAAAACCCAGAGCTCACATTCCGAGATCATGGATCTGGTCGGTGAGGTTGTTCATGCCGGATGAGAAGCGGACATGGTCTGAAAATGGCGATCAGTATCTTGTATCATAGCATGGAGAATGGTCAACAAACCGGCAACAATGTCACCAGAAGCGCTGCGGTTCCTCTCCGCATAGCAGTCATCAATGTTGACGTGCGTGTATCCGACATCCTACAGAGGGGTTGAGCGCAAACTGACTCGCAGGATCCAGTCTACCTTCTTGCCTTCAGTCCAAGAGAGACCATGAGTTGTGCTCCCTGCAATACGACTGTCTCATTGATATCGCACTGTAAGTGATGAAGACAGGTTGAGTAATGCGGACGGAGCAGAGGATGCACGAGTGGGACTGACATGGTAGGCGTTCCAGGCTACGCGATCAACGGGCTGTGAGCGTCGGTTTGTACGCGACATGATCTGAATGTGGCTCACTGTTGTATCCCAATACTGTTCATCTTATAAGTATGATATTAGGCGCATATATCGAAGAGCCTACCCGGAAGACGAGCGACGCCATCATCCAGGGCTTGGACGTGGACAGGTTCTCCGGAGAAAAGCGTCCAGGCGCTGAGCAGGGACGCGAGCAGCAGCACAAAGGATCCCATGAGAGCAGTGCTCGATGCCTTCGGGGCACGGACTGTAACGTTCGTCAGTGTACGGCTCGAGCTTTATGCCCCGGGGCCCATGGAATGGAAGCGCACGTCGGTACGCCGAGCGTGCCGGGGCATCGACCGCTGGTGATTGCCCGAAGGCCTTGTGATGCCCGCCAGACGCATCGTCGCGCATGGATGGTGGTTCTGTGAGGTCAGAGAGAGTTAGCGAAGGCCGTTCGGCGGAAGCATCGTGACCGCAGAAGCTCACTCTCGGGCGTCATGGGGTGCAGCCGCTATGGAGCTAGAGTCGCTTCTGGATGCGTAAGGGTATGGTCGAGCTAGAGGTGGGGTGATAGAGAGACGATGTCCGCTGCGAGGGTGAGGGTCATGGCAAGAAGAAGAGGGCGGTCTGCCTGACAACCCGGTTTAGAGCCTCACGCCCTCGTGCCATGACGTCCCGGGGTCACGAGATCACGGAGACGCCGCTCTGCATGTTGTCAGTGGCCGAAATGACATGCAGACTTAGCCCACTGACAAGGGCATTAAACCAGCTCTTGGACTGCGACTGTGACGGTGATTCGTTCCACGGAGATGCAGTTGAGTTCAGAACCTTAAACTATCTCCCGGCGCGAGATAGGAAAGCTTGACGCCCGTCGACGGCACTCCGCGGAACCATGTCACACGAACATATCTAGTACTTGTTCCCTGCACGTATCTGCCGTGATCAATCTAGAAACAACAGGTGAGCATATGTAGGGCCATGTCAAAGCATGCGGTCGTCAGTCTCCCCTAGCTCCTGAGCGAGGCCTGAGCAGCGCCGGTCCGTATGTGCACAGACTGCCACTGGTGTACTCTACAACATGAACTTGTGTAGCCTCGGAGACCAACATCCTTCAGATTCGCGGCCAATTACGGTTCACTCACTTAGTTTTCTCAGACAAGACGTCATGGCAGCCTATGTGCAAGACTCTATAATGCTTCTCGGAGACTCCATCACTCAGGGCGGGTACGAGAACAACGGCTTCGCGGCCAAACTTGCACGTAAGTAGCCCCGATCGCTATCCTTATCGGTCTGATTCCCGATCTGTCCCACTAACCACCTAGTACAGATGTCTATAACCGCAAGATGGACGTGATCAACCGCGGCTTCAGCGGCTACAACACTGAATGGGCCCTGCCCATCTTCGAACAGGTCCATTCACCATTGATCATCACAATCTTACTGCACCACTTACCCTCTCCTGCAGTGCTTCGCCACCCAACACGAGCAGCAGCACCTCCCCAAAGTCCGGCTGCTCATCATCTGGTTCGGGGCGAACGACTCCTGCCTGCCCACGCGGGAGCAGCACGTCCCCCTCCCGCAATACAAGGCCAACCTGCGCAAGATGATCTGGATGGTGCGCTCACCCGAGTCCCCGCGGTACTCGCCCGACACGCGCGTCATCCTCATCAACTCCCCGCCGCTCAATGCCGAGCAGTGGGCCGCCCGCCAGGCGGGCCAGGTGCCCCCGCGCCCGATGGAGCGCGACTCGGGCGTGACGAGGACGTATGCGGAGGCGGCGGTAGAGGTTGGGGCGCAGGAGGGCGTTGCGGTCGTCGATGCGTGGTCGGCTTTGTATGATGCGGCGGGGCGGGAGGAGAAAGCGTTGCGCAAGTTCTTGACGGATGGACTTCACCTGAACGAGGCCGGATACGCTGTAGGTCTTAAGTTGGTCGTTGTGGGGTACTGCTGACTTTAGAGGATTCAGATCGTGTTTGATGAGCTCGTCAAGACTATCAAGGAGAAGCATCCGGAGTATCACTACGACAACCTGCAGTTTGTCTTCGTTCCGTGAGTAACCAGCTGCCGATGGGAGGCGTGGCGGAGTTAATTTTTTCCACCGTAGCTTCGATAAGATCTGCGAAGATATCAAGAACTACAGGGAGCTGACCAAGAAGCGCAGTGCTTTCCCTGACGCGTAGAGGACGCTGAGAAGAGGAGACCTGAGAAAGCATGTAACTATAGATTATTAGACCTCACCCTGAACAATAGAGGCTAGAGGTGTCTTGCAGCTCGCAACTCGCCGTGCATGCGAATGCTCACGGGATCGTTCGATTGTTGCGAGGTGCGTCAACATTCAAGATCCGTCGCGGTCTTCTCGGCTACAAAGAATGGAGTCGACCGCCGTATGCAGTGCGGAAAGGGTCAGGAGATATTCATACAACGGAGGTAGAGAGGTATACTATCGATACATGTTTCAACTATTCGTCTACTTTCGCGCCGGACTGCTCAATGGGCCTTGAGCATTTCCACAAACTTGCTACCAAGCGCGTTCGCAGCCAAGGGGTTCGCGCCCGAGACGACCTTCCGGTCGACGGTGATGCCGCCCATCTTCTTGCCCATGCCGGTGAGCATCTCGGCGCCCTCGGCCTTGAGGGACGATTCGACCTTGTTGGGCACAGTGCCACCTTTCATGGTCTCAACAAGCTTCTCCTCGGCGTCGGACCAGGAGGTGAGCTTGTAGCCCTTGTAGGCGAAGCCCTGAGAGTTGGGGGCGTACTTGGTGGATAGAAGGGCGTACGGGCCGTGGCAAATGACAGCTGTGCATGAAGGACAATCAGTGAGTAGACGGTCCGGAGGGCCGATAGAGCGGGGGGATGTGAGACGTTGCACGACGTCTGCCCCGGCGGGCAACGTCAGCGCGATGCGGGGAGATCGTCGGAGGCGTGTGAGGGTGAGTACGAGCGGCCGGAGAGATGACGCACCGGTTGTCTTGTGTTGGTTGTGGAAGTGATTGAGGATGCGGCCGAGCTCGGAGTTGTTGCCCAAGTCAGAGATGGGGGCGTGGCCGCCTGGGATGAAGACGTCGTCGAAGGACCTGAGCTCGTCGTCGGTTACGGAGGCGAAAGAGCAGGGAGAGCGGAGGTTGACTTCGATTTCCATGCGGCGGAGGAGCTCCTGGTCCTTGCGCTTCTCCCACCACTTGCCGAAGTAGACAAGGAGGGACTCGGAGAGCGGATCGATGCTGGGCGGCTTGTCGGTGGGGGAGGCAAACTGCGAAACAAAAGAGCGAGGGACACAAAGGATGTGTGCGGGTGGTACGTACGACGACCTGGTAGCCGGCATCGAGGATCTAGCCGAGGGGTGTCCTCGTGGGAGAAGAGCCGTCTGACTTTTGGACGGGAAACTTGTCTGCGTCGGAGAGAATGATGAGCACTTTGCCTGCGGGAGTCTGTGTGGCCATGGCGAATTGGATGCCACCTGCGTCATAATTATACTCGGGCAGCTCGGGAGCCCGAGGCCATGACGAAGATGGTGCGCCATGGACGCCACCAGGGCCACGGTGGCCGCGCGGGGGAGCCTGCCCTAGAGGGACACGGTCACGCACACGGGGAGCGCGTCGGTGCTTACGTCAGGAAGTGAACATGGGCCAAACAACGCGCAAACAAAGGCGGGCGTCCTCTCCCCGCGTGCAGACGCCGGCCGCTGCGACATATCCTCCTCCCCGTCCGACACAGCGTCCCCGACGACCGCGACGTTCCCTGCGACGCCTTTTTCTTCCTTCTCACTGCACACGACGACCGCCAGATACCCCCCGCCGCGCACTCCGGAGAGCAGACCCGCGGGCTGGACATTCAGCGCCCGGAAGGAGTGGACCCACAGACGACTACAGACGTGTTTGCGCCGACCCGCCCTGTTCACCTGTCGTGAGAATCCCGCTCGCTTCGTCTCGCAGCTTTGTTGTCCGAGACCTCCTGCTGACCTTTTCTTGCCAACCCCCGAAGGCGCGGCCTCCTCCGTCTCACATTCCTTCGATTCAAGGTCGGTCTCTTCCCCCTTCCCCCTCCTTTGTCTCTCCTTCCGCCCTCTTCCTCCTCTCCCGGTTACCATGCGCACTCGCCGACAACACACTCGCACATGCGGAACGAGATCTCGGTTGTCGATGTTCGCATCGCGACCTAGCCCCCCGCAGCACTCGCAGATGGATCCTCGATGCACGCATCTCACAGGGACAGCTCTGAACTCGGCAGAACATCCACACGGCTACCGCTGACCTGGCACACCAGCTCCTGCTGGTACGGAGTTGATCGCTCGAACGCGCATTCGGTGGCACAAGGGGCTGGTCGTGTGCGGAGGCATAGCTGCCATGTTACTGTAAATGGGCTCGTGAGTCCCCTCGCACAGAACAGCTGTCGTCTCCGCATGCCCATACGCACCCCTCCGCGGCCGCAACTCTTGCCCGGGGTCATTCCCGCTCCCTGGCAGAGCCGTTCGTAAGGGTCATGTCGCGTTCCCAAATGCAAGTGCAACGGGCAGCGGATGCGTACATCGTCCTTTGTCGCTGCCGTACTCCAGGCCCGGTTCTTCCTGATCTTCGCTCGCGACCCTTGTCCGCTGTGCATGCTTTCCGCATGGCCAGTTCTTCCGTTCACGGACAGCTGTGTCAGTATTGCATAAGTCCTGATTCACGTACCTCGCAGCGCTGGAACCAGTGTGCTGGTGTCCGCCAGGCATCGGGTGGTTGCAGGCGACCAATCATACTCGCGCCTCGCCCACAACCATTCAGGGCCTGTCTGCGGACCTGCTGAGGCAAAATGCCAAGTTCCATGACGTGAGAGGAACACAATCAGCGACTCGAAGCACATGAGAACAGCGCAGACTCAAAGTTACCGCTCACCGTTGCGAGGGGACGTAAAACAGAGTTTCGTGCTCGGAACCGGTCGCAGTCGCGGTGGAAATAAGAGCGGGGGCATGCAAAGCACGGTCTGCTTTGTCGCCCCCCATCTTAAGGGATCTTTCCGTCCCCCATAGATGCGTTTTCCTTTTTGGGCGGACAATCCGCTTTCCATTGCGCTTCGCGTCGCCCCTCGGCCCCTGCGTCCGCCTCTTCCAGCGGACAATAGCATTGATCCCGCGCCCTCCTTTCGGAATATCCATCAATCCTGCCATGCCGGTACTGATCTATCCCCCGCAGTTGCCGAGGTCCGAGCACAAAGCCCCACAGAGCCACGATCTGAGTCTTTGGCCCGATCTGTCTTTGGTTCGTTTTCGCGTCTATATATCAACTTGCTTTCTCTCGCTCACCTCCTCTTCACTTGCGCTCTCCCGCAACCTTCCCTGGTTTGGCTCCCCTCGTGTTCGTCCGTGTTCGTGTTCCGTCTTCACCTTCGTGCCTGGACGCCATCCCCACCACCGGCCACCGTTCAACCACCACCGGCCACTGTATCAATTTACGCCGCTGTATCATACTCGCGCACGACTTGTCATGCCCCAAACTCTCCGACGACGACTCTTTACAGACCGAGAGCAAGATACATCTGAACGACCATCCAAGAAGCAGAAGAGAAACGCTCCCCACAACACCCCTCGAAACCCCCCTCCAGACCTCAAGACACGCGTCCTTAATCGCCAATTCCGCATGGCTCTCTTCGGTAACTCCAAATTCAACACTCACCTAGCCGTCCCTTCCTTCCTCGGTGGCAAGAGCATTAAGCGCGATGCCCCGGTACGCACTCAGTCGAACGCGTTCGAGGACCCAGAGGACTTGGACCTCGAGCTCTCCTTCGCGTCAACCATGTCTCTCAACTCCCCCGCACGAGATTCCCAACCACTGACGCCCGAGGACGAGAACCCCAACCACGTTCCTATGGACATCTCTCCCATCCCGCCCCCTCGCTTCCAACCACCTGCGCCCCAACCGACCCTCCAGACCTCCAAGCCGAAGTCGTTCGTGGGCAGACCACGCGCAGCCACTAGCGCCGCGCGTCTCTTCGGTCGTGACATGAGCAACGGCCATGACTCAAGCTCACAATATTCGGTGTCCTCAGTGTCGAAGTCTGGCACGGGTAGCACCACCAAACGTCTGCAACGCTCTGCGCTCCCCACCGAATGGCTTGCTCCGTCCCGCCCGGACGAGAACGCGTTCAGCCAGGTAAGTGGGCGCGACCCTAACTAGTCTCGATCACAATGTCGCCGGTGGTTGGTGGCTGACATGTTGGCTCACAGCCCATCGACATCCCTTCGTCGCCATCCGACCGCATGGAAGTCGACACGTCGCTCAACTTCGCACCGTCATCCTCAGCGCCTGATCAGGGCCCTCTGTCCGCCGCACCGACGATCACTGCGTTCAACTTCGGTGGTCCTTCCTCTTTCGGTCCTTCGTCGCCCATCTCTGCGGCTCCCACTGTGACGACCTTCAACAACTTGTTCTACGACGTTGCGTCTGCCGCGCCAGGTGGTCATGGTCTAGAGGACGCCGCGAACATTTCTGGTATCTCTAGCTTCACGGAGTCTCCGTGCCAGCCCTTCCCGAAGAAGCGTCGTTCGTCGTCTCCCGACCCCAAGAGCCTCAGCCTGCGTCGAAGCCACCAACACCTCTTCGACGACGAGGACCACGGTTACTCTTCTTCACCTTCGCACGAGTCCCCCTCGGCTCACAAGCTCGAGCGTATGGCCAGCAGCTCCTTGCTTGCAAACCAGAAGAAGCCCGCCAGCCTTGGTCTTGGGATGCCCACGGTGCTTGCGCTCAACGCCAACAAGAAGCGTCCCCGCCGTCCCGCACTCAGCGCTATGATTGCCCCGGGGGAAGGCCCCATGTCGAGCTCTCCGCACCCACAGACCGCCTACCCCATCATGACGAACGCGGACGACAGTGAAGATCAAGAGGTGGTCCACCGCCTCCCCCCTGTCCGTCGCGCGTTCTCGGCGATGCTGCCCCCGAACCTGCTCGAGCAGAGCATGTCGAGCGAATCGAGCTTCGACCAGGATCCAGACATGAGCTCGCCCGCGCAGGCTTACGCAAAGCGCCAGCAGGTGAAGACGATTCGTCGGTGCGACGGCACAGACGACTTCCGCCCGATCACGGGCGTGACGGCACTCATGAAGCGCGACACGGAGATCATCGCGAGCCGCGGCTTGCGTAGGAGCGAAGAGCGGGAAGACAGGGCGCGCACCGTCGCGGACCGCGACACACCCCGCAGCAAGTACCTTAATGCCGGTCCTGGCCTTGGTGGTTTCGGTGACAACGAGGCGCACGGCAAAATCCTCCCTTGCCATCGCGTGCGGGAGGATGGGTTGATGAGAATCAACCCCACGACGGTTCGTTGCTCATTGTTTTTCACAAGCACGTGGAGATGATGGCTGACACGCACGTCCCGCAGCTGAACGCGCTCTTGGACGGCATGTATGATTCACAGCTGGAGAGGTTCCACATCATTGACTGCAGATTCGACTACGAGTACCATGGCGGACATATCCCCGGTGCTATCAACATCAACACGACCGCGGGCGTCGAGGAGTTCCTCCTTGGCATGGCAGCGGACAAGCCTGCCCCGTCCACGAGCGGCGATCCGAGCAAGAAGACGATCCTCGTGTTCCATTGTGAGTTCAGTGCTAAGAGAGCGCCGACATTGTAAGCACCTTCCCTTCTGTCTTGCTTTGAAGTTTGGATGCTGAGTACTGTACCCTTCCCAGCGCTAAGCATCTCCGTTCCAAGGACAGGGCGATGAACAACCACGCTTACCCCCGTGTGCACTACCCAGAGCTGTACATTCTTGAGGGCGGCTACTCGCAGTACTTCCAGGAGTCCGGTAACCGGTGCCAGCCCCCAAACTACGTTCGCATGGACGACCCACACTACGCGCAGTCACGTCGCGAGGACCTCGACCAGTTCCGCAAGGGCAAGTTCGGCCGTACCAAGTCGTATGCGTATGGCGAGGGTAAGATGCTCTCTATGACGTCCGCCGCGCAGCAAGTCCAAGGCGTCGCGCCAAAGCGCAGCTCTGCTCCCACCGGCGGTCCGACGAGCCTGTTTGCGGCCGCCAACGCTGCGCGCACGAGGCGCGGTGGGTTGCACACTCTTCAAGAGGACGGAAGTGGCGCTCATGAGAGCGACGGGGACGACACCGACATTGGCGACAGCCCCTGCCCGCCCCCTACGAAGAACGTCGTGTTCAAGGGCGGCAAGAAGGTTGGACGTGCGCCCCTCGTGCGGGCTGAGACTTACGGGCCCACTCGCATGGCTATGGGCTACTGAGCGCTCTTCTCACCGTCACTCGCCCACCCTCCATTCAACTATCCGCATTCAATACATCCTCTTAGTCGCACAGAAAACGCAAGAAGAACGTCGCACGTCACCTCACCCGATATGTCGCACTTATGGAAGAAATCCTCTCGCAACCCCCACGCGAAGGACATGAACCACCCCACATGCCCGCTATGCCATGGAACGCCTCTCGTTGATGACGACCCTCTTTATGCCCCATGCGCGAACGCGCCCAGCTCTCTTTCACCCCCTTCTTGGTCCTCGTTCCCTCTCGTCATGCCCCTCGATGTTGCTCCCGCTCTTAGGCAGGCTTTCCCGCTGTGCAATTCGCGCTTGAGTCGGCCTTGGGTGGGAGAGCCCGAGGCGCTATCCTTCGGTCAGTCAGAAAATCCCAACAAAAGAACGTGTCAAGCTTGTTTTGTCACTCTCCGTCGTAGCTCATAGAGTTACGACGCCTGCTATCGTCCTCGCACTCGGCTGCTCGCTCAACAGCGCTTTCGGCTTCGACTTTGGCTGTTTGCTGTGCGCGTCGCATGCTTTGTGTCTGAACGTCATTTTCAACCACCTACCCCCCATCCCTACAATCATCTCCTTTGTCACCACATTATGCCACCTTCACTCTGTCCGTCCCCTCAATCTCAATCTCATTTCCATCCACTCCACATCCCCTCAACTCATTCGCCCGCGTTGCCCGTCGACTCCGAACCGAACCCGAAGCCAACATCTTCACCCAATTTGTCATCTATGTATGTACGTCTACACGGACGGTTGCCCGGCCGACGCCAAGATCTGTCGCTTCTAGCTACTGCTCTATTCTTCCCTTCCTGTATCTCCTCCGTTAGCCATCCATCCGTTCGTGCCCATCTCTCCTCCGACCTGCCATTCGCCTGTGTTTATCTATACCCCCCGCGTTCTCCTTCCTCCGCGGCCCTGGGAATGTGTCTCATACTCTTCGCACCTCTTTCGCTCTCCGCGTGTCCGTTCCAGTCTCTCATCTCGTGAGGACTACGGCAGCACGTCTTGTTGTCTCTTGCACTTGTGTCTCATCTCGTCTCGTCTCGTCTCGTCTCATCACCTTCATGGACATAGCTATTCCTCCCCATCCCTCCCCCCTACATCCCCACATCCCCACTTGTTACTACCTGGCACGTACTCCGAATCAGAACCGCACATCCCACATACAGAGACTCTCGCAAAGTCTAGTAGTAGCATTTGTCGCATGCATGGTAGATCCAACACGCCTCTATATGGCCCGCACATATATATTAGCACACCGTTACTGTCCGCATCATGGGTTGGAGGCCGGAGGCGACCACTGCGGAAACTTCAGTACCGTGCCGCCGCCGCACCGCCTTTGATTGTCCCACGCCGCTAGCGCGTTCACCAGGCTGCATAGCGTCATGAGGATCATGGCTGCGAACTGCTGCAAAGTGGATGTATTCGCGATATGTACCTCCTGTCCACTTCTCCAGCAGGGGCTCGGGGGAGGCGCGAGCGCCGATGCCGTGACGCCGGCGGCTATATCCGGCCCCTCCATCGCAAGTTCTAGTAGAACTTCTAGTAGCAATAACCGTCCTTCATATCTCCTGTGAACATGTACTGCTCGATGGCCCACCTGTCAGCCCTTCGACAGCATATCGATGCATATAGTCAAAGGTTAGCAAGTACCAATCACAGTGGTCCTTTTCAAGTTGCATGTTATCTGCCGGTTTTCGCTGATCAATCGCTCGTTTTCAGATGAGAATTCCCTATGGCAACTTGCTTAGAACATCTAAAATACTCGGAGAACGGTCCGTAGGAATCAATGCTTAGTATGGATGATGAAGACCACAAGGGTGAAGCGTCGTCCATGTTCGACGCGTTCGCGGATGGCGATCCGGACCATCTCGTGCCGGAGGAAGAGCTGCCGTTCAGACGGCTGAAGCTCACGCCGGAAGATGAAGATGAAGAGGATATGGACGCGGTGCAAAGATGTGGGTATGCCACCGTGCGATATTGGCCAGTCCTATAACCCTGTCCGGTGGCAGAGGACGCATGGATAGTCGACTTGCCCGATCCTCGCCTCGCGGCTGAAATGTTGAAGTGCATCCTACGCCCGCTGATGATAGGATGTTCGCTCCACTGACCTTGCTCTGCATACAGGTGGCTGAAAAAAGTGGATTTGATGTGCCCACTTGAAGCGCATCCGCAAGCAGGATGAACATGGTGTTGATCTTGACTACAATACACCCCGATCCACCCGTGTTTCCAGAGCGCATAAAATTACCGCAACCATACATCACCTCCGTCCCTGCGACCGCTGCGCTGACAGTGATCTGTTAAAGCTCAAGTTGTTGCTATGGCCGACGATATATACACCACGCAAGAAGTTTGAGCCTGAGCCACGGACGAGAGGAAAGGTACAATGGGCGTGTGACGCTATGGAGCAGGTCGTGAAGAAGGCTCAGGATGTCGTAAGGAAAGGAGAGGCACAACGGACCTTCTTTCGGTCTTATGGGAGACATCGGCCAACTTACTGCATTATAGTTGCCAATCGCTGCCTACGTCCCGGTAGCATACGACGAGGAGACCAGGACCGCCACTCGCATGCTAGAATCCATCAGCGCGCACGACACGCGCAAGTCCACCTCCCACCCCCTCCGACATTCCATACTCAACCTCGTTCGCGCCGTTGGTGAGCTCCGCAGCTCCCCGTCCTTGTCAGCGTCCGCGTCTGCCGCCACTGCTCCTATGTCTCCTCCGCCACAACTCACCCCAGTCATCAACGTCCCTGCACCTTCATTAGACCAAGTCACCGCTGCCCTCACCAAGCCTCACACCCATGTCGTTACCCGTCAATCATTAAATGCGTCCGAATCACACCCTGAAGAAGTACGTAACGGGGCGCACTACCTCCTGACATCGCTCACCCTGTTCACGACGCACGAGCCATGCATCATGTGCAGCATGGCGCTCCTTCACTCGCGCGTGAAGGAAGTCTTCTACCTGATCCCGATGGCGAAGACGGGCATGTGGGAGTGTGACGTGCGTCCCGAGGCTGAAAGGCGTGAACCATCGGTACGTGGTCAATGTGTGGAAACCTAGCGAGATGGGTGACTGGGCGGAAGCGAACCGGCTTAGGGTGTTGTGCTGACCGAACGGGAATGGCGCAGTGAACGCCGTATCCCGATGCTTGAAAATCCGTATGTCCGCCGTGCGTACGATGCGCAAAAGCAACGATTGGGGCATGCGACCTCTCCATGGGTCATGCAATTGTCCTATGTGGCCATGCGCTGCTTCGCCGGTCCCCTGATAGGCATATCACGGTTACGTAGGCGAGCAAGGTTGGTGAATTGTGGCAGATGAGGCCGGGCAGTATGCGTGTGCAGGTGGATTCGATCTCATCGAGCAGGTCCCTCGACTTCTTGCGGAGTCATTGTGTGGACGGAAACGTCGTACCAAAGCATCATATTGTCGTTGCGCCCCTAGATCAGGAGCTCATCGAAGCGGCCTCACGGAGATTGGAGTCCCAGGGGTCAGCTTGAAGCGTGTACTGTTCAATTTGCTACAAATAACTGCTGACGTGCACGGAGCAACATCAATTGACAGCAGTCTGACGATGTCGTAGATGGTTCCCCGCTTAATGCAACATGGAAAGCATCCCGATAGCATGTAAATATAAGATGGAGGACTTCGTCATTGAGGTCCAGGGAATTGTCGATATATCGTACCTTCCGACCGAGTATCCCATCGGTGGTGGTTAAGGCAGGGTCTGCCACGCATGTTCCCACGGACCGCATGGAGAGGTCCAGACTTCACTAGGTCGCCTTTGGGCGTTTGCCTTCTGCCTCTTGCCTCCTCATGCTCCTCGTCCATAAGCTGCCCATCTCTGACTCTTAAACCGATGGCAAATCAACGCCAGCATCGTCAATGTCTTCGCGCTAACAAAGCACGCGTTCCCACAAAGAACCATGGTCGGACCAGGTGCATACCCCAAAGCCTCCGTTCGCGACAGCAAACCGGCCAAGCGATGGTACAGAGGGTACGGAAAGAGGGAAAGGGAAGAGTAAAACAACGGTCAGTACTCAAGTGGATGTTTTTGTTCTGTTGGATTATGCGTCTGGGGGAGGGCCCTAGACAACCGTGTACGAGAGCTGAGTGTGGACGGGAAGTATGCATTCTGTGACTTGTCTTGTGCATTTCGCCATGGCTCCGGATCTGGATGCGGCACCTCCACTAAAAATCCTCGATATACGTCAATGGGTCTTCTGCACCATGCTATGCCGCGTGCACCGCCGTCTGGGTCTCGTTCAAAACTTACCAGCCAGACCCATCCATGTGCCTTGCCGTGGCCTCACGGATCCCAAGTGCAGCACCTGAAATACAAGACCATCTCCAGATAAACTTGGCAGGAGACCAGTACGCTCGAGAGCAAGCGCGACCTTCCTTCGGTGAGTCGCTCTGATACATGAAAGGCGTTCTTCTAGTCTCAGCCTGGTCGCAACTGCGCATACATGCGAGTGCCGCTGCACAGTCCAGGTTGTAGTGAGCACCGGTTTGCGGCATGTTGTCGTCGAAAGTTTGATGACTGCAACTATGTGGAGAGTGCCAAGGCATCGAGAGCGCCACGTGTGAGGTACGTCCTTCACTATTAGCAGCCTCATTCGCCATCTCATGGTCCTTCTATGTTCTCCCTTGCTTCTGGGCAAAACGACCCCACTGTTGCCGCCTGACCAACTTGTCATAGTACGACGGTCGTTGACCATGATTGCTTGTATGCGGTCCCGTTAAAATGACATTTCCTCTTCAATAACGTTCGATATTGAATGCTGTACTCGCCCAGTACCGGCAATGGCTATTTCATCGCATGGTGGACAGGTGAGTCAATATATACAATCACTTGTACCAGGGTGTGCCTGACATTCGCACTCAGTGCTCGTTAGCTCCATACATGCAGCCACGGTGAGGCAGCTGTCATCCAGCAGCAGGCACGCCCGTCACATGTGCTTCGCTGTTCACCTCCTCACATTCGGGTGGCGTTCAGCTCGCATTTTCTTAATCTCGTCACCGTCCAAGCATGTGTTGTCCCCGTCCATCTGGAGCGTCTTGCTATAGCTCCCGGGCGGACATGCAACCGGTGCTAGGTCGGGTTTTGCGACCCCGTCACCCTTCCCCATCTTCTGGGTCGCGTGTTTGGCACAATCACCGGTTCGATCGGCATCCCGACGTCAATCAACGCTACGTCTGGAGTCGGGCCCAGGTCGGAACTCGCTACTCAACGCCCAATATGCGGTGCTTCGGGCAATACCTATTCATTGCGCTGAGCACGGGGTCCGCATTTGCGCCCTGGGCGCGAGTAGCGGGCATCTACCTTGCTACTGAAGCCAACCGGTATGTTCATGGACGTCTTCCGACGGTACATGCATAGTAATGACCAATCGTAGGGTCTTCTCGTTCTCAAAGTCCGAAGGTATAGTTACGACGTAGAAACCTCTAACTCCGCTCAATATGCAGTGTCCCAGTGCCGGACCCCCTACCTGTCAAGAGCCAAAGCGCACAAGTGCACTTCAGGTTGGCCTGGGTTGCGGAACTAAGTTGAGGAAGGGCATATGATGTGTGCATGTCTCTGGACATAAAAGCAAGCTTGTGACAAGTGAAGCACACCCACCAGCTCACCATGGCCGCTGCACCTCTTCCGACGTACGCTCGCTTTATTGTGCTTGACCCGGATGAAGACGACGCCTTCTACACATACCCCAACTATGTCGATAATGATGCTCGATCCGACTACTCCTATACTATCTCCATATACCGGGTATGGCCCGCTTCTCGTTTGAATGCTGTTGTTGCTGATGACGACTGATTAGGGACTGAAATATGGACAAACCGTTGACAATTTCAAGGACGACGGGGGCCGGTATGTCTTCCTCGGTAAGGACAGCAGCAACCAGTTCATGCGGGAGGAAGACTTCAAGAACCGATTCGTCGACCAAGCCCTCAGGAAGGATTTCGACAGGGTCCAAGCCGGCGATTCGGCGCTCTTCCCCATCTGGACCGCCAACGGACAGCCCGTTCCCGTTCAGCGCAACTACGTGCTCGACATCAAGAAGGGGGAGACCTTTGAAGCATGGGCTACTAGAATGAAGGAGTCCTGGGTGGCCATATACCAGTCCGCCGGAAAATTCACCGCGTCGTTCAATGTCTACGCTCGCTTCTTCCAACCCGCGTCTTACGATGGGTTCGAGCTCGTGTTCACCCCGTCCGAGAACGAAGTGTTGCTCTCGCAGGACGATCTCAAGAAGTATGTTGCGGCTGTCATGACTGGAGATGATGGGCCGAAGTATCCCTTCCGCGTCCTCACGTACAACGCCGCTCAGCAAGCGGGGCTCGTCCTCTTGAGCTCCTCGTTCTACGGTTTCTACCATACTTGGATCTCCGCAGCGAACTTCGAGCGGGTCTTCAAGATGCGCCTTGGTGCAGACCCGATCGCCAGGCCCTGGCCCAGAGACGTCGCTGCTGCCACCGTGGTGGACAAGAAGCTGAAGACGGCTGTGGGGGCCGGCGATGGAATCCAGACCTCGACACTTGTCACCGCGGACAAGATTGACGCGGCCAACAGCATGCGTCGCATGGCGACTTCGCAGAAGACCGTCATGGGCGACGTGAGCGCAACTGAGGTTTGTGTTTGTCTCATGTCCTGTTCAAAACCATTGACGCATTGGCTAGGTTGCTGCGATGTTGTGGCCCGCGAACACGCTCGACGCAGACCGCAAGCCCTCTGATGCTGAAGTATGTCGCCGTGTCTTGCTCATGCCGATGTGTTCTGAACACTGTTTCATAAGTGGCTTCATCGAAGCGCGTTCCACTTCGGAGGGCTTGGAGACAAGGCAGACTACGGCACATCGCAGTGTCGAGCGAACCTTGTCTTTGGCACTGGGGAGTGCAACACCGATATGATCCGCGGAGAGAACGCCGTCTCCACCCTCGCCAGCCTCTGTGTCGACTCCGATGGCGGCACCCTCATCACCCAAAACATCGTCAAGGGGAATGTCCGCCGCCGCATGATCGACGGGTCTTACGCCAGCGTTCCTATCGAGCCTTGCATGGAAGCCCAGCGCGCTGCGGATAAGGGCAGCCTCCTATGGCTCTGCATGAACCTCAAGTATCAATTCACGATGATGTATAAGGACTGGGTAAGCCCGCTGCTCCCAAGTTGGTGTTTAACGAAATCTGATGCTTGTGTGTTCCAGAATATCAATTTCAATAGCAAGACTGAGTACGACCCTTTTAGCCGTTACCTACCGTTCCGAGTTGAAGCTCGGCTGGACGATAATATTCTAGCTGACTTCGTCAAGGAGCATGCAGACGAGGCATGTCAGCCTCCGAAGAAAAGACCTGCTCTCGCTCTCGCTGTTCCCAATGCTGTTCGCTCGCTGGGTCAAGTTCCCGCGCCTGTTGCAAAGGCCCTTCTCTCTTCTACTGGCTCTGCTGCATCAAACCCATCCCCGACTTCCGCCTCCACAACCCTCCCGTCCGTAACGCCTGCTCCTGCCGCCCTCGCCCATCGCGCTAATGCAGCAATCCATCTACGGGCGGTTGCCTCAGGAGCGTCCTCCGTAGATGTCCACGGTGTCAAGATCAACTCTCCGACGGTACTTCTTCATGTCGAGTCGGAAGATGACGCGCAGGCGACCTCTTCTCCCGACGGCTTGGCCGCTTCCATCTCCGATGCAACATCTGCTCTCGCGCGGCCCACCGGTACCATCTTAGCGGCTCTCGCCGTCCCTCCGGAGGGTTTCACGCTCGTGGGTGACGTCAACCTCTTCGGTGTCCAGGGACTTGCGGCGAAGATGTACAGCTGGCACGGCCCTGTCCCGCCCAATGTGGTCGTTGGGGCTGATGCCCCGATATATGATCAGGCCGTCGTCGACGGCGACTTCAAGCTGTCGAACGTTCTGCCGAAGCTTCAGTCCACACCCTTCGACAAGATTGTTCTCCACAACGTGACATTCACCCATCAGAACTACCTCTTCGATACCACCAAACCCATTGGGTGGGACTTCGGCGCCGACTACACCATCGATCCTTCGTCCGGGATGCTGTACGATGTGCTGCGGACGGTATTGAAGGTGCAGGAGCCGACGTTGCATCTTGACGCAGGGTTAGGCCTCAGGCAGGACTGGAACACAGCGCTCAAGCTGTCGAGCTTCACGCTGTCGGGCACGTTCCCCGGCCTCCAGGCGAAGATCTGCGATGGGCTCATGCTCACGTCCGTCGGTGCGGAGCTCCTCGGGATACGGAGCATGGAGATGGAGCCGCGACCGCACTCGGTCATCGACTTCGGCTTTGGGGTGTTTGGCACCCTCGCTGTCTCTGTTCCTAGTTCCATTACCCCGCTCGAGTTGGATTACCGCATTTGTGAGATTGGAGGAGTCATACAGCTCGTTGCTGATCTCAAAGGCAAGGTGTGGAGGGATCCGCTGGGCATTAAAGGGCTCGTGGTACGTATCAATGAGTCTATGTCTTATGCACTTCGCTGACTTCATCTCACAGCTGAACGATGTCTGCTTCACATCGGATATCGTCTCGAGCTCTCCCATGAAGTCTTTGGACTTCCAGGTCTCAGCAACGTTCCAGAACAGGTTCACCGCTGCCGTCTTCACTGGATCTTACGCGGCCGGTGCGGCGTTCTCGCTTTCCGCAGTATTCACCGACTTTGATCTCACGTCTGTCTTCGACATCTTCGAGTCGCTCACAAGCACGTCTCTCGCGATGCCAGACGTCGACGTGAAGATTGGGTCTGCGTCTATCACTGTCGCGTCAGGCACTGGCCTCACGATCGACCTTCAGGACGTTGAGGTCGAGGGCCATACTGCAGCGGACGCGACTCTGATCATCTCCGCCGCTGGCGTTACGATACGCGGGGATGTTACCAGCAGCGACGCGATCACCTTTGGCGAGGTTGAGCTGAAGAGTGCGTTCGTGGAGGTCACGCTGCAGAAGGGCGCAGAAGGCTCGAGCGTCGCGCTCGGAGGCGAGATCGAGTTTGAAGGACTCGTGCTCGACGCCATCGTCCATCTATACAAGGGAACAGACAACAAGACACAGTGGACTGCTTATGCCTCACTCACGGCTCCTGGTGACACTTTGAGCTTCTCCAAGCTCGTTCCGGCACTTGAGGGCTCGTTTCTCGACCTCGCGCTCTCGCAGGTGGTCTTTGTCGCAGCCTCTCAGGACGACCCATTCGTTCCGAGCGTGGTCAGCACGTCGTACGCGTTCCGCCAGGGTGTCCAACTCTGCGCCATCCTTTCTCCCATCGCTCCCCTCGACTCTCTGCTGCGCTCGTCCGGCCCGACGAGCGGTCTCACCCTCAGCGCTGGCTGGTCGAAGGCCACTGGATTCCAACTTGATGTCAGGATGCCCGAGACATCCGTTGTCCACTTTGGACGTGGCATTGTGAGCGACCCGTTCACGCTGCGCATCCAACTCGGCGAAGCCGAGCCGAGTCTACTCCTCATCGCTGGATTAAAGGTCCCCGTACAGCCAAAGGGTCAGGTACTCGACTTCCACATGTCCCTTGGTATCAGCCCAATCGAGGCGAGCGCGACGGCTCAGATGGATGGCTACTGGATCGATCCTTTTGGTATCGGGCAGGCGGTCAAGATTGGGCCCAACGTCGCTCTCTCTATCGACATCATCTTCGCACAGTTCTTGACCACAGGGACACCGAGGTAAGTCTCCATCGTCAATGACCGCGCTCTGAAACTGACTGATATCACGTACAGCGGGTTCGGTATTGTCGGCGGACTTGCTATTGGGAAAGCGAGTGCCTCCTTCGCAATGGAGATTAACGAGGATCCCATGCGTAAGTCCTCATCCCCTCATTTCTCATGTATCGAACTGACTGATATTGGCTTCATCCAGGCGAAGTCCTCAGCGCCGAAGTCAAGAATCTTGACGTGAACGACGTTGTCTCCTTCGCCAACGTCGTTACTGGTCTCTCCATCTCACAGCCGCCCGACTTCCTCGACTTCGAAGACGTCAAGTTGTACATATGTCCAAACCCAACAACCATCGGTACCATTGCTTATCCTCAAGGCTTTTCGTTCCAAGCTGCGATGACAGTATTCGGGAAGCACGCGGATATTGCCTGCGCTGTCGGATCCGATCAAGTGACCATCAAAGGAGGAGTGGACAACTTCGTCCTGGGGCCACTGGTCTTGCGCGGCATCGACGAACCCCGTGCTACTGTCGACGTCTCTATTGGTCCCAAGTTGCAGCACATCCTCGTCGACGGCTCAGTGACGTTTTTCGACAAGGAGACGGACCTGCACGTTGAGGTGCAGGTGATGCCCTCACCCATCTTCACCTGCCAGACGGTGCGGAGTGTCACTCAATCCAACCTACATCATTGCTCACTGACATTTTCGCAGCGTTTGATGTTCACAGAGCTTCTGCTCTTTGACCTGGATCTGAAGCTGGTTGGAGCGCTGTCACTCAAGACGCTCGAGAACGCCGACTTTGAGTTCTACGCGGACATGGAGCAACATATCCTGGAGTACGTTCGTGATCAGGTCGATACCCAATTCAGTACTGCGTGCGCGGCGGCCAACGAAGGCTTCGAGACCGCGCAGAGGAATCTCCAGGACGCTAAGGCAGTCGTGAAGAAGAAGATCGTATGTCATTGACTTCCTACGTTCGCTGCATGCGCGTTAATTTCGATGTCCAGGATGACGCTCAGGCGGACCTGGATAAAGCTGAGAAGGCTTGGGATACGAAGCGCGACAAAGTGACAACCGACTCGAACAATACGATCAATGCGTATAATAGGCAGATCGAGATCCTCCAGAAGAATGTCGCGACAGCCCAGCGCAACTACGATATCGTATGCCTTCTTCTTGATTTGTCCCTTGCTCTCGCGCTGACTCACTGTGTCTGAAGGCTATGGCGAATGCTCGGGCAGCGCTGCAGAAGGCGAACAACGATCGCGCCGCCGCCTTGAAGGACGCCCAGCTGAAGTTGGAGAACGCCAAGAAGTCTGCGGCCGACGCTATAAGGAATGCTGAGAACAACGTCAAGAATGCTGAGGACAAGATGAACCGTGACTTTGGTATGTAAGGCGGCGTGAGTATGATGCGACTCTGCGTTGGCTAATAATCGGGGCCAGGCAATGCGGAGAGGTCCATCCAAGACGCACAGAATAAGGTCAATAGCCTCCAATCGCAGATCAACTCCGCGCAGCATGACCTTGACCACGCCAAGTGGTACGACAAGGTGAAGCTGGGGCTCAAGCTCGCAGGTCTCAAGACCGCGAAGGTGACCGCAGATGGGGTGCTCGATGCCGCCAAGGCTGTTGTTCACAGCGCTGGCTACATTGCCGACGAGACCGCTCTCAATGCAGCGAAGGCCGCCCTCACAGTCGCGCAGAACGCCGCGCCCGGAACGATCGCTGCCGCGCAGGGATCTCTGGAGGCCGTTGACAAGGCTACTGCCGCTAGCGTTACTGCGGCGGAGAGGACAGTCGAGGCCACGGAGAAGGGGAGCGAGTTCGTCGCGCTTCAGGGTGCCCAGGCAGCGTTGTCCGCCTACAAGTCTGCCAACGACGCTGTGTTCAAGGCGGCGACGGACGCGATCAACGAGCTGACGTCTTGTGCCGAGTACATCGCGTTTCAGGCGGCCCAGGGTGCGCTGGCCACGGCGAAGGCGGCGACTTCCTCCCTCGATGGGCTACAGCATGCTCTCGATGTTGCGCAGTCAGGAGAGGAGCTCGCGCTCAACATCGGCAAGTACATCGCCGACCACGCAACGGGCCTTGTCGACATCCAGAGGATCGAGCTGTCGGGGTCTCTTCGGGGCATGATTGGGGTGAAGGGCGATGTGAGCAAGCCCTTTGTTGCCCACGTTGAGTATGTCCTGGCTGGACATATGGGGACGTACGACGGGCAACTGGACCTTCGCGAGACGGCGGCGTTCATTACGGAGATATTCAAAGAGTAAGTCTATTGAATCCTTGTCTTAATCAGTGATATTTACTGTGCCTTCATTCTAGGATGTGGAGCAAGGTCTCAAGCGTCGTTTGATAGTCAGGGTGCACACCTGCCAGCAGGCTTGTATCAGTGCTGAATGGAGACTTGAACTCGGAGCTGTAACTTTCGTGATATCATGTACTAGTATTCGACATATGAATTTTGATCTACCTCCCGCATGTTTTTGGATACGAGATGAGTCCGGTCACACTGCCAGTAGTGTTGTTGCAACGCGGACTCATAGCGAGGAGCCTTGGAGGAGGGTACGGTGTTCAACTAATAGACGCCTTGACCCGGAGGGTGGGGTCACGTGCCGGAAAGGTTCCTCACGCGAAATGGACTCCGAAAGAGCCGGACCGCTGTCCGCTGTCTGCTCATCCATGTTCCGCCACGCTGCTCGCTCTCTCACTCCTCTCCTTCGACCCTCTGTCGCCAGGAATCTGCCTGTACGACGAGCGATATGTCTGAGAAGGACGTATGCAACAGTTCCGGACTCTGGGCCGGCAGTGACAGCCACCAACCGTACGTACAGGCGGAGCAACCGCTCAGTGGTGTAAGCTAACGCGTAAACTGACTTGCTAGGTGCTGAGGCAACGCTCAAACGGTTCTGGAAAAACGTCGACATAGAAAAGCGGGATGGAGGCTATGCGGTCACGCTTGACAAGAGACCACTCAAAACACCGTCCGGAAAACGTCTCATCGTCCCTCCCGAAAAGAGACTTGTCGCAGCGTTGATCGCGTCGGAATGGGAGAACCAGCAGACGCTCTTGAAACCACATGCCCTGCCCATGGTACGTCGCGTTTGCATCTTAATTGTCTTCATACCCACGCTCGCCGTAGACGTCATTAGCGTCAAGAGCACTGGACGCGTTTGAGGACGAGGCGACCTGCGCCGAGGTCCGCGCACAATTGCTCAAGTATTTTGAGACGGACACTGTCTGGTATGTTCAGTCTCTGTCCCCTAAATTCATGTGGTCCTCATCCAATGGGATAGCTACCATGCAGACAGTCCCGAAGTCCTCGTGAAGCTGCAAGAAACGCATTGGAAGCCTATCCTTGACTGGGCCAGGTCGACATTCAATGTCGACATTGGGGTGTCAGACTCCTTCCTGGTGCCTTCTCAACCGCCGGAGACAATCAAGAAATTCGACGAAGTGCTTTCCAAATTCTCTCCGTGGGAGATGGCTGGTACGTCTACGTCTCATGTCCTGCGGAGTTCAGGGAGCCTCACTTATGGGGCTATATAGCCATGGAACGAGCCACGTACACCTCCAAGTCCTTCCTGATCGCACTTGCGCTCGTCATGCGTCACATAGATGTCGATCAAGCCGCGCACGCCGCTCACGTAGAAGTGAACAGCCAGATAGAGCGGTGGGGAGAGGTAGAAGATAGTACGTTGTTTCCTTTCTCCTTTACGTCCCTCATTTGACAGTTGTGCTACGCAGGCCACGACGTAGATTACCATGACATCCGGCGGCAGCTTGGGAGCGCCTCTTGTCTTCTTGCAGACTACTGAGGCCTCCTCGCCAGTCACCCGGTCGGCGATCGTACGTAGCTGGGTAGCTTTTTCTGGAGGGACCTTTGGCAGGCTATCATCGCCTTTCATGGGCTTGTACACCTCAGCCTTGGTGGTACAATGAACCCCGAATGTACTGAGGGATTGAAGCTATCAGGACGCGGGAATCTAACACCCATGTATGTTGTTACGGTACTTACGCACGCCGGAGGCCGGACGTCCTGTAGGCCGCCGGAGGGACGCGTACATAAGATCGCGATACTAATGTGGCTGCATTACGTAATTCTAATCGACATAGTTGTTTGCGAGTTTAGCAAGCTGTGTACTTGACGTGGGCTACTTACACGTCGTACACTCACACGAAATGCTTCCCCTCCCATTGGACTCTCCCACCACCTCCTCATATATTGCCCGCCTCGTCTCCTGCGGCTCCGAGACGACCCCCAGACGACCACCATGGCTGCCCACATACGGCGCACGACCGCGCTGACCCGCTCTTTCACGCGTTCGCTGGCGACCCTGAATAATGCGCCACCAGCTGGGAAGAGGTAAGCTTTTCGGACTACTTTGTTGGTGTGACCGCCTCATTGACGTACATGCAGCCCGACAGGTATGTTTCAACGTTGTTGAGGTTGCACGGAGGACTCACGCGGGGAGTGAAGCAATTGTGATGTTGAACATGGGCGGACCATCCACGGTGAGTGCACCTATCCCTCGCGCACGTTGCACAAGGTGCGAGCGAACGCATATAGGTACCCGAGACGCACGATTTCCTCAAGAACCTCTTCTCGGACCGCGACCTCATGGTACTGCCGTTCCAGTCGATCCTGGCACCCATCATCGCAAAACGGCGCACGCCGCAAATCGAGAAACAGTACGAAGACATTGGCGGCGGCTCCCCCATCCTGCGCTACACGAAGATTCAGGGAGAGCGCATGGCTGCACTGCTCGACGAATTGCATCCTGCCACGGCGCCGCACAAGAGCTACGTCGCGTTCCGGTACGCACGTCCTCTCACGGACGAGACGGCCCGGCAGATGAAGGCCGACGGTGTGAAACGCGCGGTTGCGTTCACACAGTACCCGCAGTACAGCTGCAGCACGACGGGCAGCAGCCTCAACGAAATATACAGGCGCGGCAAGGCGGGCGAGGCGGGAGACGTTGAATGGAGTGTCATTGACCGGTGGGGTACTCACCCGGGCTTTATCGAGGTATGTCCGTCGGTTAGGTCCATGAGAGTGTGCTTCTGAAGCCTAGATCTGTGTACGCAGGCCGTTGCGCAGAACATTGAGCGCGCCCTTGAGAAGTTCCCTGCGGAGAAGAGGTCTGACGTCGTCCTCCTATTCTCTGCGCACTCGCTGCCCATGTCAGTCGTCAACCGGGGCGACCCCTACATTCTCGAAGTTTCAGCCTCGGTCTCTGCTGTCATGGATCGCCTGGGGCATAAGAACCCATACCGGCTCGTCTGGCAGTCGCAGGTTGGACCGTCGGCGTGGATGGGGATGCAGACAGGCGAAGCTCTCAAGGGCCTCGCACGCCTAGGGAAGAAGCAGGTCGTCCTTGTACCAATTGCGTTCACGAGCGACCACATCGAGACGCTCTACGAGCTCGATCTCGAGTATGCGAAGGAGGCACGTGAGGTATGTTGTCGTTTTCCCAGCAACAGTGGAGTGAAAGAAAAGCTGACAAGTGGTACCCAGCATGGCATGGATGTGCAACGAGCAGAGTCCCTAAACGATTCTCCGGTGTTCATCCGTGCACTCGCAGATCTCGCTGCATCGCACTTGAGGGACTACGCAAGCGGGAAGTGCGGCCCTGCTAGCATCCAGATGGGCCTGCGGTGTCCAGGCTGCACGAACGCAACGTGCGGGGCGCAGAAGGCGTGGTTTGCTCGTGCGGGAGCATGACATAGTAGTGTGTTGTTTGGCATGTTCTATGTGTATCCGCTATCGTATCTTGGTACCTGTATCCTACTGCTCCATCGTATTCAACATCCCCGTGGGCTCTTGTACTGCAGGCATTGAAATTGGCCACGCTCTAAACCTTTTTCTGACTATGTGAGTAGATCGTCGAATCATGCTACGTACATAACTCAAACAGTCGCGATGACACTAGATATTCACATCAATCTGACTCTAACCCGACCGGACGTCGCGACTATGAGTGTGCCGCCCGAGTCCTTTGCGACTCCTTCCGACGAGTCACGAAGCCATAACCTCCTCCCAAAGGTGCACACGAGTCTATCTTTGGCTGGTTCCTCGTCAAATCCCGCAACGGACACAGACGCTCCCAGCGTCGCGTTGCCTCTGCCAGGAAGACCCCCTTGTGGCAGCAATACCGCATTGCAGCGGTAACTGCTCGGCCCCTTGAACGGGATAGCATCCCAACTGTAGGTCTGTCCATCGACCTGGATAACATACGAGGTGCCGTCCTCGATCGTGGTAAGGGCGAACTGCACAATGGCGTACTCTCCAAGAAGACCCTCCGGCGTGCAGAGAGCCGTTCGCTCCCCATTCCTTTGAATGGACATATTCGCAGTCCCGTGAATCATCAGAGTCTGCGGGGCCCAAGTAAAGCCTGGGATATCGAGTCTGACGCCAGGGAAAGTGATGATACCAGGATCAACGCTGCCGAGACCCAGGAGTAGTGCCTTCATCCTTTCAGCGTGACTAGGGAGAGCAACAAGCTCTGCCGCATCCACACCAACAAGGCCGGAGATTGCAAGCGTCTCGTCCTCAGATTTGCTCGTACTTCGCCACTTCAGAGCTCGTGCAACCTGGGCGAGGGTGAATGGTTGCGGTCGTACGCCGCCCCTCTCCCGGTACGTGGTTAAGCGGTGGAGTTCCATTCCAAGGGAGGGCATCAATGGATCATCCATGATCTCCTCCGTCGCAGGGATGAGCTCCTCGATCCTCGTAATCCCATCGGAGAACTCGAAGTTCAAGTTACAGGCGAGCATCGCTTCCTGCAGGGTCCACAGCCGTTGCGCCCAACCCGATGTGAGAACACGTACGGCTTTCTCTTCTATTGCCGCATCGCTCCGGCAGGCTCGAATACCTGCGTCCAGGACCAGCACCTCGGCAGCTTCTCCGTACGTCCGCGCCATTAGCCCGATCGCACGTTTGCGGGTGTTCCGTTCCGCGGGTATGCAGAGAGAATCCATCCAGAAAGCTCCGCTCGGTACCAGGGCCCGCACCATGGGAGCGATGCGTTCGACTTGACAGAGAGGAAGGCCCTTCTCGGTGACGCTGCCAAGTCCGTCCACCCACACATGAGAGATGGCGACATAAGGGACATCGGAGGCTGCTCTGATGGTGAGGTTGGCCCCAACTGGAACTACCACGGGAATGACTCCAAAATCCAGCAGAGCGTGAACATCCTCTAATGGGACTGAGATATGGGCACAAGTACAGGAGGGGTGCACATGCTTGTTCTGGTAGCGGAGAACATCGACGTTGTTGACACCACAATTACGGTCGGTACACTGCCGATGTTCGTCTGCACTTCCGCGAATGAAAGGTGGGAGTGTGCTCGCGTACCCCAGTGCGCTCAGGCCATAGCTATCAATCACGGAGACGGTGAAGGGACACCATCCGTTTGCGCTCATCCGCGCGCGGATCGAACTCATGCCTTTCATAGAAAATAGGTTGAATAGGAATGGGGCAGGGGATGGAGGGCGATATTGGAGAGGAAAGATATTCGGTACCGAAAGCAAGGCGTAGGCCATTGCAGCCGACGTACATAAGATCCCTGACATGACTTCGGCGCTGAGACCTGCATGTCGGAACGTATCAAGATCGGGATGGACAAGCTTGCTGGTTAGGAGAGAGTTGGCGGTGAAGAGGGCCGAGTAAGCGCGTGCTGCCCATGGACGGCATTGTTCGCCCAGCCCGTGTCGCCGAATGCGATATCGCCAGTCCCGCAACAGAACGGACAGGTTGTCGAGGCTGAAACGCGTCTCGCCATCATCTAAGCGAGACAGCAGAAAATGTTCAGGGATCTTGATACACATCGTAGCCTCCAGGAGGCCGAAGGTCAAGCAGCTCTGCTCCAATGTGGCGAATTCTCGAGCAGACGGACGAGATGCCTCCGAGGTATCAACACCACGTATGCGTATGTACTGCTCAAGAGGGACGAGGGGTTATCCATCGTGCTTCCCTCCGAGCCACACGCAGTCGCTGAAGATGTAACGACGGTTGGTTGGGGAAAACGGTGGATGGAGATCAGTGTGCCTTGACGCAAAGTCGATATACGAAGGAGGGTATCCTTGACCGCCGAACAACCCTTCGGGTGCCTGGATGCCCACGGAAAGTACTCAGTCGTTGGACATACAAGCCGAAACAATATGATTTACCACTGTCGTTTGGGCATCACCCTCTATTGCAGCTTCTATGTGCACATGAGCCAGTACTAGGCAGTGAGGTTCTCCGATGTTTGTACTGTAACAGTATTGGCTGGAAGCCTAGGTAGCAGGTATCAAAGGAGGAGGTGTAGTTAAAACTTTGAAGAGACATCGGACTCGGAACTTCAGAACGGCTTGCCAAGAGACACGTGACAGACGCGTGACAGACGCGTTACTGGGTGACACGCCGATCGCGTATTGGGGTGGCCTTCAAGCGCCACATAGAAGTTGTCCCTGTCCATCGCCTGCACTCTCTCTTGCTTGGTTGTCGTCTTGGCTTACACTGTCTTGAGTACAGAGGAAGCAAAATAACATGAGTACGCAGGCGACTCTATCCTCGTACTTCTCTCAGGGCACCAGCTCCGGTCCTTCTAGTACGCCAAATGGCAAGACGGGCGGAAGGGGCAAGAGAGGAAGCACTCCTATAGACCTCACAGTCGAATCTGATGATGAAAGGTCGTCTCCGCCACGCAAGAGGCAAAGGACAACGAGCGGTTTTTTCCGTTCAAAGCAGTCTGCCCCGTCGTCACCGGAGCCTGCCACGCGAGCTGCGAACAGCGCCAGACATGCTGAACAATGGCGGTTTGACCCTGCGTCTCCCACCAAGTCTTCTCGGTCTGTAGACGACGAGGAGATGCAACGGAGTGTGCATGAGAGGGCTAAGAGGATCTTGTTGGGAGGGGACAACATATTCAATCGGAGGAACCACTCGGATGATGCACGACCTCCGCCAGAAGGAGATAATCTTACGGGGGACGGGGATTCGCAGTCAGAGGAGGAGAATGATGCTGAGAAGAAGTTCGGTGAGCTCATGGAGATGTTTTCGGGTGCTGGTACGAAGAAGGGCAGGGCCACAGCCAAGAAGGCGAAACCACCTGCGGCAGGTCCTAGTCGCACGAGGAGCCAGAAGGTGGAAGAAATCGGTCCGAGTGGGCAGACCTACACACCGTTCGAACTCCAAGTACGTGTCGCTATAGAGTGTAGTTACGCATCTGTTGACCTTTTCGTAGGTACGAGAATTGAAAGCGAAACACCCAGGCATGGTGCTTATGATTCAGTCTGGCTACAAGATGCTGTTCTTCGAGGAGGATGCCAAGGTCTGTCATGACTCACTTGGGATCTGGCGTACGACTTGACATGTCCTCAGATTGCTGCGAAAGAGCTTGGGATGGTATGCTTCCCGAAGCGAAACCTCTTGACGGCCATGATACCCTTGCATCGGCGAGACGTGCACCTCAAGAAGTACGCCGCCAGTCCATGATTCCAACCATTACTCAGACTGACTGTCATGCCAATAGGTTGTTGTCCCAGGGGTACAAAGTTGGTATCGTCGAACAGACCGAGACTGCGGCGCTGAAGAAGGTCAGCGACAACCGCAATGAGCTCTTCGCGCGAGAAGTGACCCACCTCTACACTGCTGCAACGTATGGTCCTGTAAGTCTCTGATGTATAACGCTTCTAACCTCTTCCCCCAGGTACGTGGATGATATGAACACAACTGATGAAATGGATCCGAACTCCGCACCGCCGTTGATGTGCTTGCTAGAAGAACCACGAGGGGGCATGGGCACCGATGAACGTGTCCTGATTGCAATGGTTTCGATATCTCCAAGCACAGGTGACGTCGTATGGGATGAATTTGAAGGTCAGGCTAGACTATGCGAATGGACTTTACAGACTGACGGGTCACACAGATAACCACATGCGCACAGAGTTAGAGGTCGGCGAAAGTGCTACTTCTGATGCCAGGAACCTGCTAATATAATCACAGACGAGAATGGTACACACCAAACCATTTGAACTCCTCTTGCCTGCTAAGAAACTCAGTACCGCTACAGAGAAGATGATCAAGTACTTCACGGAGTGCGTTGCTTTTGACGGGGTAGCGCATGGAACATACTCAGTAACCTTGCCATCTAGGCACTCGCATACTGAACACCGTGTTCGGATAGAACGCTTTTCGAAGCAGATGGCGTATACGGATGCATTCGCATTGCTCTCCAAATTCTACACAGAGAAGCATGCAATGGCGTCGGAGAGCTTCAGGAATGGTTCGTTCTCGTCTCCAAACCCAGACTGAAAGACGGCAGATTTACCCGCGTCCACAGGCGACCTCATGGCTGCAGTAACAGACTTTTCCAAGCTGGTAGTCATCACCTTGGCGCATTCGCTGAAGTACCTCACCGCGTTCAACGTGGCCGACGCTCTACGAGAGACCCGCTTCTTCGCCAAGTTTACCGAAAGGACACACATGCTGCTCAACGCGAATACACTCACCAACCTGTAAGGACGCCGGCCCTTCGGCGTGGTCTAGACTCACAAAGTACATATTCCCAGAGAAATCTACCGTAATGACACAGATTATACCACCAAAGGGTCACTCATGTGGATCCTCGACCGGACGTCCACCAAGTTCGGTGCACGCCTCCTGCGAAGTTGGGTCGGGAAGCCTCTGATAGACCCCTGGTAGGTCCCTCCGCTCCTACCGTCTCCACCTCTTCCTCACCCTACTCTACTTGCAGCGCACTCCGCGAACGCACTGAAGCAGTAGAAGAGATCCTATTAAACAGGTCACCCAAGCTCACCCAGTTGCGAGAATTGCTCCGCCGCCTTCCCGACCTTGCGCGAGGCCTGTGCCGCATCCAATACGGGAAATGTACGCCACAGGAACTCGTCACGCTGCTCAAGGCATTCCATCGGGTCGCAACCACGTTTGCATACCCCCATGCAAGCCAGGCGTCCCAGTCAGCGAGTCTGAAGTCGAAGCTGCTGGTGGGGCTCATGGACGCCCTTCCCAAGCTGAAAGACCCGGTGAAGGAGCTATGCGAGACCATCATCTTCAAGGAGGCCGAAGCAGGACGTGAGGACACGATGTGGATGGATGTCGAGGACAGGTACCCCACAGTAGACTCGTTGATGGTGGTAAGACATAGTCTGGAAGACGCTGCGCCAGCAGAGCATTAACGAAAAGAGCCTAGGCGATTTCAGTGGTCGAGTCAAACCTCCAGGAGGAGTTGAAGCGTATCCGCAAGGCCATCAAGAAGCCCGCGCTCAAGTACACAGAATGGAATGGTGAAGAGGTGAGAGGATTCCGCAGGCCGTTCAGTGCACGAAAGGCACTGATGCACGAGCCAGTACGTTGTTGAGATAGACAAGAGTGAACGCCGCGATATTCCGCCGACCTGGACACTGCTATCAAGCACGAAGTACAAGCGGCGATACCACACACCAGAAGTCCGCACGATGCTGCAAGAACGAGCGCAACACAAGGAAGCACTCTCCGCTGAAGCCCACAAAGCCTTCCTCTCCTTCCTCAACGAAATCGTCGACAAGCATTACGCGTTGCTCCGAGACGCCGTCAATAAGCTCGCCGTCACAGACTGCCTGTTCAGCCTCGCACAGGTTGCCGCACAAGAGGGATACTGCCGGCCAGAGTTTGTGGAGCGGAAGGAGGGCGGCGAGGACGTGCTCGAAATTGTGATGGGTCGTCATCCTATGATCGAGGCTCTGCGTACAGATCCGTTCGTGCCGAACTCCTTGAAGATGGGTGGTGGCGACTCGAGACACAAGATTATCACGGGACCGAACATGGGCGGGAAAAGTTCCGCTGTGCGGATGACAGCTTTGTGCGCGATTGTAAGTCATGGCTGAGCAATGATTGTGGGAGTACTAAATACTCATTTCGCAGATGGCACAAGTCGGATCGTACGTACCTGCTCAGTCAATGAGGCTATCTCTGTTGGACGGCGTGTTGACGCGGATGGGCGGTGAGTATCTCGTACTCCATCAGTCTGTAGCATATCATATTCATACATTTACTGGTAGCATCCGATGAGCTCTCTCGGGGCCGCTCGACCTTCATGGTGGAGATGCAAGAGACGAGTGACATCCTCCAGATGGCGACGCCCAAGACACTCGTTGTGCTCGATGAGCTTGGCAGAGGGACCTCCACATTCGACGGAGTAAGCTCCTGCATCTTCTGTGTGTCCTTGCTGGCTGACTAAAGCGTTGTATTCTAGATGGCCATCGCGGGAGCTGTGCTCCAGCACCTCGTCCAGGAGGTTAAATGCAAGACGCTCTTCATCACGCACTACCCGCAGGTTGCCACGGACCTAGAACGCATGTTTCCATCGGACGTGGGTAACATGCACATGGGCTTCACAGAGGAGACACGGATCGACGGCACCAGAGAAGTCACCTTCATGTACAGGCTGGAACGCGGACTCGTCACAGAGTCCTTCGGGGTCGAGTGCGCTCGTCTGGCCGGTCTTCCGGAGTCGGTGCTTCAAGTCGCTACCGGGAAGGCTGCGAGCATGAGGCAGGTCATTACGGAGCGGTTAAGGCGTACAAAGTGAGTGCAGGCTCTCAAACGTGGTCGTTCCATGGTCTCAAGTCCCACGCAGGTTGCGCAAATGCGCGCAAGTCGTCCGACAATGTCTTGCAAGCAGCGCTCACACTGTCGAGCGGCACTCGGCACTAAACGATCTGCGCAGTCTCCTGGAGTCAATACCAGCACTACCTATGAACGAACTATCTACATGGGACGGCTAGCCTGACTTGGCCTTCTTCGCCTTTTTGTGTTTCGCCTTTTTGGTACTCTCCGCCGCGTCAGCCTCCGGGTCGACGTCCGCATCCTCCGCTTTCCTCTTGGTAGCAGTAGCCTTAGCTTTCTCCTTGCTCTTGCCTGATGCTTTCGACCCCGCTTTGTCATCCTGTAATAGCTGAACGATTTGCTTGCACATCCCCTGCAGCCCGACGGACGTCTTGAAACGGTCGTTTGAAGCCAGAGTGTTCGCAAGTTCGGACCACTTGGAGGGTTCCCAAGCCGCGGAAGTCTCTGCGTCGTTCTGAACGACACGCTTCGTCTGGCGAGCGGCCACCAACGCGAGCTTAAGGATGTCCTTGGCCTGCGCAGGTTGGACTTGTATTGACCCAGAACACGCCTTGGAAAGCGTCTCGAGGATAGCTTTGCGGAGTTTTGGCACGAACGCCAGTACCTCTGCCTTACGGTCACCCTGTAAAGTCGTGAGCGCGTGACAGGACTCGCACTGAATACCGTACACGTACCAGTGCTGGCAGCTGATTGACCAGTGTCTGCAGGAGGTGGAAGGCTTGCATCTGCCGGTAGACGTTGAGCGCGTCTTCGGATGCCTTGACAAGGTCATCGCGGAGACCCCAAGCGGCTTGTGAATGCCTCTTGACAAAGTCGTCGAAGAACGCAGTATTCAGCTTGGACGATTTGCGAGCAACGAAGTCGTGCAGTGACTCCCGGTAGGCTTTCTGCACCGGCTCTACAGCACCGGCGTGCAGGAGGATCTTCGTCAAGTAGAGGCTGCACTGGCTCAGCGTCGTCAGCACGTCCGAAGTCGAAGCCTTCCTCGCGAGTTCGTGCAGCTCCTCGAGAGTCTTCGCCGCGTCCTCGGCCGCGACGGACGTCGGGACCTCCTTCGACTTGCCGATGCGGTTCCTGAGGATGCCCGTGGCCTTGTCGGCGAGCTGCTTCTCGTCAGGACCAGTACCGACGATCAGCTCAACGAGCGGCATGATGAGGCGGATGATCAAAGGGCTCGTCGGTTGTTTCCTGACGAAGGTGTCGATGAGGTCGAGCACACGGTTCTTGAAGTGCGTTGCCTCCCTCTGCGCGTCGACATCTGCCATGCAGCATGAGCACACAACACAAGCCAGATACGGGAAGAGCAACGCTTATATACTTGCCTTTTCTGTGCCCCTTCTCGGCAGCACGCGCCTTGAACGCCGCGGCGAGCTTGTCGTCGATGGCGAGCATCTGGTCGTCGTCCATCAGATCCTCCTCCGATTCGTCGTCGGAGTCGCCCGTCGCCGCTGAGATCCCGTTAACGCGCAGCGCTTCCTCGATCTTGCGCCGGAGTTCCAGGTCGGCCTCCTCGTCTGCCTCGTCCTCGTCCTCATCCTCGTCTTCTTCGCCCGCGGATGACGACGACGACGCAGACTCCTCGTCATCCTCTGCATCATCGTCTTCCACGCTGTCTTCGGCGTCTTCCATCTCCACGTCCTCGTCCTCGTCGGCCATAAGCTCTTCGGGGTCGCGGCGCTCCAATTGCTATGCGAAAACACCGAGGAAGATAAGCTACTGCCGCGCACACACATGCATCTACTGGGCGGGCCCAGGTGCGAAAAGAACTCACAGTGAGAATGAGATCAATCGTGCTCTCCTGCACCGAGCCCGATAGCAACGCAAAGACCTGATTGGCCGCGGCGCGCAGGTATGCCGTACCCTTCTCGAGGAAGCCGATGACGGTGTCGACGAGCACGTCGACCGGCTCGGGAAGTTCCTTGTCCTTGCCCTTGTCTTCGCCCATTGACTTGCGGCCCTTCTTCCCCTTCTTGTGCTCGGCGGGGAAAAGGCGCGAAGCACCGTCGATGCAGTTCTGCGGGAGATAGACTCTGTTTAGTCGCGGTACCGAGCAGGGTGACGTAGCGCACTCACCTCGAGCGGTTCTGGATCCGCGTCATCGTCATCGGCGCAGTAGATGTGCACCAGCGTGGCTGCGAGGAGAAGCTCGACTCCGCGTGCTTCCTCCCGACGGTCCTCGGATACCTGTATCAAGCTTTCAGCGTCCAGTGGTTACGCCGTTGACTGGAAGCACTCACGTCCTTGAGTCGTGATAGGATCTGACGGGCCTTCTGGCGCTGCTCTACCTCCTCCTCGTCAGGTTCGTTGAGCGGCCGAACATGCTTGGTATCCTCCTCAAGCTCCTCGATCGTCGCCAGCACCCGGGACACCCAGAACCTTCCGTCAGAGGCCACAGCAGCGACCTTGGTCGCCTTGCTATCTCCTGCCCACGACAGTGAGTCACCATCGCAACTTTATCGCAAGGCACGAACAGATAGATACCTTTGATAACAGCAGTTTGGGCAGTCAGATCGGCCAAGCACGCAAGCAGTCGCTCACGGCAGTTCTTCCGTAATTCCTCCGAGAATGCAGGACTGGGAACACTGCGCAGCTAAGGAGCGTGCAAGGAACGCGGCGTCAGTAATCTGCAATCTCCGTGCACGCACGCGCACGGGCAGGCGGGGGGGCAAGCGAGCGCACGTCCACCCCGAGGCCAGGGACGCGGGCAGAGAAGAAGTGCTATCTAAACTTACCGCGGTGATTGCTCCCTTCTCCGACTTCTTCGCGATGATGAACAGCCCGTGGACGGTGAGCCAGTCGAGGATCGTCTGTATCCACGCATCGCTTTTAGGGATCGCCCCGTTACGGATGAGCGCGCTGAGTTGGTCGATGATCCACGCGCGGCGGGTGTTGAGAGCCTGAATGTCTGCCTCCGCCCTGTGTGGCCACAAGAATAGTGCAAGATGGATCGATAGGGGATGATCAGCGACGCCCGAAACGGGATGCACGAGAGAAAGTGTGGCCGTTGTACGTACTCTGCAGAAGCGGACGGCTCTTCGTCGACCTGCTTGAGGAGGTACTCAATGTAGCTCTGAATCCCCTCGTTGTCCATTGACGTCAAGATCGACTCCACGGTCTTGGTCTTTGTGAGCTTGTCGAACTGGCGGCTGCCGTTAACGCCGGTGAGCTGAAGGATCAGCGAAAAGCCGATCTTGGGATTGCTCTTCACGACATTCTGAATGTCCGTCACCTGGAGGTATCGACATGAGATCAAGGATCATCTGAGATGGAGCCGCAGACAGAGATAGACTGTGCATCGAACGTACCACTTGCCTGGCAGCCTTGTGGAGATACCGGTCGCTATTGGAGAGGTGGTTGATCCACGACCGCATGAAGTTCCTCGTGAAGAGCATGGGCATGTCGTCCGCGCTGACACGAGGCAGCGCCTTTTGGAACACCTGGAAGCCCCAGTATTTCCGCTCTGGCGAAGACGTCGAAGCGAACAACGATTCTGTGGGATGCCGCATCTAGCATTAGCCTTGCCGAAGCACGCGCAGCGGGAAAGGCGACAAACCATCGACGACGATCCGGAAAAACTCTGGGAACGACCCCTTGGGCGCACCCTCTCTCTGCACCCCGGACTTTGGCAAGACCTGATCGAGAAGCATGTCCCAAACGAAGTGCACCTGCGGCTTCCATGATCCAGTCTTCGGCAGATCTGACTCCTCGTCCTCGTCTGCATCGGATTCCTATGTAGAACGCCGCAGATTAGCCATATTTGTGATGGGAACAAGATCAATCCTCCGAGGCGGGGGTCATGCTATACCTTCAAGATCCGCGCAATAGCGCTCAAATTCCCCGTACTGAGCAATTCAGGGTTCTTGAACGTCGGGGAAAGGTACTTCTTCCAGTCCCGAGATGGAAAGGCGGATTGCAGCCTCAACGTTAGTGCCACTTTCTCGGGTGTCCATATCTTAGACTCCGAGTATATTGCGGCGATTGTTGCGTCCAAAGCTTCGTCCTTCCAGGAAACGTCTGACTGGGCGAGGGCGTCCACCGCTAGACGGATCGACCACCATGCGCTCTCGCGCAGCCAAGACTTCTTCTCGCCAAGGGCTAGAAGCTGAACCAGCACTTCCTTGAAGCTAGAGAGGTCGGAGGCAGTGGTAGAAGAAGAGGGCAGCGTAGTATCGCGCAGGAGGAGACCGGACTGGATGACGGAGGTGAGACCGAACAAGCGAGCAAACAGAATGTCGCGTTCTTCCTGACCAGTCATGGAGCCCTGGGGCTTGGAAGAGTCCAATATGATCTGGACGATTTGGGAGCATGTCACGGTGTCGATCCGGGACAAGAGCTATATGCGGGACTAGTCAGCGAGTAGGCCATGAATTTGGGCATCACGATTGCCCTAGGTCACGCATGTTGCACTGAAGAGAGGTAGCAGGACGTGCAATTGCGAACCATTGTCGTTTGTTTACTCTACTGGTACGAAAGTGCGGACCTAGGACAAACGGCGTAACCGAGAACAAACTACACACCTCGGTCAATGCAACCGCGAAGCCAAGCCTACTGCTCTCCCTCGGACTCGCCAGACCCCGTATCAGCCGCCTGAGCGAGTAAGACACGTCCTGCGCGTTGAAAGCATCCAAGCCGTTCGACTTATTGCCCTCATCTTCGTCCTCGTTCTCGGATGTCTCTGGAGAGTCCTTTGGCACGAAGTTGGACTGGAAGTGCTCGAGAGAGGAGACTAGCTTGACAGACGCATCAAGACGCTCTTTCTTGCTGGCCGAGGAGAGATGCCAGAAGAGAGGAAGAGTGGTGGACATGGCGGTGGCTGCAGACCAGTCTCCGCCTTGCAGCCTGAGCCAAGTTCTCAAAAATTACTAGCGTGTCCCCAGATCTTGCACAAGCGCCGGCTGACCCCAGATCTTGCACAAGGGCTCTAGCCGTCTCAAAACTTCATAATAAAAAATAAAAACTATACAAATAGATACCGTAGCATCGTAAGAACGTGTTTGAGAAAAAACGGTGAAAAAACAATGAGTCCTGCGGCAGCTATGTATGAATCTATGAGCTGACTTACCTCGAGATCACCATAGGTCGCTTTCTCCCGAGCTTTTACCTCAACGTATCTCTCCGAGACTTCTCAGAGATAGTGTAGCGTATGCTTTGAACATGTTTCGTAATTTTCCGAGTCTCGGTGTGCTCCAGGAAGATGGTAAACAGCGAGAGACCCTGCGTTGAATCCCTCAGGCGCCCGTGTGCAGGTTCTAGGGTCAAACGACTGTTCCCCAGATCCTTGCTCTTCCTCTCATCCGTTTGCCACCAAAATTCATATACAGGTACATCGTAACATCTCCGAGATATCCCCAGAAAATGAAGCTAATCGGAGGACGGGGGACAGAGATATCGCCCAACATGTCCAACCTGTGCAAGATCTGGGGACACGCTAGTATGGAAGCGCCGGACAATGATCGAGAGATTAGATAGACGCTTGTTGGAGGAACAACCATCTTATCTCTGGCAAGCCTGAAGGCTCCTGCCGGTTCGAACGGTTGCCACTGCCAGTAATGACTGCGCTCATCTTTATTGACACCCTATCTGTGTACACCAGTGAACGTTCTAGACATATAGACATATAAATGCCGCACGCGATGCAAAGCCAATACACCGGAATGGGGCAAGCCTCGATCTGCATGCCAGCCGCAGGAGGCACGTCGCGCCGTAGTGTCCACAACGACGGGCCAGAGACGAATGACGCAAGCTGAGCTGAAGCTGGTCCAGGCCAGCCGGGCAAGGAAGCAAGGAAGAGGGGACGGGAGACCAAAGAGGGCAGCGCACATCATAGAACTCACAACGAACCCTTCCGTCAACGAAGATCAGAGCTGTGAGCCTGAGTCGGTCGCGACCTCGAGCTCGCATGCGCATGCTTAACGCCGTGTGGGAGGACAAGTTGAAGATGAAGCCGGGGGCAGATAAGCATGCGCGGGGAAGTTGTGCGGGCCTAGAAAACAGGTCGGGCAACGCGTTCGCGGTGTTGCAATTCTGTTCGCAGCGTCGCACATCGCACATCGGCGACGATTCGGAAATCGGGGATGATCATGACGTCGCCCAAGGACCCTCCCGCGAGCAGCTGCCATGCTAGTCCTTTCGCAGCGACGACGCAGAAGTCGACGCGTTCGTTTTCATGTGCATCGAGCAGTTGCCGGTGGACGCTCGCGGGAGAGCGGCCTCCCGCCATTGTGCAACGCTGGTGCAACGTATCTGATCGTCGAGTACTGTCAACAAGGCAACTCCACAGGATGCATACCAAGTGGCAACGCACCCCGTCATCACCACCTTCTCACCGATATCTCCTCCCTGCTTCACGCCAATAGTATGTGAGTTCCGTGGATCGGCCTCTGCGCTAGCGACCTTGGGCGCGATGTGGACTGCTCGGCAGGAGTGCGGGGCGGCCGTCCACGACGTATGGGGTGCCGGTGAGGGAGAGGCAGCATTATCCGAGGGTGTCGTTGACGTTGTCTCGAGACAGGCAACCCCCACGCTTGGTGTGCGCTCGGAACCTCCGGGTCGCAGTGCTGATTGACGGAAGCCCGAGGTCCATGCACGTATGCTGCCAGCGCTCCGTGGTATTTCTGACGTGATATCGCTCGGACAATACGGCTGTAAGGGCAGCAGGCTGGGAGACTCAGACGATGGGTCGACGTGGAGAATCAAAAAGACGGGAGATCGGGAGGTTGGGCCGTATCGTTGGAGGTAAAGGAATGCGATTGCTCCCATGCATGCGGGCACTTGGTCCGTCCGTTTACGACAAACGAGCAAGAAGAGGCCCACATTGAGCCCACATGACCAGGGCGTATCTCGTCGAGCGTCGCTTCGAATTTACCTACAGGCTTCGACGGACGCGAGAACGCTGGTAGCGACTGCGGGGTAAAAGCCGTGAGACAAGCGGCGTCAGACAACGCTCTATTCACCGTGTTATCGACACGTCCAGGACACATCCGCGCTCGGCGTCCATGTCCTCATTACTCAATCCCAAGGCCGGATCCTAGAGCTACTACAGACCAGACGCGGGATCATGACTGTCAAGAAGAGGGCCGTATGTAAGATTGGGCACGTTTCCGGTGAGCGGTGCCCAGCATCTCTGACGTCGATCCGGTTTTGGGCACCAGAGCACGAAGATGGAGGAGAGACACGAGGGAGCGGCTGTCAGCCCACGCTGTCGAGTGCATGAACGTCAAGTTTCCCCGCAATGTGAAGCGTGTTATTGCCGTAAGGAAGAGTCAGGATCGCGCGCGGCTGCAGTGGCAGACCTCTGCGAGGCGTCCGACAGGCGTCCGACTCGGAAAGTTGGTGGGCGTCACAAGGACAATCCGGGGTAGGTACCCTTAGGTACATACCGCTTCTTTGGTAGTCGCGAGATGCGAAGCGGCGTCGGTCCCTCGTTCCGTTTCGTGTGCAGACGTGTGCAGAAAGTGCAGTACTAGTGGCAGGGTTGCTTGGGGACGCACACGGGTTGGGAGGGCGGGGAGAACAACGTGGCAGGAGGAGAGATCTGCGATGGGCGAGACGAAAGGCAGGAGGAGCCCGGGGAGACCCAGAGAGGGATATTGGGAGCATGTGACTGGGCAGTTGGCATCGCCCGATATCCGATCGCAAGGCGTCCGCCGTGGTTTTCCCGGTCCTGCATTTCCGTCCGCTGGGCCCGGGACGCGAGTCTGCGTGCAGGCCACTGCTCTTGTCCATCTCGCCTATTATCCTCCTCTTATTCTTCCCTGTTCCTCCCGACCATAAATACCCCTCCCTCCTCCTTGCCATACTTTATACTCACTCCCCGAGTACTCGCATTCAACTCCTCCTCTCCGCTCTTGCGACCAGACTCTCTGCCCCCGAGCCTCCGCATCCCAACTACCCAACCACCTCGCTCACACTCCCCTCCACCACCATGTCCAACTCCGTGCTCTCCTCCTTCGACCCTCTCGCCACCCATCCCTTCACGAACAACTCGGGCCTCCTCCCCAAGCCTGCACCACCATCCCAGTTCCCCCAGACCGTTTCCACCTCCAAGGCGCACCCGAGTCATCCCACACAAGGTCCCATCATCCTCACCACAACCCCCGTACACGCACCACAGCCCAAGCGGGCTTCAGCCAAGTCCTCCGGCCCCAAGCCCGTCTTCGTCCCCTTCCGTCCAGAGCGCTCTTCACCAGACCTTGAGGACATCCTCCTCAAGAAGAAGTTCGCCGACGCCTTCCAGGGCAAGGCCTCCTGGGGCATCGACCAGGTCCCCCTCGCTCCCGCCGTCCCCTCGGGCAGGCAGGGCAAGGCACAGTGATGTAATCGCCCTCAATACCCATGTGATGTTCTATACCCACTGTGAGTCTTGCTCTCAATTATTCCTCTTTGCCCCCGCTCCGCCTCTCCTCTTCTTGCTCCCCTCTCCGTCATTTGTTCCCGCATGCTAAATTCGACTACCGCAGATCATTCGCTCCCCTTCACGAGACCAGTTACGACGGCGGTGGTGGCGAAGGACTTCTATCATTGACCCGGTCGCATCGGGTCAATAGGTTGATCAAAATGCCGTGGCAGGCATTGTAATACTACAGGCATATATGTGCTTATATCGACGAGGGTAATGGGGTGGGATATGGGGTATTCGTCACACGTATCGCTTTCTACGCATTCCGCATCTGCTCATCTACCGCATTGCAATCATTATCTGGATTATGCTCTCTCTCTCTCTTACCACCGCCACCAGTGTGTGCACGCGACCTCAATATGTCTTCGCCACCGCTTCCACTCCCACCTGCCGCTGTCTATACTTCGTGCTACTGCGAAGAGAACATCTACCTCCTCGCGCAGACATTCGTCCAAGCAGCGAGTGCCCCGGGCCGCGCAAAGCCTTGGGCCTGGGAGATCTACGTCGTATTTGTCTCCAACGGCAGGAAAACGGTCCGCAATTCAGTTCTCGTATAGCTACTCCTTCTTTGTGGCCATTAGCTCAATCAGCACTCCGGCCGGCTGCCCATTGGCCTACGCTAACTGTCCACGTCTCGATGTTTCCAGGTTGCGCTCTGGAGCCAGAAGGTCCACGCAGGGGGTGTCGTCGTCTGGGATTACCACGTCTTTCTGGTCTTGCGACCACTTCCCCGCGATCGACCCCACACAAAGGTACAATTGCAAGACGATCACAAAGCACATGCGCCTGCCCCACCCCCGCAACCCCACCTGAATCTCGCATCTGCGACCTCGCATGGGTCCGCCCACTCTGACCCGAGCCCGGAGGGCGATCAGGCATGGGTTTACGACTTTGATACGACCCTCCCCGTGCCCTGCCCATGGCGAGGTATGGATGCGATCACCGTCTCGCGCATTTAATTCGCTCGCTCACATCCCTCTCGCTTGGCCTTCGACAATGACACATTGCTCTCGATTGATCTGCTCTCGTGCCCCTTGACACATTTCGCGTGTGCACTACCGCGACCACCGCGCGTCCCTCCACCGCTGCTGACATCGGGACCGGTCCGTGTCCGGTTCCCTGCCAATGCCATTGCCACTGCCCGCTCGCAGAGTACGTCGCCGGTACCTTTCCATACGCTTTCGACGATGCCCTGGCCGACCGCATCGACCCGCAGTTCCTGAGGTACGCCCACATCGTCCTCTGACCTGCCCCCGCTCCGCAGCACCCCTGGCCGCCGCTGAGCAGAACCGTGGCCTTCCACCCGGACCTTGATTGGTGGCGGCCAGGAGGCAGCACGGGGGGTAGACTTCGAATGCGCACCCGCAGACTGCTGACCCGCGCACCTTCTCCTATATGTGGCGCCATCTGCATATTTGCACACCGCACCCACCTCTCGCTCGCCCAAACTCAATTGAATCCGATTCTCTGCCTGCAGCCTGTTCAGAGTCATCCCAGCGGGCGTATATCTCGATTGTTTCGCCTCCGACCGGTCGCACATGGTCAGCAGACGTCCCTCTCTCCGTACTAAGTTCCCGGACCTGTGCTGCTGCAACGCTGACTCTGTCCTTCCTATCGCGTTTCGATCCCCCGCCGGACGTGCACCTGCCGCCCCATTTGTGCTAGATCGTCGCCGTGCCCAGTACAGCGGAGACTGAGACCCAGGGTGGGACTGGCTCCGTGAGCGGTCAGAGCAAGCTCGCGGGATCGGACAGCATGGGGACTGTGGGGACGAACAGGCTCAGTATGTACCCTGCTCCAGTCGTTCTCGCTTGCTCCAGGTCTCACCAATTCCACACCGCCTGTCATGTCGCACGTCCGCTGTCCACTCGCCCGCTCCTATACCTGTCCTCGTGCGCCGGACGCTGTTGTCTGCGAAGCAGGCGCCGCGCCAAGCTACTCCAAGCCGCCCCCGCCGTACCCACCGCTCCGTGGCCGCAAGGCGCGAGAGCTGGGAATCGCGCACAACCTGATGGAGTCGTTCGTAGCGATGGGCATCACGCCGGCTTCTGTCGCTGTGGCTCAAGAAGAAGAGGGTCCTGTCCTGCGAGCGGCCGAACCTCAAACTATGGGGCCCCCAGCTGATTCTGGTGGTGCCGAAAAGGCGGCGACGAGGGCTCGGAGCGCGGCTGCAATGCAGTATGGACAGGTGACGGATGTGGGTGGCTTCGTCCGATGGCTCTCTGGGGAATCCGAACTGGACTTGGAGTACTACTAAGGCCGCAGTCGCCCATGTGTGTGTCCGACCCCCGAATTCCGATCCGAGGGTTCGTCGGGTACGATGCCGCCAGTCACTGTCATGCATGAGAAGCCGACGGGTGGGGTGCGCGCTCCGTTGGCGGTACGCTTGCACGACTACATAGTTCCTGGAAGGCTGGAAATATATTGGCCGGAATTCCAAGCTTGGACTGGTGGTTGACGTTTGTGAGGCCCGTTCAATAGAGTCGTTAACACTTCGTGTCCACGCTCGTCCACGTGTCGGTCCGGTCATCCGTGCTTCGTCCCTTCGGAGCCTGGCCTTGGGCCTTGCGGCGCAGACGAAGAAGTAGTGCGAAGTGCGAAGCAACCCCCGAGCGGTCAGTAGCATATAATTGCCGGGGTACCCCACACTGACCGGTCGGAGGGCTTGGGGTACGTATTGACGCGTTGTGCCAAATTACGAGAACGACGCACTAGCCGGTAATGGACCGAGTGGGATCCGCCTCTCAAGCCATGCATCCGAGGGAGGAGCATCTTCTTGGCGCACAGTCCTCTTGCGTTGGGCGAGGAAGTTCCTCCCGCGTGCGCGCATGCGTGCGACGAAGTTTAAAAAGCGACCCTGATACTGCTCTCCAGGCATGATGAAGACACCGTCGATGTTCGCGCTCGGTCTGTCGCTGAAGGTCGTCGGTCCGGTCAAGACGCCGACCCCAGGTGTGCTGTTTGACAAGTGGATTACCTCATGCATCTTAAGCAACGCAGTATCCCTGAGTCGCTGCCTGTGTGGGGCCCCGGAATACACCTTAGCGTGCGGAGTGTTCCGAGAAGACGTCGAATGTTGACGGCGTTGACAATCGAGGAGCAGCTGCGGCGAGGAGTGCCATGTGCCCTTGAGGATGGCACTGGAGGGAGAGAGCCTGCCGTGTCGGACGCTTAGCAGCACGCGACCATGTCTACCAATACGATTATGGGGACTATCCATGAGCTTGCTGCGAAGCGTTCACCTTTACGTTCCACATGGACTGCCCATTCGATAACGGTTGCGCCGCGTAGCCCGTATAGCACTTCACATTCTGTATCCAAATTGGATGAGACCTTTGGCTGAAATTCGTTGAAAATTTGTGGGTAGAGGTCAACCTACGGTGAGTAGAGTGGCTCTCGAAAAGTGGGACACATTGAACATACCTTGTAGCGGTATCTCTACTCTGGAAACACATGTTGGGTCGATTAATCTACGTTCCTTCACTGCTTTCATGCATAAGTTATGCTGGAAACTGGCGTGTTGAGGTTAACGACGTTTAACGTTGCGCGTCGCGACCTGGACGCGATTTTGTGACGGGATCACATGATCGTCACGAGCGGTGACACGCTCTTTGTGGTGTCCCAGCGCCTAAGCTTTTGTCTCCGCTGAACGTCCTCCGCAAGCTCTGCTGCAGCTTTCTCCTGCTCTGCATCTGCTCTCGTCGCCACCTGCGCAATTCGAAGTCGAACGCAGACTCATTCACTAGACTACAAAGATGAACGGACACAGCGGACCCAGCAATGGCGTGGCGACTGCCGGCGCGGGAGACTCCACGAACCACAACGAGCCGTCTACGAGCGCAAACGGCCCTGTAAATGGATATGTGCAGTGAGTATCTATCTGGAAGCGCGGTGCAGATTTTGCTGTTGGGTCGCGAAGAATGGCCGGTTGGTATGGATGTTTTGGCTGGCCGCTAGTCGGTGGCGCGTGAGACTGGGTTGGGACTCGATGGTTCACCAAGCACCACTACCGCAGTTCCAACAGACCCGCCCGTTGGAGGTTGGAATACACGCTATGCGCTCACGCCGGCTCTTCTTCCCAATGTCGTCTTTGTCCATTCTCTCATGCGAACTTGGCGCCTCGCGAGAGAAAGTGTGCTGTGGCAATGATCCTTACCACGAAACTGACATCGCGGTTAGAACACCATCTCTGTACCAAATACATCACGAAGACATAATCACTCATCTATTCCAATCGGGATTTCAAACTGGCGTAAGAGTTCTTGTTGCTTACATGGTTGTGACGTACCGCTCAACTGCTGATTCCAGAACTACGCTGATACATTATTGGTACGCCCTGGTGCGCACTTTCCATATTCTGTCGGACTGATCGGCTGTTGCAGCATGTCCGAGGAACTGTATACCGCCTACACGCTCTCATCCTGTCTCGATCACCATACCTCGCACATCTCATGTCCACATCTCCCCAAACGAGTAATCAGCATATAATATACGTTAACCTGGATCATGAGCCAGAGGTCACCGATGAGGTGTGTCCATTCTTTCAGCATGACCGGAGCATGTTACTGAATAGGTTCTGCAGGGATTCCATCATGGTGTGTATTCTGGTAGACATGCTCGTGCTTCTGCTCACAGGTTTTACAGCGTTGGCATACCTCTACTCTGCTCATTCACTTGCTAATATCCGCCCTGAAAATGCACGAGGCGTGCTCGCTGCGGCTTGCCTCCTCGGTCGTATGGACGATCTCTGCAATTATGCATACGAGATCTGTCGACAATCCATCAGCCTGGACACGCTCCCCATTTGGCTGGAGTTCGTCGAGTCCCTCTCCCCGCCATCGTCCGACGGCTCGTCCACACCGGTCGTGGAGCAGCATCAGCACACACGTACTACGGTCTTCGGACCATACGCGCAACGCCTGCGCGACGACGTATTCAACTTCCTGATAGTGACGCTGCCGAACCTGGTCAACTTCGGTGGCCAGGCTACCCCCACCACGCCGCTCCCCGAAGGGGCGAGCCAACACGCAGATGCAGGCCGCGAGACGCTTCTCCAGGTCTTCGCGCGTGTGCCCTTTGAACTATTCAAGGCAGCAGTCGAGTCACCAACATTTCACTTCGGTAAGTCTGCATCTCTTTTTGCGGTTTGCCAAGACGTGGTCTTCATGCCCTCGACCCACAGCATCAACCCATTCCCGCTTCAAGTTCGCAAAAGACGCCATCGAGATCCGCAAACAGGGCATCGCGCGCGGCCAGGGCGCCGAGGAGACCGTCGTACTCGCGTTCGGCGGCGGCCCGAGCGGCGTGCTCGTCACCCGCAAATTGCGCAGGCGTCAGCTCTGGAAAGTCGGCAACCCCTAGAGGACATGCTTTCCGACAGACTATCTCTTCGTGCCCGTCCTTTGTGTTGTTCCGTCCGTATCGTGTGTCGATAACCCATTCCATTCGCGTCTGCTGCTGTGATCGTACTCTGTGCTCGTTGTGTCTGCACCGCCCTCATCTTGCATCGTCGTCGTATTCGTACTCATACTCCCCCTACCAACCCTGTTGTTGTGTCCATAGGTTACCGGTTACCGGTGAGCGTGCTATATCATTGTGTGTACATGGCGGACCCGTGCGTTGATTCAATCTTATCCTGCGGACCTCAGAACTGCCTTCCCGCAGTGTCAGAAAGTTTGTGCAAATATATCCCCATGTGTCAAGGTGACGCCGTTGTGGATGTGCAGAACTCTCGGAGGCTAAAGGTCAGCCGATTTCGAATTTGAGCTGGATCATCGCAGCATTGCCTCTGTTCCGTAAGCCTCGGAGCTTCTGCTAGGGTCCTGCTCTGCCTCTCCGAGGTGGGCAACTCAGCATCGACTGCGAATTGGTCCTCGTCCCATATACCCGGTGGCGTCCGGAACTAACCCCTTGTTTTGATCTGCAGTAGGTGGACAACGGGCGGGTGGCGGTCCATGTCTTACGACGACCCGCAGCTCGGCCGCTGTCGGGCGCGCCGTTGACCATTAGTATATATGCGAGACGACGTGCTGAATCCGACTAGAAACTCTACAATGACGCTCGAGGGATCCTCGACGCCTTGGGCATACTGGGCAATACGGTGCGTACTTGTCATATAGTAGAGTACTCCTGGTGGTCATACAATTGACGCAACGCACAGGCATTTGTTTAGGAACGCTCTGAGGGTGTTCTACGGCAATATTGTTCTTGAAGGTGTGGAGAATATACCACAGAGGGGTGTGCCATGGTGAGTCAACGCTGTCCGGAAACTTGGCCCTTCAGAAGCTGAAGCTCGGCGTATGGGAGTCTAGCATACTGTGCCCGAACCACAGCAACTCCCTGATGGACTCCTTGTAAGACCAGACTGTTGTTTTACCTCTGACTGCAGCTCACCGTGACGCTCGTCTGGCGTCAGGCTCGTTTGTACCCAGATTCCATCTGAGGTTCGTAGAATGCTACGGAGCCCCACTCCATCAGCCACTTAGTCTCCGCACTTACTTCGTCCAGAGACGAGAGTTCATCCGTCCGGTCGCCAAGTCGACACTGTGGGGCAAGCGTAACTTTGGAAGCTGGCTCGTGGAAAACACGGGCGCCGTGCCGATAAAGCAGCGACGAGACTTCGACAATGCGCCTGTGGACAATACGGAGTCTATGGGGAAGATCATAGAGGTATGCATATCATCGCGCAGCTCTGGATAGGTCTTCCATTAAGCTAACGAAGGTCGGAGTAGGCACTCGAGCTGGGGGACATGATTCTCATGTTCCCCGAGGGTGTAAGCAGATATCATCCGTCCATGTCTCCTCTCAAGGCAGGAGGTATGTGCATGGTTTCTGAGCTTTCCGAAAATGCGCGGCGGTAACCTTGGTCCTGCAGTTGCGCGGATTGTCTCGGACGTTCTTTCGCGAAATCGAGACAACCCAGAATTTGATGTTACTGTAGCGACCTGTTCGATCACGTATACGTACGTGCTGTACCGATCATATGACTTACAGCTGCTGAGTTGCCTGGCAGACACCGTGAACACTTCCGATCGGATGTCTTGGTGACGTTCCACCCGCCTATGGTTTTTAATCCGAAGGTATGTCATGCGATGATGCAATCTATTCGAAGGCTCACATCTATATACTAGACGAACCCAGACCTCCTTTCTCCCATAACAGAAGACTCCGTTCGCGCTGTGACTGAACGGATGCGACAGTCTATCAGCTCCGGGACCTGGGACGCGCCCTCATGGAAGGTACTACGAGCAGCTAAGCTGGCAGCAAATATATACGCTCCATTGGGAGCCAGGATGAGCCTTGGAAATTATGTGCGGCTAGTCAAGCTATTCGTGGAAACATTCAAACCTCTCCATGCGGAGAACGAGGAAGAGATGGCGACCCTTGAGTTGGAGGAGGATTTGAACGTAAGCCATGCAGTATTTGGGCGAGCGAACATGCTTGACTATTCGCATTCGCAGGAATACCAAGACCAGCTCTCACGGCTTGGGCTCACCGACTCCTCGGTCCGTGCCTTCTCCAGTCGTATCACTGTCGTTCGCCTTCTACTGCATCTTGTTTGGGGCGCTACACTTGGTGTGTTGTCCCTTCCGGGTCTCCTGTTTTGGCTTCCGCCTTCCTCCTCTCCAGGCGCAGACTACAGCGACACCTTCGCAGAGGCCCCGCTTCGGACACATGGGACGAAATCGCAGAGATCAAGGTCTCCTCGGGTGTGGTGGCCAGCATACCCGTTTGGATATTTGCTTCCTTGGTTGGCCTTCTCTATTCGTCTTATGCCCCGATAGCAGTCACGATCGTCATGTGGATGTCCTTGCGGTGGATGGAAGATGCTGTCGCGTCCCTTCGCAGTGCTGCGGTACTAAGAAGACTGCTTCTCACGTCGGAATCGGTGCTTGGGGGGCTAGGGTCTACGAGGGAGGATATCCGCTGTCGCATCTTGGCAATAGCGACCCGTAAGCTGGCATTGCCGGATGATCCGGAGACGAATCTCGCTGATAGTGGCATGGATGGGTTGGCGGACATTTCGCGATACTTCTCAGTACTTAGACGGAGGAAGAGGGATTGGAATGAGGTACTCAGGCTCCATAACAAGACAGAATATCCTGCGGAGGACTCTTAGCTAACCGGCAGTGCTTAGGTAGTGCAATGTTATTGGGATCAACGCTTCATAGTGTATTGAGTACATCAACTAGACTAAATGAGCTGCTATCGTGGTTGTACGCAACTCAAGGTACGAGGTAAAGAGTTGAACTGAATCATAACCGATTAGTAACCTGTTGAAACAAAGTGAGTCGAAGTTCGCATACCCTAACCCGGCACTAGTATCCACTGAGGAAAAAAGGAGAGAAACTAGAGACGAGGTGGGAGCCGAGTACGTACGGTGTTGCTCTCAAATGCCGTCCATGATAAGGCGAAGATCGACCTTCCATCTTCCCATTGCCATCAACGTTGATGATTGAGACTATGAAGGTTCTGACCTCGCCTGAGCGTCCGGCATTCATCACGCTTCCGACTGCGGTCAGGGACATAACGCGTCAGCACATGTCAAGTTGACAAGTTGGCATGCGACTGGCGAGTCGAGACGACAAGCTCTGGGGACCGAGTTGAGGCTGATCGTAGCTTTCATGTTGTATGCAGAAGTTTCGATGATGCCCAGTGCGAGCTTGTCTAGTATTTAATTTGCAGACAAAAAGAATGGCACATACTTACAGTAAGTATACACAGAGGAACCTGAGCTCTCCCAACAGAAAGTGATCTTGACAGCTGCAGAAACTGTTGTTTGGCAGAACGAAGAGGAATTGGAGAAACGTGGACCGACTCTGAGGGCGTTACATTGGTACTTATAAGTTGGCCTCAAAATTCACACGCTCTCCGTCGAATATAGTAACTTAGCCGCCTATGGCAGCGCCACTAGCCTCAAGCCTGACTCCAACCACAAACGCGACGTCCGAGCCTGAGGCTGACTTGTTTGGGTATGCTTGCCTAAGACCTCAGTTGGTTAACGAAGTTATTTCAACGCCCCGGCGACATCAGATGGAAAATCGCTCATCAAAACTTGGTTCCCATGACAGTCTGGCAGCCGTGGCACGAGGTGAGTAATGCGTGGCTATCATATCGGAGCGATGTTTGACTGGACTGACTTCAAGTTCGGGTCATAATGACACTGAATGTTGAGCGCAAGTGCTGTCGCTAGTGTTGATGCTCTCGACTATACCATGGATGGTGGTCAGTCAGGTCCTACCTGCACATAACCTGGCAGCATCCGAGCAGTCAGCGAACATCCGACAAGTCAATGTCAATGTCAGTCTGCTTGAGTATAACGGACTCGATCGTTCCTCTCGGCGCTTCAGCAACCTTCGTTGCGACCGGTATCAAGTCCTTGCTATCCCCAATCGGTCAATATTCCAAAGCGCTATATAGGCAATTCAACGGCCCAAGAACCACATACGCGTGCATTGACGATGCGCGTATGACCATCTGCGGTTTGTATGTACGGCATACACCTTGGTGTATCGGGCGGCCGGGCGGCCAAGCACATTCCCGGAAGCTTCGAAAACCAGAACGCAGCAGCGCGATTCTCAAGCACCGGACCGTGTCCGCTCGCGAAGCTCGCGACAATACGATGGGTGTCCAAGGTGTCATCCTCTATTGCGCGAACATGTCGCTCGTTTGTCAGAAGGTGGGGCTTCGCAGGTATCACTCATTGGCCGACAACGGCCTTCCCCCGCGCTTTGCTCGCATCAATTCTCACAGACGTGTACGTCGCATAATAGATGCTTGGGTCAACTTGGGCTTTGTTCCCGCATCCCGCCCGAGGGGTCATATTGCAGCACGTCATGCCCTGGAGTGTCTAACTATAACAGACGCAACATTCGTGGTGCATTCCACCATCCCATCCTCTCGCAAGATGGCTTATCAAGTTTCTCCTGTCGCTTTCCTTGCCCTCGCCGCTCTCGTCTTCGTAGTCGTCGTTCGAGCCTCACGTCGCAAGAGTCTTCACTTCCTCCGTGGCCCTGACGCACCGTCGAGGTTGCTCGGTACGTCTCTCTGGGCATTTGTTACCACAATAGCGGGTTTCTGACACGCATTGACAGGGAACGAGCACCAGTTGTTCCACCAGTCGGAAACGGGCTACCTCGACTTCAAGTGGATGCGAGAATACGGTTCCACTTGGCGCATTCGCACGTTTTTCGGGGTACGTCGCTCTACTATCTACCCTGCTATTACATGTCACTGACTGTAGTATATCCCAGGCTGAGCAGATCATGACGGCGGACCCGAAGGTATGTGCTTGTTCATGGTAGTACAGCGCTGCCTCTAACATACTGATATCATGTACCATCAGGCATTGCAACATATCCTGCAGAAGTCGAGCTACAACTACCCCAAACGGATCGACATGAATACTCTCACTTTCCTGCAGCTTGGCCCTGGCATCCTGTGGGCGGAGGGTACGCACATATCCAGTGGTACAGTCTTACGTATGCTGACATCAGTCACGGCAGGGTCGATGCACCAACGTCACCGGAAGGTCATGAACCCCGCGTTCAGTGCTCAGCAACTTCGGACCTTCATCCCGCTTTTCCAGCGTACTGCTGCGAAGGTAGGTGACACCTTCGCAACTATTATCTCGTCCTTTCTCACGTCGTCGCATAGGTAATTGAGCAGTGGAAGGCCCAGATCTCGGAGAAGTCAGACGGCGTTGTGTTGGTCAACAAATCGCTCGCTCGCGGCGCTCTTGACATCGTCGGCCAAGGTACCGTATACGTCCAGCTTATACGTCTCTCAGTTTTTGAAGCTCTCTGTGTGACAGCGGCATTCGACTACAACTTCGGGGCGCTTGACGATATGGAGAACCCGCTCGCAAAGGAGTACAGCACGATGATGTAAGCCTGCTCCCGCATTCGACCACGTTTGAAAGAGTATCTCATACTTCTCGCATAGCCACGATTTACAGCTCTATCCGACGCCGTTCACGATGCTGTATCGCAACCTCTGGCGGTACATGCCCCAATCCGTCCGCAACTTGATCAAGTACACCCCCATGCATGCCTATCGGCGGATGCGGAACCTGAACGAGATGTTTAAAGGCATCGGGCGGCCGCTGTACCACTCCAACACTGCGGATGGGATCGCGTCTCGCGAAGGGAAGCGCGACGTCATGAGCGTATTGAGTGAGCGTCATCCGACTCATGCTTTGCTTTCGTACGCTCACCCAGGTTTGTACGCTAGTGAAAGCGAACAACTCCGAGAACGCGGGCGTCCGGCTCGGGGAGGAGGAGGTCCTTGCCCAGATGCACCACCTCACCGCTGCTGGCCAGGAGACCACCTCGAGCACGCTCAGCTGGATGCTCTACGAGCTGTCGAAGCACCCCGACTACCAGGTTCGCATTCGCGAAGAGATCCGGGCGGTCCGCGCATTGGTCGTCGAGCGTGGGGACGTTGAGTTTACGCCCGAAGATCTGGATAGCATGAAGTACACCCTCGCTGCGATCAAGGTGCGTGAGCCGTCCGCTGCTATCGCAGAGCTGGCTTCTGGGACTGACAGAGAGATGCTGTTACTCTTGAGCAGGAGACTCTCCGCTTCCACCCCATCGCCTATCATATGTGGCGCTACGCTGGGAAGGACGACGTGATCCCACTTTCTGACCCTGTCACTGCTGCTGACGGGACCGTGATCACCGATATTCCTGTCTCCGCAGGCCAGCCCATCATCATCTCGATCTGCGGTTATAACAGGTGAGTTCTCGTACTTGCTCGCTGGGGGAGAGGAGCAGTAACAGGTACTGCTGTACGGTTATTATAGGTTGCCCCATGTCTGGGGAGACGACGCAGACCAGTGGAACCCGGAGAGGTTCTTCCGGCTCGACTCGGAGAAGCAGGTCAAAGTGGGGGTGTATGCGAACTTGTGAGCGTCGCCGTATGGTCTTTTCTATCGATGAAAAAACTAACTACATGACCTCCAGAATGTCTTTCTGTGAGTTACCGACGTCACGTCCTGGCACGAGTTGACATACGTGCTGACATTGGGCTCTTCAGCTGCGGGGGTACGCGCTTGCATTGGGTAAGTACTATTTTTTTGCTGAACAGTCATGGGGAAGGAGTACTGATTGCACACGCGGTGGCACAGATGGCGCTTCGCGTGAGTGCTCGGCACACGACCTTTTGTCATTTATGCTTAACCACAACGTCCCAGCCTTTACCAGCTTCAAGCGGTCGCCGCGGAACTGCTTGAAACCTTCGACTTCTCGCTGCCGGATGACACTCCTTACATCAAGAGAGCCCCTGCTGGTGTCATGGTTCCCATCGTCGAGGGCAAAGAAGAGCTGGGTCCCGCCATGCCGCTTCGCGTGTCTCTGGCACCGGTGAGGGTTTAAGTCGGAGGCTCGCCGTGACTGGTTTTGGCGTTATAATATTGGAGAATATGTGTATCGGGGTGAGCAGTACGCAGTAGATGCCCGGCATTTAAGGATCTTCAGCACGTTCAGTGTTCACGTCGTAATACACAGATATATTCAGAACAGTGCCTGAAAGTGGAGTATGGTCGGTTAGAACGTGGTGCTAATGACGTCGTCGGTTCGACCCCGGCGTTGGCCATTCCAATGAGTCGAACTCTCTTCTGGCAAAGCAGGCGACCAAATCACAGCGTTTCTCCTACTCCTACTCCTACTTCTACTCCTGCGTCAGCCCGCTCAACTTCACTAAAGACTTGTAGCCTCCTTTTCCCGGAAGTGTGTACTTCCAACCGATGTTCCAGCCAGGTCTCTCTGGTGAGTTTGTTACTTTTGTATCACCTCGTTGACACGTGTCTCGCGAGCATGCGCGATTGCCGCCTGGCGTCGTCACCCTCTCGGCATTCCGCCGTGTCGTATCTTCAAGACCCAGATCAGCCAGTACTATTGATAGAAGTGTCGTAGCATATCTGCAGTGATGCATGGAGGATCGGCGGATAGAATGATGAACACGCCCGGCATGTGGAGCATGAGTAGGGTGTCAGCCTCTCCTATAAATTCGAGGAAAGGAACCCGACAGGTTCATTGTCACCCTCACTAATAGTGCTATCACTTGGACAGTGAGTCTACTTCTCTCATCTTCCATTTCCGAGTAGCATAAAACAGGACGTTTATAGATGGATTCCAACAGCAACGTCGCCCCTAGGATCGCCATCATAGGTGGTGGGCTTGGTGGGCTCACTCTCCTTTTGACTCTATCCCGACGGGGCGTTCCCGCCACTCTGTACGAGCGCGATGCCAACTTCTCTTCGCGCGCACACCTCGGAGGTACGCTCGACCTCGGATGGAAGACCGGCCAGCGTGCTCTTCGCGAGAACGGGCTTCGGGACGAGTTCACGAAGAATTCGCGTCCCGAGGGGGAAGAGCTGCGCATCTACGACGCCTCTGGCGAGCTGCACATGCACATGGGTCTCGACCAGGAGGGCGGTCCGGGGCCTCAGAAGCCCGAGGACATTCGTCCTGAGATCGACCGCACCGTCCTCCGCAGGATCCTCCTCGAAGCCTGCCCCATCGACTCCATCAAGTGGGACCACAGCCTTATGTCCGTTGCCTCTCTCGGAAACGGCCAGCATGAACTGACGTTCGCGAACGGCGTCAAGACCGTCTGCGACTTCCTCGTCGGCGCCGACGGGGCAAACTCTCGTATCCGTCCCCTCCTTTCTCCCGCCACTCCCATTTACTCGGGCGTGAATGGTGTCGAGATCTCCCTCGCACCCTCTGTCGCGTCCTCTCCAGAAGTCCGGGATGCAGTCGAGGCCGTCGGCCAGGGCATGATGTTCGCGATGCAAGACGCGAAGATGTTGGGCAGCCAGGTCAACGGCGACGGCCGCATCCGCACTTACGTCTATCACAGGGTCCCTGCCGAATGGACTATCCCGTCTGAACCGTCCGAGGTGCGCAAGGTGCTCCTCAAGGAGTTCGAGGGGTGGGAGCCGTGGATGCGCAAGCTCATCGAGTACTGCGACGATGCGGCGATCTATCAGCGCGCGCTGTACATGCTCCCAGCTGGCCATAAGTGGGAGCACGTCCCCGGGGTCACGCTCATCGGCGACGCTGCGCACCTCATGACGCCCTTCTCTGGGGCAGGGGCTAACCTCGCCATGCTCGACGCCCTCGAGCTTGGACTTGCGCTTGCGATGCTCTCCGCCGAGGGGAAGCTGGACGACCGTGAGGCGCTTGCGGTCACCGTGAAGGCGTTCGAGGAGACGATGTGCGCAATGGCGGGGCGCGTTGCGGAGATCAGCAGGGTCAACTTGCAGGAGTGCGTCCATCCGAACGCACCGCAGTCTGCTATCGAGAGGTTCAAGGCCCTTGGTCAGGGCGGTGAGCGCGAAGGATGAGGGTTACAGTGTGCATATAGGCAACAGATCAGTCCCAAGGCGCGTCGTTTGGGTTGAAGAAGGGTACTTGTTAGTGATCGGCTTGACAGGTATCACTTACACATGGGGGATAGTTTGTAAGGTTACGAGTATGGCACGTCTTGGAAATATCTCAGCTTCGAATGATCTCGAGGGAGCCTCAGGCTATAGTCACCCCAAGGTCTTCATCCGGCTGGTATCAGTACTCTCAGACGAGCAGCGAGACCGATTGTTCAAACCGGGAACATACCTCTGTTGCCAAGACAGCAGCTAGCCTCTGTTCCGTAAAGTACGTCGAATCGTTCGTGATTTGAACATGAAGTAAGAAGCATGAACGTGGCTTGAAGGCTCAGAAAGGGGACGAGAGAGTACATTCACGTCGTGGTCGTAGTAATGGTGGTCCGCAACCAACATTCACTACCAGTAGTCGCGTATTCGGGGCACTGCCGCGGCGACATGCGGTCGCCGTAGGACCAGGGTAAATACTGTGTTCCATGGCGGTTGCAGACTCGGATGGATACTGCCGTGTCAACATCCAAACTAAGGGAGAACGGGTCGGAGGGATCGTACATCATGCATCATGGTGCCAAATGCCTCTCCCTCTGTGTCCCACTACTAGCGAGGCCTTCGGATGGTTATGATAAACGACAAGACCTTCCGTAACCGGATGAGCGACAAAGGCCGACGGGCGCTCCGATGCTGGAACACGTTGCCGTCCCGTCCGCGACCCCGCGTCCCACACCACCATGTCCAGGCCACCCAGGCAGCTGCGGCCGCAGTACGCGTCGACATCCTCCTCGGAGTTCATCCAGGCTCCTCAGTATACCTCCTCAAGATCTTCATACCCAACATTTCTTTCTCTCCAAGAAACTGCCTGGCTGCAGCTGTCGTGTGCGGGGCGCGGCCTGCTCGATGCCTTTCGGTGGGACACTGTCGCGAGACTTGTTGCAAGGTATGTGATGCCTACTGTGGAAGCACGAGTCACCCTTCTCATGGTCTCATCCACATACAGCGACTCCGAGGTCCGTTCGAATGTGTTCAAGTCCCTGATCCTGAACGCGGTATCGCTGGTGTCCATCTATTTCTTTGATTGGCTGCTGCTTCCACTGGCGCAAAGTCAACAGAAGTGGTTTCATCGAAATCTCGGATGGTTCTACCAAGTTCTTTGGCTGTTGCCTGTCGTTGGAGTGTCCTTCTATCTCAACGTGAGTATCCTGTTACATGTACCTAGCCCTCTCCCGGGGTTTGGGACCAGCCCGACCTCAGCAATATGATGCTTCTATTGAATCCACATCCTCGACGGATATCACTCGATGTGTGTCCAATGAGATGATCTCTTCCCTATCACTGAACCACGAACAAAGGGACAGGCCCTGCTCCCTGATGTTCATCTCGATGGCCCGTTCACTTGCTCATGCACTTGCGATCACCGTAGAGCTCATGGTGCACACTCCTAGCCAAACGCACCTTCACTCTGCAACATGGCACCCGAGCGGCCGCACAACCGCCATCCACCTATAGCGGCATGTTGAACGCGCTCGCCACTTCCGCGTACCGTGCCGTGATGGTGTTCACGTCCGTGATTGTCTCCTTTGCGCTTGCATATATACCATACGTTGGACCGCCCGTTGGGTTCGCCTTCTTGTGCTGGGTTGATGCGTGAGTTTGCGCCTCTATACCGGCGTCATAGCATGCTGCTAACGGAGGAATATTCAGTTATTACTGCTTCGAGTGAGTACGCGTCAATGTCTCTTCCAACATTGCGACTGAATATACGTAGGTTCATCTGGATAGCTCGAGGTCTCTCGTTAGCCCGACGGGTACGGCATCTCGAGGAACGATGGGCATACTACTTCGCGTTTGGTATGTCGGCTACCAGACGCTCCCATCATAGCACACGCTGACAAGGCTGCTAGGACTACCATCCGCGGCACTTTGCATGTGGGGTAGTAGTCTAGCCAACGCTGCCTTGTTTGCCCTCTTCTTCCCTGCGGTAAGTCTTAGCGAGTAGATCGCGATAATGCGCTCCTAACATACGTCCTGTCCAGTACATCATCATGGCAATGTACGCCCGTCCTGTCCCGCTTGACCCCTACAACCCAACTCCCTCTATGAAGGGCGCAGTGGGTGCAAACGACGACACCATCCGCTACCCCTCGCCGCTCGTGCCCATTCGCATCCCAGTGTTTGCCCCCGTAATCTGGCTGAACGACTGGATCGTGCGGATCCTGAGCGTCGGCACTGGTGGTAGTACGAGTTCTAGCTACGGCGGAGGCGGAGGTCGGCGTGCGGGGGCTGGGACAGGACACCAGAGAGTCCCCAGCGACAGCGTAGAGAGCATTGAGGAGGGCGAGGCGGTAGAGATGGATACCATGAGCGTGAGGAGCGCGCTCAGTGACCCCGTGAGGGCCAGGATTCGCGGTGTTGGACCATCTGGGAGCGCAGGGAGGTTAGGGAGGAAGTTCGATTGAGTAGTTGAGGGGTCGTGTGTGGGTTGTGATTTCGTGCTTTGTTTGTGAATGGAGCAACAAGTTTCACCTCGTCGTATCCACATCGCTTGCATCGCGACCGAAACCCCGTGGCCTTGATCTTGCTTCGCAGGCTGCCGGATCGCGCACAGAGGTAGTGTCCACCTGGTAGTTACAATATTCCGCGGTTGATATAGATCAACCTCAGGGTACAAGCACGACAACAACTAGCCAAAGCCAGCCCATTCAACCGAAAAGTATGTCACCGCTTGTGTTTTCTCATCCCACTCGCAGAACAGATGCGACTTCTTCGTAGCTGTCCCCAGCCGCCCATGAGCAACAATCTCCATCGGCCTTAACGGTGCGTTAGGCGACTCGATAACCGACGCAACGAAATGCGAGTGGTACCGCAGCGGGTCGCCTGCAGTGGGTGTGAGCAAACGGCCCGATCGAATGTTAGCACAGTAGGACGTACCAGGATACACCAAAAAGTCGCCACCAAACTTGATACCGCCGCCCATATAGTTGCCTTTCTCCCACAGGTCCTGAAAGACGCGGCACTTCGCATACTCGAACGGAGTGGTGGGATACGTCCAGACGCCCGCTTGTCGCGCGGACTCCAACGTTGAGTACACAGCATCATCCGGAGCGTACCACTGGAGCTCCGACGAGCTCGCAGGGATAGTCACGGTGAACGGGTGCACGACAGCCTTGCTCGGCGTCTCTGGCCGTTCCTCAAGGACAGGTGCTGCGGACAAGGGAGCTAGCACCTCCTCGTCAACCGGAAGGCCCTCCGCGAGAGCCTTCGCCCGAGCTGCAGCGGCCCTCTTCTCCTCGCGCTCCTTACGTTTCCGGATCGCTTCCTCCGAATGAGTGAACTTTGTCGCCTTCTCGGACGCCTTATCAGCCTCTGCAGCTACGATTTGCGCCCTGACGGACGCTTCTCGCTCTTCGTTCCAGTCCGCGAGAGCTTGGGCGGACGGGGCACGGTGTGCACGCGGGTCATCGATCAGCACGGCCAGTTCTGGAGGCTAGTGAGCGGGCGCGCGTTCTGAAGTTGAAGTTGAGAGTTTAGACATACGCTTCTCCAGCAGCAACACGACCTCTTCTGGCAGCAACACATGCGGTACTCCGAGGAACACATTTTGCTGCGAGAGGTGCGGCAGAGTTCCGGTCAAAACGCCGCAGACATGGTGTTTCGCGCGTAACGTCGCGATATCTATCCTTCTCTCAGCCGATCAGCATCATGTTCAAGCATAGAAATTCTCCAAGCTCACCTTCTACATCCCAGACGTACGCTTTCTGGTTAGAAACGCGTAGCCGAATTTTGTGGTCGCGGTCAGAGTCAGAAGCCATCTTGTCTTTAAGCGCCGAAAAGACCTCTCCTAAGCGTCAGCGCGATTTGGAGCGCGCGCGTCGGCTTGCTTGTCGTCCACCACCACCACCTGGTCAACCACCCTCAGCACCTCGGTCGACTACACTAGGCTCGTCTTCCTCGCACGCTCTCTGCTAGGGCCTCTTGGAGCCTCGTGGGATGAGTGGGAGATGCGAAGAATGCGGCGCAAGCACAGTCTGGGACCAAGACATCGGGTCTGCTATCTGCTTACAATGCGGGACGCTCGCCGACCCGACGCAGAGCGTGCTCACCACGCATCTCGAGCAGTACGACACCTCTGGCCATGACCGTTCGCAGTGGAGCAACATACCTGGTGCGAGCACCCTGCGGGGCAGGAACGGGCGGGTGCTCGCTGGTCAGGAGAAGGAGGCGCGAGATCGTAGGAATACGGTACGTATATTTCTTCTACTTTGGCTGGTCAAGTCGTGCGGGCTGACGTGCGCGCTCAGATATCGATGCACGAGTTCATACGTACGCTCACGACACGCCTCGGAAACCCCGGAGCTACAACGCGCGCACAAGGCATTTTCGACCAGGCCATGCGCGTCGGGCAGTACCGCTGGGGCCGCAAGGCGAAGCTGACTGCCGGGGCGGCATTAGCCATCTCACTTCGCGAATCACACAAGAGCGACTCCATCCGTGACATTGCAGTGAGTATCTCATCCTTCACCTCGCCATTATCTAGTTGTCTCAGCTGTTGCAGGGTGCATGAGCATGTGTTGACGTGCCGCTGTGTCTCACAGTACCTACTCGACGAGACCCCCGTCGCGGTCTCGCGCGCGTTCACCAAAGTGGTGCAGCTTCTGCAACTAGGGCTCTCCGTTGCTGACCCGGCGATGCACATCCCGACGCTACAAACGCACCTCGTCTCGTTGCTGCAGGGAGCGGGAACGGCTCTTCCCGCGCAGCTGAGCAAGGTACTCTCCCCGCTCGTCCCGCGACTTCCAAGCATATCTAGGACCGCGATCTCCCTGTCCACGCTGATCGCGCGGACTGACATGTTCAACCACCTGCCAACCCCACCCACCGCTTGTGCGCTCTTCATGCTCGCCCTAGAAGCAGAGCTCACCAGGTCCCTGCCCAACGCCGCCGCCTTCGCCCAGGCTCTCGGCGCGCGCCTCGGGGCAGGGAAAGCCGTCGTGATGCAGCGGTACAAGCAGACTTACGACCTTGTGGAAGAATGGATCCGGGACGTCCCCTGGCTGGAGGCGCACCAGCGCAAGAAGGCGAAGGGCAGGGAAGGTGAGGGCCGCTCCAAGGTCGCCAAGCGAGTCGTCGTCGCGCGCGGGCTGAAGGATGTAGTGCAGTTCCAAGAGGAGATATGGAGGAAGCGGATGGAGAATGGCGGCGGCCGTCCGGTCGTGCAGCTGGACACGGACGCAGACGCAGACGAGAAGGATGACAGCGGGGACGAGTGGGGCGGGAGCGAAGCAAGCGGTGACAAGAGCAAGAGCAATCGGCTATCCAGTGCTCCGTCCACTGCGAGTTGCGAGTCCGCACCCCCTCGGAAGAAAGCCAAGACATCCCATCCAAGGTCTATCGTCGATGCATCGCAGTTCTTGCTCGATCCTCTTTCTGCGAGCATGCCGGCTGTCGCTCCCTCGTCTTCTTCCCCGACGACGACGACAACAACAACGAGCGGCTCTGGGCCGCCCGACTTGCTCACGCATCTGCTGACTGCAGACGCGTCTTCCCTGCCTCACATGTTCGTGCACGCTCCGACCCGCCTGCAGCTGCTCGCGAACGAGCGCGGGGGGACGGACGAGCAGCACATTGCCGACGACGAGCTCTTCGCTGCGGACGAGCTCGACGGCCTGATGCGCTCCCCCGAGGAAGCAGAAGCCGTGCGGATCGCCATGGGATGGTCCGCCGAGCCTGAGGATCGGGACGCGGCCGGGAGCGTCCCTGACAACGAGGAGGCGGGGACGACTCGGAATGGGAAGAAGCGCAAGAGGAGCCGGAAAGAGGACGGCGAGCCTGCCCAGGAGAAGGCGCGTGGGTCGAAGAAGATCAACATGGACGCCTTGGCGAGGCTGCTCGACCCGGATGCGGACCTCGACGCCGAGGATTTTGGAGAGCAGCTTGGCGGCATGGACGACTATTACGCTCTCATGGAAGGCGGAGGAGAGAAGTTCGAGGAGGACGAGGAGGCGGGCTCCCGGTCGACTAGCGTCGTACACGAACACGACCTCGGCCGGACGCCGAACATGCAATACGGAACAAGTCTGGGCGAGGAAGAGGTCGTGGAAGAGTGGCGGCCGTTGTCGCCGGGAGGTGGCGGTGAATTCGCAGAGGATTGGTACGACTTTTAGGATTTGGTTTCGGAGGACAACGATATCTAGACATGTTCCTTTACATTTACTTGTACATCCATTGGCATACCCTAATCCGTATTGTATATTCGATCGTAGGCTCAACGTGGACGTGCATCTCCGGAACTCTGCTGCGTCACTACGCCGGGGACCTGGACGTGTTCATTCCCGCTTGTTGCTATCGCTACCACTTCCTGGTGCGGACCGAGACTGCGCGAGAAACGTTCGAATTTTCATCCGTGGCCTTCACCTCACCTGGCCATGGCCGAGCTCTACGAAACGCATGGAACGACGGGCTACGTCATCGGCAGGCACGCCATGCGCGCGTGCTGGATTTGCGGACGACCCTGCAGGATCAGCCTGCAGGAAAGGTGCAGGCAGCGAGCCTAGCTGCGACTGGATCTGAGGCTATCTGAGGCCGAAGACCAGGACCAGAATCTGTGATGGGCCGTGGTCGGCAGCGCAGAACACAACGCAAACACGTTACAGTGTGACACGACGCGACGCGCTGATTAGCCCACTACCCGAGACGCGCTGTGACGTCACGCGTACGGTCACGGTCATAACGCGTCTCCCCACGACGCACTGCGGCCGATGCAGCAGCCTGAGTGGGCAGGAGAAGGATTTGGAATTCGCCCGCACGTCTATCTCGAGGCTGATGAGCACGTTCGCACGGGGAGCAGAGGGAAGACGCCATGTGCCGCGCTATCCTGCCTCGCTTGAGTGAATTACGACACGGAGCTTGAGAAGATGCGCATGTCGCTGCGTTCGAAGATGGTTCGAAGCCGTGCTGGGGTGGGTCTGATGACCGGCCGGGTTACGACGAGGGTAGAGAAGACCAGGCGCGGGAGGGCAAGGACTGGGGTTGGGGATACGGCAGCGGCCGCCCGATTGTGGCATCTGTCTGGCGGTGTTTGGAGCGAGGAGAGGTGCGGCCGCACGGCAGAGACATCGAAGAAGTTCGAGAGGGCGGCTGGCGGCTGCTTCTGAGCAATGTCGGGCGGAGAAGGTCAGGCGGAGACAAGCCAGGCCTGCGCGCTCCCAGTCGCGAGTTTGTTGAAAGTGCAAAGAGCTGGGGTGTTCCTGGAAGGACGTTCGACGGGGAAGGCGAGGAACGGTGTTAGATCGCAGGGGTTCCCATGTTGTGGTAGCCGAGAGGTGCGGCGAGAGAATAAGCTGGTCGGATCAAGCAGCTGCAGAGAGGAGGGGTGGGGAGGGGGCGGACGCATGACCATGGTCGGTCTCGGATGGTGAGACTGAGTGCACTGGGAATGCCATTCTGGGATGTTATTGTGCAGGTCGCGGCCGGGACAGCTGCGAGCTCAAGCTCAAGACCAGTTGCTTGGTCGTCGTCGCCCGACAACTCGAGCAGAGCCTAGGCGGGGACTGTGACACAGGCGTGACAGCGGCGTGACATAAGAGGGACGGCGCTGAGTGGGCGGCTACATGGTTGCGCAGATTCGGCTCGGGCGGAGGGTGGAGGCCTGGCTCCCTGGCTCCTGCCGCTCCTTCTCGCTCAGAATTGGCCATTCCCCCTTGCATGCGCATGCCCCCACGCCTGCCCGTCCTGCGTCCTATATAATCCCCGCTATCTCCCCATCTCTCCTCCCGCCCTCCCTTCGTCTCTTTCGTCCAGCCATGGCACCCCCGCATCAGTTCCAGTCCAAGCCCTCCGATGTCATTCGCCGTCGTCTCTCCAGCGTCGTGTCCACCAAACGGCCCAATGTACACGCCTACTCCAGTCTGACGGTCCGTTGATTCCTCCTCCTCATCTCTCTGCCAGATCCTCATCTATCCATCATCCCCCATCCCCGCCCACTAGCCCATGTGGGCAGGTATCGCTGGTGCTGTCGTCAACAACGGCACTCACTTCGAAGTAGCGATCTCCATCCACGACTCTGTCTACAACACCGACTTCGCCTCCTCCACCATCCCCTACAGCCCCAACGACCCCGAGGCCCAGGCCTCCGCCATTGAGAAGCATGTCCTCGACGTCCTCCGCAAGTTCTCCACCGAGCACATGTGCAAGTTCCTCGGTGCAGGTGTTACCGTCATTCTCTTGCGCGAGGTGCGTCGTCCCCGTCCCTCTGCCTGAAATTTGCGCCGGCATGTGCGTCCGAGTCCCATTGCAACCGCGACGCGTTGTATTCGCGCGTCCAAAAGGCTTCCGCGCCCTCATTGGTTCTGCGGCGCGAAAACCGGGAAGGACCTGGCTAGATTCCTCTCGAGGTGCTTCCTCGAGGAATCGCTCTGTGTTCCTGACTCTTTCCGCGGCTTCTACGAAGCACTCTCGCGATCGTCGCATGCCATACTTGGCAATGGCTGCCTGGCGTTCTCAACCTCACTGGTCCGCAAGTTGGGCTTGCATGGCTCGCGGAGTTGCCATGATCTGCGGACTCCTTGCGACCCCGGCGACGGCCGCAGTTGATCCTCCATTTTGTCTCCCGACGCGCAGTTCTCCAACCTAATCCGTGATCTATAGGCACCGAACCTCTGCACGCGGCTGTGGCTGGACATGGACATCGTCCCCATCGTGTTCAACATCAAGCCCTACCACACCGACTCCATCACCCGCCCCAACATCAAGCACCGCATCTCGTCCACCACTGGCTCCTATGTCCCCTCCGGCGCGGAGACTCCCACTGTCTACTACGACCCCGCCCAGCTGCCTGCGGGCGCACACCTCACCGCCGGCGCAACGCAGAACAAGCTCCCAATTCCGCGCACGGTCGACGAGCAGGCTGATTCCGCCGCCCGGAAGTGTATCATGTATTTCGGTCCTGGCAACAACCCGCGTCTGTCTATCGGTCCCCGCAACCAGGTCGCTGTCGACGCTGGCGGTAAGATCCACCTTATCGACGACATCGACGTGTACCGCAACTCGGTGCACCCGGGAACGTGGAACTCGGTCATCAAGCTGGCGGACGAGCTGCGCGAGAAGAAAATCAAGATGGGCTTCTTCTCGTCCACGCCGCAGGGTGGTGAGTGTCCTTTCTGACTACTGTAGTTGTGGCCACTCGCTGTGCTCCCCGATCTTGTGCTCCGGGAGCATGTGATTACCCCGCATTGCGGGGATTGATCGCTTCTAGCGTGCTTCTCTATCACATCTCTATTGAGCACTTTCTCACGCACATATCTGATCACTTCTGTTTGCAGGTGGTGTCGCCCTGGTGCGTCTCCTCTCTTCGTGGGCCCACGCCCTGCCTAACGCTCGAACTAATGTCGTCTCATAGATGCGTCACGCGCTCATCCGATTCCTCGCTCTCCTTGATGTCGACTGCGCGTGGTGAGTTCTCGCTCTGGGTCATTATTCCTGCAAGGTTCACTTCCGTCACCTCGACGGAGCGCGCGTAATCTGCGTCCTATCCAGGATGGCGTCCTGCAGCTATCCCCATCGCCGTGAGAGTAGACGAGCAACGTGCTGACCGATTCTCGCAGGTATGTTCCGAACCCGTCACCGAGCGTCTTCCGGACGACGAAGAACAACCACAACATCCTTCAGGGTGTCGCCGACCCCAACCTCCGTCTTACCAAGGAAGCAAAGGACAACTTTGATGCCTGGATTCTCAAGAACGGTCTCCGATGGACCGGCGAGGGTGGTCCGTTGGCACCGGGCGGCGTTGACATTGCCTTCATCGGTGGGTTCACCCAGGCAGCGGGCTTGACAGCAGCATGCTCACCGCCGTCGCAGACGACCCGCAGATGCCTGGCCTCATCCCGCTCATCAAGCGCGTGCGCCCCGATCTCCCGATCATCTACCGTTCCCACATCGAGATCCGAAGTGACCTCGTGCATGTCGCTGGCTCGCCCCAGGAGGAGGTATGGAAGTACCTCTGGAACAACATCCAGCACGCGGACATGTTCATCTCCCACCCCGTCAACAAGTTCGTCCCAAGCGACGTCCCGCCCGAGAAGCTTGCCCTGCTTGGTGCTGCTACTGATTGGTATGTCCCTTGCTTTTGTGCCAACTCCTCGTCTAAATTGTCCCTTCTCAGGCTCGATGGGCTCAACAAGCACCTCGACGACTGGGACTCGCAGTACTACATGGGCGAGTTCCGCCAGCTCTGCGTCAAGGACAAGATGACCGAGCTCGGCTGGCCCACGCGCGACTACATCGTCCAGATCGCCCGCTTCGACCCCTCGAAGGGTATCCCGAACGTCATCGACTCTTACGCGCGCTTCCGCAAGCTGCTCGCGGAGAAGGAGCCCAGCGTCGAGCCGCCACAGATGCTCATCTGCGGTCACGGTGCCGTCGACGACCCCGATGCCAGCATCATCTACGACCAGACCATCCAGCTCATCCATGGCCAGTACGCCGAGTATGCGCAGGACTTCGTCGTCATGCGCTGCCCGCCCAGCGACCAGCGTGCGTCTTCTCTCTTGCTGGTCTAGGCACGCAGTTTACTCACACCCCATCTAGTTCTCAACGCGCTCATGGAGAACTCCAAGTTCGCACTCCAGCTCTCGACGCGCGAGGGCTTCGAGGTCAAGGTCTCGGAGGCGCTGCACGCCGGCAAGCCCGTGATCGCCTCGCGCACGGGCGGGATCCCCCTGCAGATCGTGGACGGGAAGAGCGGCTACCTGTGCGAGCCGGGCGACAACGCGGCGGTCGCGCAGCACATGTTCGACCTGTACACGGACGACGAGCTGTTCGAGACCGTGTCCGAGTACGCGCGCACGCACGTCTCGGACGAGGTCTCGACCGTCGGCAACGCCGCCGCGTGGATGTACCTCGCCGTCATGTACGTCTCGCGCGGCGCCAAGCTCCACCCCAAGGGCGCGTGGCTCAACGACCTCATGCGCACCGAGTGCGGCGAGCCGTACCAGCCCGGCGAGCCCCGTCTCCCGCGTGCGTACCTCAACGTCCAGGGCTGAGCGCTGCGCGGAGAGTGGGCTGCTCGCTGCGCGGTGATGTGCAAAAGAAGTCGTGTAGTGTCGTGTCGTCGTTGCGGAGGTCCGCTGACCGCTCGTTTGTTTAGCTTGCATTCTGTTGAGTTGATATCGTCGTTGCTTCATGTGTGTGTACTTGTACTATTACCTTGGCCCTGTACCGTCGCAACTCCCTGCTCCGCTGAAGACTCCTGCTGTAGAAAATCTGTAGAAGATAGATAGCTGGAATGTACACTCTTGGATTTACCCATCCTGTTGCTCATTTCTGCCGTCGTTTGCCGACGCCAGTTTGGCAATATGCATGTCCGCGTCATATAGAGGTTCTGCACCTCTTCACTCAAGGATTATACCCTTTCCCAAGACACCAGTCGCGGCGTCAATGTAGAAATACCAACTTCGAGTCAAACACATATTTCAGACATGACATCATTCATTTTCTGGGGACCGCGAATGCAGACATCCCGACTTTACACATATCGTGACATAACATAGAAAACCGTAACACATGCAAATGACAGTCAAGCTCAAGTCAGAGCCATGGTGCGTGCAGTGATGTCTTTTGACCGCGAAGTCCGTCGCCTCAGCTCTTCTGTGGGATCACAGTGTTGTACTCTATCTCGATCTTGCTGATCTTGAGGATCGCGTCTTCCGCAGGCGGACCCGCGGACCACCTCTTGTTCCCTGACGACCACTGTCAGAACGAACGCCGGGAGGGTTGACGTTCAGCTTCTGCTTGACTGTATGCGGTATGATAACCTCACCGAGTTCCATACGAAGCAAGACGGCTCGTAGGGGACGTTGGTGTTGAGTGTAGCCACGAGAACGCCATCGAAGTAGAACTTGGTCGCGTCGGCGGTCCACTCGAGGGTGTACTGTCGTGCAGGGACATGAGACGGAACATATAGTAGGAGATATCAATTATATGACGCGAACCTCGTGTTCGCCTGTGCGGGGATCCGCTGGGTAGGGGACGATAGCGTGCGTGTTCTGCGAGCGGATGCCATGGTTGTTCTGGTTCGTGAGCCGGAGACCAGTCTCGTAGGACGCGGTGAGGATCTCGATGTCAGCCTCTTGGCGGTCGTTCTTGTAGGTGAAGAAGCTAACGGTGACAGCACGCGACCCGAAGTCAGGAGTCGTAGTCAACAAACACGCGGACACAACAAGAACGCGTAGACGGGTCCGAGGTCGGCACTTGTGCACTCTTCTCACCCGTGACAGACTCCAGGGATCGGGGAGGTGATGGCGGTCGTCTTGAAAGTGCCGTATAGGATGTTCTTGTCCATGGTCCGGATCCCTGCGCTCGGGACGTTGCCTCCCGGTGGTGTGCCGCCAGCGACCTTCATTGTGAGATAGCCATCCTGGATGTCGATATTGTCCTTTCTGAAGGCGCGTCCGCAGGCATCCACGGACTTGTTTACGGTGTAGGTGGCGATGGCGAGGTTGTTCTGTGCAAGGAACTGGGCGACGGTAAGGTTTGACGGGTCGAACGTAGAGAAGTCCACGCAGAGGGTCTTAGCCATAGCGCCAGAGACAGACAGACCAGCAGCGGCAGTTAGGGGTTCCAAGATCGTTGCACGAGAAAAAGGGTCAAGCGGTTTCAAGGTCAAGTTGAAGCTATATATATGGCAGGTCTGACGCCCATGACGCGTGACGTCAGGAGCTAAGCGCGTTTTCCTGCTGCACTCTCTCACTAGCCACGGCTAAGAACAACGACCGGACGGTGATGCAGTCCGCCATAGCTGCCCACCATTAATTTCAGCCTCTCCAAGGCCTTGCAAAATGAGTTCCAGTTCGGACGACCCTGGCATCCCTTCTCGCTCGTTCCTCGTGTTCCGCTTGCTCTGATCTTTGCTTTACTCGCTTTTACTTTCGACATCGCTATGGCCATCGCTATAAACCCACACCGCCGTCGACTACACTCACCCGCCGCCATCGTCAATGCCGACTATCTCGTAGCCGTCCTGCTGCGCGTCTACATTCTCCTTGGCCTAACCTTTCTTGCCCTTCTACTCCGCCGTACAGTCTACAGCTTCCTCGGCGAGATCGCCGGCCTCGTCAACACGATCTACTCCGTCACCATGACGGATGGCGTCCTCCTCAACCTCGTCCTTACTAGTTACTACCTGTCTGGGTCCCATCAGCGTCCACGACACTGCATTCTCGTTACCGTTGGCACTCTCCTTCGTACACGCACCTCTTGGTACACTCTGTTCATTCTACTGCAGACTCTATTAGCCTCCCGCAAGAATCCTGCCGCCGAGTCTGCCGATGCTGCAACCGCCCAGAAGCTCCTCGCTCTACTCAGGCAGGCTGAGACCAACGACTCGCGCAGAAGGACAAGATTCTCGGCGACGAGGACGCGACCTGCAGAAGGTCATCCAGGAGCTTGCATTTATGTCCCCTCGAAGGGCATCCCGAACGTCGTGGACTCTTACGCGCGCTTCCACGGAGAAGGAGCCCCCGCAGATGCTCATCTGCGGTCACGGTGCTGTCGACGATCCTTACGCCAGCATCATCAACGACCAGACCATCTAGCTCATCCAGCTCATCCACGGCCAGTACTCCGAGTGCGCGGAAGACTTTGTCGTCATGGTCTTGTACCGTCGCGACTCCCTGCTCCGCTGAAGACTTCTGCCGTAGAAAAATTGCAGAAGATAGATAGCTGGAATGTACACTTTGGATTCACCCATCCTGTTGCTCTGGAGGCTTCTGTGTCTGCCGTCATTTGCCACCGCCAGTGTCCGCATCGAGGTTCTGCACCGAAGTGTCTTCGATGCTCTTTCTCCAGCCAGTCGCGGACTCACCGTTTGACATTTCAACTTCGAGTCAAACAAGATCTCGGACGTGACATGATGCACGATTCGTATTCTGGGGACCGCGAATACAGACGTCCCGACAATACACATTGTGACAAAAGATAGAAACCGAAACACCTGTGAATGACAGTCTTGAGCTCGAGTCAGAGCCATAGTGCGTGTAGTGATGTCCATCATTCTCCCTTGACCGTAAAGTCCGTCGCCTCAGTTCGTCTGCGGGATCGTGGTGTTGTATTCCATCTCGATCTTGCTGATCATGAGGATCGCGTCTTCCGTAGGCGGACCCGCGGACCACTTCTCGTTCCCTGACGACCACTGTTGAAACGAGTGCCGGGAGGGTTCAGCTTGTGCCTCGCTATATGCGGTATGATAGTAACGTGGGCGGTACTCACCGAGTTCCATACAAAGTAAGACGGCTCGTAGGGAACGTTGCTGGTGAGTGTGGCCACGAGGTCGCCGTCGAAGAAGAACCTGGTCGCGTCCGCGCTCCACTCGAGGGTGTACTGTTGTGGAGGGACATGAGGCAGAACATATAGTAGGAAATAACATGACACGTACCTCGTGCTCGCCTGTGCGGGGATCCGCTGGGTAGGGGACGGCAGAGTGCGTGTTCTGCGAGTGGTTGCCATAGTTGTTCTGGTTCGTGAGCTGGAGACCGGGCTGGACGTATTGGTTGCCAGTGTCGTAGAACGCGGTGAGGATCTCGATGTCAGACTCTTGGCTGTCGCTCTCGTAGGTGAAGAAGCTAGCGGTGATAATACGTGGCGCGATAGTCAACAAACAGGCGGAACAGCAGGAACGCGTCGACAGGTCCGAGGTCGGCACTTGTGCACTCTTCTTACCCGTGACAGACTCCAGGGACCGGGGAGGTGATGGCGGTGGTCTTAAATGTGCCGTATAGGATGTTGTTGTTCATGGTCCGGATCCCTGCGCTCGGGACATTGCCTCCCGGTGGTGTGCCGCCAGAGACCTTCATTGCGAGATAGCCATCCCGGATGTCGACGTTGTCCGCGGTGAAGGCGCGTCCGTAGGGATCTGCGGACTTGTCGATGGTATAGGTGGCTATGCTGAAGTTGTTCTTGGCGAGGAACTCGGCGACGGTAAGGCTTGACGGGTCGTACGTAGAAAAGTCCACGGAGAGGGTGTCAGCCATCGCGCCAGAGACAGACAGACCAGCAGCCGCAGCAAGGAGTCCCAAGATCATTGTGCGAGAAGGAGGGAGAAGCTAGCTGTGGGAGGGAGAGAGAGGAGAGATACCGGACGGCGGACGGGTAGACTGAAGCGGTTCAAGGGCAAGGTCAAGTTGCAGTCCCGTCAACTCAACTGGCTATATATATGAGAGGTCAGACGCCCATGACGCGTGACGTCAGATTCGGTCCATAACTTGATCCTGACATAGTAAGTACTTAGTATTAGTAGTAATCCAAGTCGTGCATCTTCGAGCTCGAGCGGCAGACGATGAAGCATGTGCAGCACAGGCCTCTGACTAGCCACGGCTGAGGACACAACGACCGGACAGCATGCTTTCTCGCTCGTTCCTCCGTGGTGTCACTTGCTTTCGTCTTCGCTTTACTCGTCTTCACTGGCACTTTGACAGTTACTGCTTTCGACATCCCTATGGCTGTCGCTAGAGCCCCCCACCCCCATCGACTACGCTCACCCCCGCTTATGTTGGCGGGGCCCTCTCTGGGCGTGGGTCATCGGAGAGATCGGGCCGCAGCGTAGACACGTCGTGACGTGGTCAATGACGCGGAAGTCTTGCACATCGAGCATGGCTGGCTCGCTGCACCAAGCTAGATACTCGTCTCTTCCGACTAATACGCGACTTGCATCTTCTGTTGTTGAAGATCGCCCGCCATGTTCTCGGACCTATAACGCAGCTACATTTCAGCGCCACGACCAGACGTCCAGGCAGACCCGCGAACCCAGGGCGAAAACCTTGCGAACCTACGTAAGTGTTGCCGCTGCTAGCGTTGGCTAAGCTCAAGGCTGCGTATTCTTCGGAAAACTTTCCTGAGGGCGCAAGACTCGGACTCGACAAACTCTTGCTGTAGGCAATGACTCCTACGCCGACGGGCCGGTCCTGTCAATACGCTACAAGGTTCGTCCGTACTACCTCCCTCTCGGAGCCGCTGAACCTTCAGATACTCACTAGTTTCTTACTGTCCGCGCGCTACGACATACCTTCGGCGTCCAATCAATACTGTCGATAAATTCCTTGCCATCGTTCCTCTGCAATAGAAAGAAACTCCCCATGTAAGTGGTTTGCACCTTCCGTTCACTATGTAGCGTGCATTCGTGGACTTTATTCCCCGCCCCCAGGAACCGTCATCATCAATGGACAGAACACTAAAGTCTTGCTGACTTCTGCTGTACTGCTCTTCCTTGGCTATTGTTCCCGGCGGACCTTTTTCAACACCTCAGCATCCTTCCTTCCACCAGTGCAGGTCTCGCCATTGCGATACCGTTTGCCGCCGCATGACCTGGGTGTACAACTGTAGCGACTACAAGAATGTTCATACGAGTAGGCCTTCCCGACGACTCAATATCATAGTACTTCCGGTTGACCGTACCTTTTTGACGCACACATGGGCCGTAGAGGTCGGGAAATGACTGGTCCTGCCCCTCAGATGTTACGATTGGCCGGCTACCCGACGACCTCTATAGGTCCATCGCTGGTTCTTCGGCGGCTGGCACTCTACTAAGCGTAAAGATCTTGTGCAATGCACCGGCTAAACGCTCCATAGGACAGCACCCATCCAGGTACGACCATATCTAGTCCTTCACTGGGCCTGAGACGCTGCTCAAGGATGCACGTTCGACGTTGCTGCCGTACGAAGCCGCTGTCAACCACACAGTGTACCGCACATGTGGTCGATCACCACATGTAATGGGCCATCCTCGTCGGCCGCAACTGCAGTATATAAGCCACGATGTAGGATGCCAACCTCTCCAGACCAAAACCCCCCGGGCATCAGTCTACAGCACACACCACCGCACACCATGCTCTTCAGTCTCACAGCCCTCGCCCTCGCCCTCCTCGGCACCGTCCAAGCGACCCCGCTCGCACGGGCTACCACCCTCACCCCGCTCGTCGACTCCGTCAGCGCCGACAGCTCGATCCCCGTCCTGGACCTCCACAAGGACAGCGTCAGCGCGCACCCGAACGCGACGCTCTCGACCGGCGCCGCCAAGAGCGACGCGGCCGACCAGATCTACCCCGCGTCGCTCTTCTTCTGCCGCTCGACGAGCTGCGGCAGCTGCACGGGCTACGACCTCAGCATCCAGCCCCACGAGACCTGCCTCACCCCGGACTTCGACTTCGTCTCGATCTTCATCAGCCAGCCGAGCAACGAGGGCCTGCCCTTCGCGATCTACACGGGTCCCGTCGGCTGCGGGTCGTTCGCCCAGGTCCCGCTGGTGAACACGTGCTACAACGCCGTTAACTACATCGGCTGGGACTTTGAGCTCATCCCGTGAGGGCGCGCAAAGACGGGATGCGAAGGTATGGAGCTCTCCATTTATTGGTCAGATCTACTGTTGCTTACGCCGCCCATGCATGACCAGTGTACGATAGGTAGTCGGATGCCCCGTGGGGCACAGTCCCGGTAATCGTGAAGAACCACGAAGGAAGTGCTGGTGATCTTCTCTGCGGATATCTTGGGTATGTGATTCGGCGCGAATAACCAATGCTAAGAACTGTATCTCGCTTTGTACCTCTCCGAATACCCAACTATGATAGTTCCTGGTTTCTGAAGCGTTCTAGTGCCTTGCCCGATGGTCACCGAGGCAAAATGCATTCAAGTCTAGACTAAGGCCATTCAGCGGGTCCCGTGCGCTCTCTGGGGGTTCACGTACGCCGCAATTCCCTCGTCCACATACCCCGAGCTCGAGATTGCCCCATCTATCTCCCATGCATTTGTCCTGTGAAAGTGGTCGACATCTGTCGGATTGTACGCGCTGTATAGCGGCACCCTTCCGCACATCCCTCTCGGTAGTGTACGGAAGTGGTCTGCGCCCTTCCCGAGCCAGAATATGCTCGACGGGGCTTGGGAGGAAGAGGAGGAGGGCGGGAATACGCCGAAGGCGGACTCTAAACAGTCCCGTCTCAGAACGCTATCCAACCGATCTCCGCGGCCAAGCACCAAGAAATGCGCCCAACATCCGGATGCAACGGCTGCCAAACTACGACTCGGATGGCGTTCCTTCGTCGAACGGCTCAAACGTGATACGATGAACTTTGGCTTTCTCTTCCGGACTTGAGATATAAGATCCACAAGGTCAGCGTCCTGTTGTAGTTGCACTAGTAGCGCGATACGACGCACCTGACCCACATGTAGCGTGCACGCTCATATGCTTGCGAGACCCTCCCGGTTCCCTCGACCGTTGCTGTCACCCCACGCGTCTTCCGTCTGCAACTCGTCGGCGACGTTCATCCGACACGAGCTCTATGTCGGCAACTTTCGCTCACGTGCGAACGCCGACGCTGGCCGCCACTTCAGTGCTTACTGCAGAAGTCGGCGGACTCAGCTCCTCCGACACGCAACCAGACCATGGACTTCGATGCCCCTCGGGTCGGGACAGGCTGATTACTCGTCGTTGCCATGGTCTCTACGTTGGTGGTGCTACTCTACGTCTCCGCGACTCCCATCTCCCTTGAGCGACCTCGCTGTCTATGCCTCAACCTACCACATATGATCGTAGCCCGCGGGATGCTTCATCGCCGGCTTGGTCATCTCTTCCCAGCTGCTCTGTCGGCAAGTGACCTCACGAATACCCTGCCCTGTGCCCGGCTTCTACTTTATGCATAGGTTCGCATTGGTTACGTTGATTGGTGCGTGTTCAATATGCAATGCACGATGAGGGCTTTCACTGACAGACTCGCTCAGGCTCCACATAATCGATACGGTCGTGTAGAAAATCAAATCCAGAAAGATTGTGTGGTGTTCGTGGATCGACCCGGACTGCAGTTTCTGGTCTCGGATAGCGTATAGCCTCTTCTTACGGCACCCAATGCATATGTGTTATATAGACTGACAAGTCCGACCTGGCCTTTCCTTCCCAAGTAGTATGTTGACGCGCTAGAAGACGAGGCAAAGAGATGGACGAAAGCGCACCATGAGAGCGCATACGACGGCGATATACCATAAAGGTCTCATGCGGCCCGTCCTTCAGAGTCATATCTCAGTATGGCCGTGGGTTCCCATCTCGGAGGAAATGTTAATGCTGACGGTGTATGAAGGCGGAAGGGCAATCGAGCGAGCGTCAATGTGTCTCCACCAGGGAGTGAATGTGAGGGTGACATTGAGGGATCCGACACAACTTCCAGCAGAGCAATCGAAGACAGAGCGGTACGTCAGGCGGCCATCGTGCTCCCCTCGACTCCAAGAAGAGATGGACTGCGCAACAGGACTCTCGGGGGCCATGACTCCCAGAGGGGCCATGACAGACTGTGTCGCGGGGTTAGTGTCGGCGTGTGCCATATTCCCGACCTCCCGTGACCATGTGCATGGCGCATGTGAATGTGTATGCGCGATGTTGACGTGCAGCCTACGACTCCAGCATTCGGTGAAGAAGCAGTCATCATGACAGGGACCGAGGCGGATGTTAATCCGACTGGAAGGGTCCACGGAGTTGGCGAATATGAAGTAGTACGTAGGGCTCGGAGGGTCGCGCTCCCCCCAGCTCTTGTCGCACTTCTCCCTCGCCACGGTACACGAAGCGAGGGTGTACGACTGATACCTCTGCTGAAGGAACAGCCGGCATTCAGCCGGTATGTACTCTTCTCCTTGTGCGTGGGGGCCCAACTGCTGGGAAAGGCCATGGGAGGTAGTATCGCTGGTATCGCGACAGTATCTTTGGTAGGCAGAGGCAGATGTCCCGGAAGGCCAGATCCTCTGGGGGCGGGAGCGCACGGACCGAGTAGAGACCGTAGACGAAATAATGGAGATCATTCGCGGCGAGACATGGTGCGTCGCGAATAGGAGGGGAGAGTAGGAGAACGAGTCGCTGCGGCTCAGAGTTGTGGACTCTGTGTTCGCACGCAAGGAAGCCGGCCACCAAGGAGTCTCCGATGGAGATGATAGGTATTCTGAGTCGGATGCCGTCCGGAGCGACTGAAATCTGTGGCAGAAGGGATGTGTGCGCTGAGCTCATGTGTAGCCGCTGAGCGAGTTGGCCTGGGGATAACACCGGGATAGATGTTGATTGCGACGGCAGGAACGACTTGGGAGATTCAGCAAGAGGTTGGCGTGGTCGACGCCCGGGCGTCATGGTGCAAGCCATGAGGCGAGCGGTGTAAGCCCAATCCCATGAGGGGTCACTGATGCTCACAGTAGTCGAGCTATCAACGAGGATGGTGTGGTCCGGGTCGCGCTTCAGGATCTCCTCCTGCAGCCGACGGAAGGCATTATTGCGCTCGCCGTAGATGGTGGGCATGTACACACCAAATATGCCCATCAGGTAGTATGCCTGGTCCTCCACGCGCGTCGTCTCGCGATGCGAAGCCCAGGACATGCGCGTAGTCACGTCCAGAGAGTCCACCGGGAGCAGGTGCAGTAGAATGGCTTCGGGTATATGCGTAACGGAGACAATCTCCTCGCAATAACTGTCCTTTGATCCAAACGGAACCCAGTCGGGGCCGACGAAGACAACGATGCGAGGCGCGATGAGCTCCTGGAGAGTCCAGCCCCGTGTGAACCATCTGCACTTGGCTATGGACGGCCCTTCCGTCCGCTGCCGTACGAACTCCAGATCCTTCAAGTAAGCGTAGCACACGGCGGCGCTCGCGTACTACTGGAACATAGAGTTGATCGCCTCGGAAAGATCGGCGCTGCTCGTCTTGTCGATGCAACAGGTGTCGATCCAGATGTAGGAGAAACCATCGGGCAGGAGAGAGAGAAACGGAGTTGACGAAAGTGCGCCGTGATGTCGTCGGAGGTGTTCAACGTCCTAATACGACATTTCTCCCGCCTGAGACCAGACGTGGGACAGTATGGCATAGCGGACTTTGGACGGATTTGTCACTTAGCAGAAGCTGCCCGTTTTGGTGTGCAGGAGGCGCATGAGCCTAAGATTGTGCTAACATGTTAGCCTTTGTTCCCGGACCAAACACGACATAGTACGTACAAGGGGTCACAGATAGCAGTTGAGTGTGTCAAGCTGTAGATCATAAAGTCCTGCGGGGAGTAGCATCCGGCTGCAGTGGACCTTAAGTAAGAGAGAGATTCCTTCAGGGAAGCAATAGTGAGGAGGCGATGCGAACCGTACGCTCGCTAGATGACGGCACGAGTGTGTGCCAATACATATATTGTGCACTGCCCACACTGCCCCTCGATGACAGCAACATTGGAGCCCCGAAGGTTGAAGAAGACATCGCGTACCTTGCATCAACAGGATACTCTTCAGATGTCGACGGGCTGCCCAGTGATGCTGACGTATAAATACTGACAAGGCAGTGACAGTGATATTTGGTTTCGGACAGTAGCTGTCACCTAGAGAAGAAGTGTTATTGGGCCGTCCAGTATAAGCAATGCGAACAAGAGTAATGATGGAAATTCCGGGTGGTCACATATCGTCCACACTCCATTCGTAACTCTCGGCTCCGCGACGTCGTCGGTCATTCTGCCTCTGGAAGTATTTCTTCTCGAAGCCGTTACTACGGTCTGGTAGTAACATGAGTTAGCAATCAATCTTGCAGTACCTTTGCGGAGATGAACTCACCAACACCATCCCACCGATAGCCAGGTTTGATCCCGAAACGATTGGGTGGTGGGGGCGGACCTGTATATTCTGGTTTCCGCGGCCCTTTCGACCGCTTCTTCTGTTGGACCGAGTGAGATATGTCAGAGAGTAAGGATAGTTTAGAGCCACTTACCGTCAAGAATGCGGCTGCGGGGTCGTTCCACCTCTCTTGTGCCTTCAAGTCCTCGTTTAACTCCTTGTCATCCACCGTCCTTGCGAATGCACGACTACGCATAGACTCTTCTTCCTTCCTCCGCTTCTCGGCATCCTGACGTTGAACCAAACCCTTGCCCCACTCCATCTTCTTCGCCTCCTTCTCCTCCCGCTCCCGCTTCAACCGCGCCGCCTCTGCCTTCGCAGCTGCCATATCCACCTTCCGTCCTGAAGAGTCTCGATACACCGTCTCCTGCGCGGCGGCGCGCTCTGCTGCCTCTTCCTCCGCAGACCTCTTGGGATCCTGCTTCGACGCCTTGGGCAGCTTCTTCTTCAGCTGCGCGGACGTGAGCAGCCCACCCTTGAACGGCTCTTCCTCGGTCGTGACGACCTGAGGCTGTTCGTCCTCGGCTGGGGGTGGAGTCTGGCTCCCTCCTTCCCCCTCCCTGACCGTCTGCCATCCTGAGTCCGCATCCGTGCGCTGCCGTTTCTTGAACCGGCGGTCCTCCGCTATAACAGCCTCCGACATGTCATCGTCCTCCGCATCTTGCGGCGTGTCCGCCCAGCCCGTGAGGTCGTCATCCTTGATGAGAGAAGTGCTTGCGCTCGCTGATGCAGCTGTGGCTTTGCGCTTCTTCTTCTTTGGTGGGTTGACTTTGGAGAGAATGGCGTCCGCTTTCGGACCAGACATGTACTTCTCGGCAAGATAGGCTTTGAGAGACATGACGAGCAGCAAAGAGAGAGGGTTTGTGAGGTGGGGTAACAAGTCAAGGCCTCGTACACGAATCGCACGCGCAGGGACGGTCGAGGAAGCGCCGTGCACCCACGTGCTCGGGCGCTAGATCCACGAAGTCCTTCAGATTCAGAATCACTTGCCCGGTCCTGCGCAGTGGCAGCACTCGCGCTCCTACTGTGTCGCACAAAGTTCAAACCAAAACCAAAAGACGATGTTCGTGGTCGACCCGGTCCATCGCGGACTTGTCGCAATGGTCGAGAACGCCCCGTGATCCCGCCCGGGCGGCACAGCCACACCAAGAGAGTATTTCTGACGTTGGCGGCAAACGCGTTTCAGTGTAACCACCGCTATTGTTGCTTCGGCACACAAACCACGCCGCAATACTCTTCGTTTGTCTCGTCATACGTCCTTTGGGCTCTTGGTGCCTTTTGGCGATCTTCGGCGACCCTTAGTAATCCTCCGAACCCTGGACGCGTCTCGGGAAACGACGTCTGCTTCCACTTCCATCAGCCCGAGCCACCCAACCACCTGCTTGACTTCTCCCGAACCACAGGCCAAATACTTCTGACTACCCTCAAATTATACGATCTGAAGGCACTTCGCGTCATGGAGGTTGATGTGCCACCTATGCCTTACCGTACACGCTCTTCCACGAAGCGTTCCCGGTCTCCCTCCTCTCCTACGCAGTATGATCGTCCTTCGGTATGTGACTTCAAGCTTCACCCATCTTGATCCGAGCTCTTCTGTCGCTACTTCATTGTTTGAATCACTTTTCATACGCTCTGACACGACATCCTTCACCTAGAAACGTGCGTCGAGTGGTATGGACACAAGCGTACCCCTCCCTTTCCAACCCGCTCTCGCGCGTGTTCGAGTGAGGACTGAAGATTGGGTTTCACAAACGCAAGGGCTGCGGCTGGAGAGCCCATCGCTTGAGAACAGTGGCTACAACACCCCGGTCAGCCTCGAGGACGCCGCCGGTGTGCGGATAGACGAAACAATGGTGGATGAGCCTATGGTGCGTTTCCTCTGTGGCGTGTCCCCCGTCATACCCTGCAATGGCGCTACCTCCCAGAATCGAGAAGATAATGCCATGTCTGTCTCGCCTCCAAGACCTATGCCCGTCTTCTCGCAGGCACCTCATACCCCGTTCCTCGGCACCCCGAGCTCATCATACCCACACACCTCTCCTGCGTTCCAGAACCCGAACCAGCTGCAGATCCCGTCCATTCAGATTCAAGCCGCCACTCCCTCCCCAGTACAGATGTTCCCACAGCATCCTTTTCCCGACTCTACATCATCCTCTGCCTCCGTTTCGGACATCTTCTTCACCGCGCCACCTGAGCAGGTATCCGACCATTCACCCTCGCTTCTACCGCCCCATCAGCAACAAGATTGTGCCCAAACACAAGCTTCCTCCGGGTCTAGGAAGCAGCGTTTCACCATGGGTCCTCGGGCGGATTGCGAGCTATGTCGGATGCGCGTCAAGGGTCACTATATGCACTTCGATTAGTTTCAAGGGACCGTTGGATTCGTTGGTACTCCTCATCTCTCACTGTCTGTCCTCTCCGCTTTCGCATGATCTATTGGTAGATGCAGGATGTCTCTTCTCGTTTAGCATGGTCTCGTCACTACTTACAATACCGTACACACTGCTTTCTCGGCATATGATATATCCAGGTCCGCCCTTCCCTTTGTACGCTCAACCTATCCTGACCTGGAAATGTACAGATATACTGAACTTCTTGCACAATACACCCGCAGTCTTCCTGTCCCAGAATGTTTGCCGATGATGGGATGCGCGTCATCTTGAACGTCTCTGTGAGTGTGCGATCCTTCATAGTGTCGTTGTGTGCAACGTGGAAGCTATCGTCGCTCTTGGGGTGCCTGCGAGGTCGTGCCAGGGGCGACAGACCTCGAAATCATATAATCGACCGAGTCTCCGCAGCTCAGATCTCACATGTAACAGAAGACAGTGCCTCGGGCTCCTAGCATTACGATGGGCTTCCCCGACTCGATTCATTGCCCCAGCTCAAAGTAGTGAACAGGACCTGAACATGAACTTGTCTCTTTACGACGCCATGAGGGGGCGGAACAACCATCACTGTCGCCATACATACAGTACGTTGCAGCTACAATTCGATAATCTGGTGCATGCACCTTCCGCTGAGGCCAAATCGTCCTGCTAGCGAAAAGTCAGAAATACGTATGCATTCGATGCAGCCGACGCGTACGTACCGTTTTACTCTCCGATGCATCGAATGGATATGAGATGCTTAGCCTGCAGGTTGCTGGGCAGGCAAGAAGTTAGTCCCGCAAGAGTTACCGAGGCAGCGACGAAGGATGTCTGTCATATACCTGTTGACGTGCTTGAGCTGCAACATATTCAACATCAGGTGAGCCTATACTCGTCATGAGTCCCTCGGACGTACCAATCTGTCGAGTATAAGGTGGTGACGCACCTTGGCATTGCCAGATGCTCGGCGCAGAGGATCGCTACCGCAAGCACAAACTACCCGGCCATTCTCCAAGGTTCGTCTTAGGCTAGAGTGCGTCTTGCCTGGGGAGACCTGACTCAATGCTGTCAGGAGACGTGAAACAGAGCGCGCCATAGGGAGTCGGACGTGCTGTGGGGTCCATGCGGTGGACCCGTGTATTGTCTGCCAGTGCTCCAAGATGCCGAGATACGACATCGAGCGGCCACACAACCCACAACAGAACAGAGTAGCCGGGTCCTCGAGGAGTCTCAGTTGCGCTGCGGCAACGTCCGCGTCATCGCCCTCGACGTCGGAGCTAGTCGCCGTGTCCCAGGTGTTCTTGTCCGGATACCTGTCCACAACTATTTGCACTAGGTCATTACGGACCCGTGCACGGTACGCTTGGGACTCGGCCAGAATGGTCGGTTTGATACTCACGAATTCCTTCTTTGTGATGTCAACTTCAGGGGTCCGAGCCACGAGGAGAGTAGCCATGCATGGGAGCTGCAAAGCATCTCGGAAGTTGGGAAGGGTATGCTTCTCCATGCTGCTGGAGAGTGGCATCCCTAGCCCGAGAGACCAGCGAAAAGAGCGGTAATGATCTTTCAGCTGGTCTTGCCGCTTCGTCCACTTCAAGGCCTCTCTCCGGGAACGCTCCACTTCGAGATGTTCTATAATCTTGGGTCGTATAGTCTTCCACGCTGAGGTGAGTTCATGTCAGCCCTGCCAGTGTTCCTGAATGATAATCAGAGGGCGCGTACTGCGGGGTTTCATATGTCGCGCCTTCCAAAGAAGGTGGTGAAATTGAGGATCCACATCGCTGGGTGGGTAATCCTCGACTTTGTAGCCGTACTCTTGTAGCCTATGCTCGACCCTGAAGTCATGCATCAATATGGTTGGCCAAACTACTCAAGTGTAAGGGGCGCGCACTGACATCGTATATCGATAGATATGCCTTTCCCTCTCCCATACCACGACTCTCAAATGGAACTATGGGTTAGAAGTTAACATCCGACACCATTTTGACCTGAAGATCGCAAACTATACTCACATTCAATCTTGCGAGTGTTGCTGCAACGCATTCGACAACGAACGCCTTGTAAGCTTGGTCATCTCGCAATTCGCACACCTGTCGGAATCGTTCTGCCACGGCAGAGAACTCTATCCAATAATAGCGATCAGTGTTATGTTGATCCACTACTGTCGGATGTTTCAGCTTTTTCACTGAGCGATTATGAGCGTAAGGCGTCACGACAGTCGTGCGGCGGACTTACGCGTCCGGTGCCCGAGGCGAGATGGCAGCAGGCGGGCTTCCGCAGGAAGCAAATTGAAGAAGTCGTCGAGTTTGTAGTCTTCTAGGGCCTCTTTCGCCAATATCTTTCCCGGTATGATGCTGCGCCAGAGACGCCATCAGAAATGGGAGTAGTGGTTTAAGATCAGTCGACTCACTTCTCTTTCCAACAAGGTCGACAGAATCTAACTTGCAGGGCGTAGTCGACCGTCAATGCCCGGGAGCCGCATGCCTGCAATTCAGAGATGTGTCACCAAGATGTAGTAATCAAGCGCCAGAGTACTGACCATGCATGTAGGCTCGAACAGGAGGGCAGCGTAGAGTGGTTCGCTAAGACCTTCTGGTGGGTCCAGAAGGGGACGCGGGGCAATGCGCTCACGAGCGGTGACCCACACGTGTCGAGATTTGCGGGATAGCAACAGACGTCTGTATTCCTTCGACGTTCTAGCAAGCTGGAGGATATCGAGAGGTTCTAAGTGGGATGCAATCTACCGGGGTCGGAGCACGATTAATGCGGCGAAATGTTTGATTCTCGAGCGGATAGTTACTTCGAAGAGGATGTCCAAGGGGACTCTCATTATACCAGAGAGTCTCCCGATGTTGCCGCCCCGAGCCTTTGACCTCTTCCCAGACGATTTCTTATAGGGCTGAGTGTCGAAGAACCTAATCAGCCTCCTTCACAAGGTCCCTTTTCCATCCATACCTTAGCCATTGCGCCGTCGCTATGTTTGGGCTACAGCGAGGTGCTGATGAGTATAGACAAAAAGACAGAGGGAGGCGGGACGATCGCGGATGTGAATACTTCAAGTTAGGCTGCGTGGGCAGAGCACTTAAGCCTTTCTCCTTTCTCCTGGAGGTACTCGGACCCTGACGGTGTCCATGCCGTACTCTGCGGGTATTCCCTGTCGTGACACCCTGCAGAAGTGAGGGATACTTCAGCATGCTGGTTGACAACCGGTCGACTGCTATTTTTGAAACACCACTTACCATTCTGTCAGCCGTCGCCGTCGACCTTCATCTTCCTGATGTACGGTACATACCCGGATGCCGCTTTTCGCTATGGCATTGACTTAAACAGTAGCGGACCTCCCACCTGTGTGTTTGTCACAATCGCCTTCGCTGCTATCTTCGTTGAAGTCAAATGTGTGACTCATCTAATTCATTGACTAGGTCTAAGACATGATTATCTGAAACAAGGGAACGATTACTCTATACCTATCCGCTGGATGCTGCCGCGGCGGTGTCGACGAACGCACACCGCTCAAAGGTGATGCGATGCTCACCGCCGGATCCGGTCGAGGCCGTCTGGGAGCTGAAGGGAAGATGTCAACCGTACATCAGGTGATAGAAACCGCCTTTGAAGGGAGTCACCTACTTGTTCGTCTGGAGCCATCGTGAAGGAAGTGCCAGATGGTTGATCTTCACGGATGCGCAAGTTAGTTTCCGCCGGGTCAAGAGGAACCATTGACGCACCAGCCTTCCGAGCATTGTAGCTTCCGCCTCGATGTTCGGGATTAGAAGCTTCCCGCAGCTGCACTTCGGCCGTCCGGAGTGCAGAAGCTCATCGATCTCGGTGTGCGTCGCATCGTTGCCCAGTCCAAGCGCAGACAGCAAGCGCTTGGAGAACCCAGCATCGAGGTCAAGGCAGCCGCTGCCAGGCTTGGAGACGTAGACGTCTTGAACGCGCCACGTGTCGTGGTCGCTCTGTCGGTGCTCTAGGAGTCCGAGGTAGGACATGTAGAAGCTGCAGTTGGTGACCGGTCGATAACGGATCGAAGAGCATCTGAAAACCGAATTTACGTCCTCGAGGAGCTCATGTTCCTCCTCTGAATCCAATTCGGTGTCTGATGCTTCGACCTGCTTGCTCTTCGCAAGTGAGCTAGCGCCCGCTACGGAGCGACGTTTGCGAGGTGGGGCACGAGATGGCGAGATAGGCTTCGGCTTGTGGACGGCAATGAGTTTCTTGGCAAGCTCGTGCTTGACTCGTGCGCCATACTCCCGAGCTTCGTCGAGCATCGTGGCCCGAACGGCCAGGAATTGGGCTTCGGTCAAGTCGACATCCGGGTCCTCTGCAGTCACAAGCTCCTTCATGCAAGGCAGTTCTACAGCGTCAGCAGGGCTGGGCAACGTCCGTATCTCAACACTTGTCCGATCCTGCTGCAGGAACTTCTTGTAATGCATCTGCAAGTGCTCGCGTCGCTTTATCCACTTGAGTCGGAACGCTTCGGCTTCCCGAAGTCCTCGCTGCTCGTCGAGGATTGCGAGGAGCTTCGGGCGGATGGTATTCCATACTGCGTCAACAGTCAGGATCCATAACTTCAGCGCAGTGAATTGAGTTTGTGACATACTACGCGGTGTCAGCTTCCGTGGTTGCCTCAGCATCTGGTCCCAGTCCTGGTTGTACCTGGGAAACTCCGATTCCTCGTACCCCAGTTCGGAAAGGTTGTTGTGAATACTGGGCAGCTGATTCAGCGACGGAAGAACGGAAGCGAATTGGTACCCACTCAGCGATCCGCTCAGCTTGAGCATCAGCACCTGCATGATATTGGGCATTGTTTCTGGCATTCTCCCATCGGAGCATATCCATGTGGAACTGGACCTGGCGTCAACACCTCTATTGTGTCCAGGCATCATATATCACATACATTTCTTCGCGCGAGAGTCTCCGCTTGTCGCTCCTCGACGAATCGCATGAGCGCCGTTGGATCGCCGCTGGGCTTGCACATAGCAAGATATTGTTTGGCGACGGGCATGAACTGAGGAGTGTAGTAAGAGTGTTTTGCCGACTGGTCGAGAGTCAGAAGGGGCATATCCCAACCTCCATCTAGAAAGACACTGCTTAGGCGACAAGCCAGCTGACGAGGAAGATTAACATACCAGACCAGCTACGTGTTCCTTTCGGGGTCAGGGTATACAGCACTTCTGCGACGTCCTTCGAGTCCTTCTTACTGAGCCCAAGAAATCTACATATGTCTTTGCCTTTCGCTGTACTGTTCAAACGGCTCAGCATCAGGTACAATCGGCGACGAAGGGGCATGCGTACTCTGTTCTCCAACAATTGCCACATAGTCTGACCCGAAGCGCATAATCAGCGTTCTGTGCGCGACCATGACCGCATCCCTAACACCGCACACCCCCGTCAGTAGCGCATCCGCAACAACTGAATACGCTTACGAACCTGGCAAAACCGCTCGAAGACAAGGAACGCATAGAGGGGCTCGCTCATGTCCTCGGGAGGTTCAGGAAGAGCCGGTTCAACATTCTTGCGAGCTGTCACCCAGACATGCCGCGAGGTCGGAGAGCGTAACATAGACCTGAGCTCCTTCGACACACGAGATAGCTGTAGGATATCCTTGGGTTCAAGGTGCGAGATGATCTGTTGGGACGAGTCAGGTGAGGCCGTAACTGGTTGATGGCAATCACATCACATACCTCGAAGAACACGTCCATTGGGACATTTAACATCTGCCTGAGCTTTCCGACATTGCGTCCTTGCCAGAGGGGCTTCCTCCCTTTCGCTGCGCTTCCTCCGACCTGCTTAAGCGAACCATTTGCAAAGTGAACCCATGTTACTACATAACTAGTGAGATTTTGAGAGGTGAAAACACATACCTTCCCTTCCTCCATGGATAGCATACCTTCAGGTATAGTGGTGAGAGCGCGGGGGAGAAGGTGAAAGTACAGTGAGACTTGTTGATGCTCAGATCCCGGCTCGCTTGCCCAGACCCTCAAGCTCACTGTACGGGTCGTGATGGGAATTACGTAGCTCACGCGCGCACGTGCGTTTCATGTGACTCCATCTTCTTGCTCCTCCTTTCAACTTGGCGTCCATTCTTTCATGATTCCTACGACAACTTGATACTGATACGCGATGGGCTCGCCCTCATTTGGCGACTTTTACTAACACATGCCCATAAGCCTGAGACGTACTAGTACTGTCGCTCCCACTAAGATTTCCCTGGCGGCATCCGGAAGCCACATCGAAAGTATAGACGCAGGACTATCGTCTGCTACGGGTACGTATATCTCCCCATCCGAATGCCTGATCGACGATCCGTCACGAAGCTCATCCTCGGACACAACGACCTCGGAGATTCTGGGTGCGAAGAGCTCTTCGGGTTCCTCTCTTCGAATACCGGCTGCAGCTATCAGATTTCTCAAATCCATCTCAATACCGGAAATCGAGGACTGCTGGATATCAGTCGGTATTTGCAGGATAACACTGTGTTGAAAGAGTTATAACGTGAGTCTTCTTACTTGCACTGTATGGAAATATCTTCCGAGGGGGGCGGAAAGGAGACTTGTACTAAGCATGAGCGTGCGTTCTCGTCGGGTCCACATCGAGCACGGACGGAGCGAGGTCATCTCATACCTGAGGCATGGGCTGTATCCATCTGTGATCTTGATTGTCATGCTGGACCGGGACTGCTCTTGAATACTTACTATCGGATGGTGACCCGAAATCCGCGCCGCGGGCATTCCTCACATATCTGAACATCATTGCTTATCTGGTTTGCTCCAGAATGCATTCGTAGGTGATCCGGATGTTGCTATGGTGTTCGTCCTTGCAATCAATTCCTCGCGGTTGGAGACTCTATCTCTGACCACCAATCCCGGCCTGACGGATACCTTCGTCGCCCACTTCTTTCCTCTCCTCTCCGCCCCGACTTTCCACGAGATTCATCTGTCCGTGGCAGTTCTCACCCACGAATCAGCTCCTCACATCGTAGAGTGCATTACCTCTTCACGATGCCAGTTGCACACCTTGAAAGTAACGGGAATCAATTCGGCATCCGAGCTGTACGGTCATTTATCCGCGGCGCTCGACGGGCCAACTACAGTCTCCAGAAACTGGAGTTGTTTGCGACGACGCTGAACGACCCCCAGGACAAGAGTGACGTCTATTCGGGTGATGACGAGGGTGAGGCGAAGGGAAGCATTCGGCGTTGGCCGGATAGCGACGCCGAACGCAAGCGCATCCTCACCCGAAACTCCACGCTCAAACACCTGGTGGAGAAGGAGGCACTCGCCCTTCTACGCTACTCGCGCGCTCTGCTCTTGCGGCCCAAGCGCAGAGACAGCGGATTTCCGCATCGTTCTGTTTTCTCTCCGTTCTCGGAGTCGTGTGTTTGTGCAGCTTCCGCCACCCTCCTCACTGTCACCTCTGTTGGGCAGCCGGTCGCTCCTTCTCTCTCGTCCTCGACAAAATACTCCCCATGGGCGAAGCTCCCCACGAAGCTTCAGCTCCACATCTTGTCTTTCCTGGCACCCATGCTCTCTCGTGCACAACGCATCCGTATCTTCACATATGCCTCCTCACCCTCCACCCTCCCGGCCCTCCCGGAGCCTGCCAGCGCACAGTGTGGTCCGGGAACCCCAGCGGCGTCTGGTCCTCTGGGCACAGGCTTGGACGGAGGTTTGACGTTTTGGAGGCGTGCTACCAACACTTACGGTGGCTCAATGGGCGGATATGCGAACGGAAAGCGCATGGGCGCGGGGAACCGGGACAGCGTTATGTACCGGCGGCGTGAGGCGGACCGGGCGCAGTGGCTTAAGTCTGTACGATGCAGTGCATTCGAGCTCGAGAAGGAGGAGGAAGAGGAAACAAGATGACTCAGAAGGACTCAGACTAACTAGGGAGGAGGATCCACGGTGAGTTCTCGTTCGCGCAAGATGATGTATGATACCCTCAGTGGCTGGACTTGGGTTGGTCTGTACGCTATGAGCTATTAGCATATGTACATGTATCGTCCTATTCGACACAAGGATATTGTGCCATATGTACTATGACTAACACCTGTTTGGTTTTGTACTGTATTTTTGCGAGACCGAGGCGATATCGTTCTTACATCCAAGGAGGATCAAGATTTGAAAGGGAACGCGAGGCCCCGGTTAAAATTTTGAAGAGGGAAGTCGTTGGACTTCTACGCTCACACAACTGGTGCATTGTTTTGAGAGTTTAGACGTTGAACCTGCATACTGTACACGATTTACAACTACTCATACATCCACATGATTATATCGTACACATCGCACAGTATACAGCTCAAGCCGACGACTCCTTGCCGGCCTGCCGGCTCTTCTCGTCGCCCGCGACATACTTGTACGCAGACTGCGCAGCGCCAGCAGCCATGCCAACGGCGCTGGACGCCACAGATGTCGCAGTGTTGTACGCGCCCTGAGCGAGCCCACCAGCACGCTCCGTCATGCCGGTGCCAGTGCCAGTGCCACTCGTCGTCGTCGAAGCGTTCGCCCAACCGTCGTCTACAATACACAAGTAAAGGGAGCCCGAAATCAGAATGGTTGCGCGCAGTGGCGGGGTAGCAGAAGCAGAAGCAGAAGGGGCTCCAGGATGGAGCTACTTACCCTTGTTGGAGTTTTCGTTGAGCGGGTCGATGTTCGACGTCTCGATGATGCCCGGGCGGCCCTCGACGACGCCAGCCGTCTGGCTGAAGTTGCGAGCGGCCTCCTTGTGGCCGGTGAAGTTGCCAGCAGCGCCCGCACCGAGAGTCTCGTCGGTGGGATCTGAGACCTGTATACAGGGGCGATTAGGGGATGCCCGAGATACGTGAGGGTAGGAAAGTAGACTCACGAAATTCGCCTTCAGGGGGTCAGCGTGGGCAGAGGAAGTGGTGGGGTTGGCGACGCCGGGGTGGAGGTCAATGCCCTTGTTTCCGCCGAGGGTAACGTCGGTATCGTTGAGAGACATTATGAGGGTCGTGAGTTCGTGTAAAGACGGCGAAGTTGTGTGTGTGGTAACCGGTGAGGGTAGATAAGCTGGGGTGAGTTGTTGATGACATTCCAACGAGCATATCCGAGAGGTTATATAGCTGAGTAGCCAGGGAATTGTATGACGTCTGAGGAGGAGCAGCTACGGAAACTGGATACTTTCGGTGGAGGTTACGGCGCGCGTATCAGTTGGAGGAGGCGCATGGAATGCTGACGTCACTTGTTTCTTTAGTTTGGAGCAATCCTGTAAGTGGAGTAACCATTGCCCGGCGTGCTACTGAGGACCAATCCGCCTAAGACTCACAACACGAAGACACCCATGATGGGCTTGACCACCGGATGGTAAGTAATAACTTACTGTATTCTTTAGGAGCCGCTGTGTGGTCCGTTCAAGTAATTGACGGGAGTCGACAAGTGAAAGATAGCAGAGGAGAGAATGTCTTCATTACGTCCTTGTGTATGATACGTGGCCCGGAGCTACAAGGTCAGGTCGCTCACCAGTCTCTCTGGTCAGGAAAATACTTCTCTCTCGCCTCCTTGCTCAGGATATGGACGGCAAAGTCTCCTGCGTCGATCATGGCCCAAGCCCCGTTTACACGACGCTTGTTGTTGGGCGGGAGGGGCAAAGGGGGGTTTCCTGTGAGAAGCTGAGACTAAAATGAGCAACGGGAATATGAGAGTGACAGGGCCGAATGAGACATACTGCTTTCCTGACTATTCGGATGACGGACTCGATTGCACCGCGGTTCTCGGTCCCTTCCTTGACCTAGTGAGCATGCCCAATGAGTCTTGGGGAGAACGCACAGACAACGCACGAGCGTACCTGGGCGATGACCAGCCAGTCCCAGATCCCACCGACGTCGTCGGACACACCTTCGCCCAAGTTGGTTCGACCTCTTTTTCTGCGGCCACGCGGCATGGCCTCTGGCAACGGGGGTCCAACAGCTGTGGGTATCGGCTCTCGTACGAGCAAAGTTCCAGGTTCGAGATGGGGCGAAGACTTGAGTTCTTCATGCAGCCGTACGATGGGATGGTTCTGCGGAAGTGCGGAAGGGAGAGGCGGGAGAGGCAGTGCAGGGGCTTGGGGGACGGATACCCTCCGAGAGTAGGGTGAAGGAGTGGACGACTCGGGCTCAGAGGGGTCGATGAACCATGGAACAGAGGAGGGTCCGGGGGAGGTGGTCGAAGGCTGGTCTGACGAGGCAGTGGACAGCGCACGCCAGGCGGGCTGGTGCCATGAACGAGAGCGGAGTGTGCGCGTAGCCCAGCTGCGAGACTCCTTGCGAACGACCGACGAGAGCATGACTGGCTGGTGGCTGGTCGTCGTCGTAGTGGGCAAGCAGGCGCATCCGAAAAGTCGGGGGCTTGGCGCGGGCGGGCCGTTCAGCCGTGCGCCCCAGGACACTGCCAGGACACAAAATTGGTTGACCCTGACAGCGCAATCACAAGCCCTTCCCCGCATCCTCTGCGTCTGTACAGTCCTCCTCCTCCCCCCACTCTCCGCCAGCAGCCAGCAACAATGGCGGGCCTTCGCATGAGCGTCGTCGTCAGCGCGACCGCCTTTCTCCTCGGTACGCAGCCCCCCTTGCGCCCCCGCGCCTCACGCGCACAGGAAGCTGACCATCTCCTCAATTCCATCCGTTCCTGCATTCCCACCCACCGCGCACGACTGCTCACCCTCCCGCCCCCACGCTCGCATTGAATAGGCCTCCTTTTCACCCACTGGATTGCCGACTCCGTCACCCTGTGGAAGTCCCCCGAGACGCAGACAGACAGCAGGCTCTGGACGGCTGCGACCTACTATGCCGTGCTCATGCACGGCGTCCCCCAGCTGACGTACGTGTACGGCGCAGTCGCCGCCCTCGGCGGCGTCACCATCTGCTGGAGCCTGCGCGACGGCAACGCGGGCAACCTGATGTTCGACGGTGGGAGTATATGTGAGTCTATATGGCAATCCAACTCCTTCTCGTCCGCTGAGTTCCCGCCCCGCGCGCCAGTCCTCTACCTCGTCGCGATAGCCGTATACGTCTACCGCGTCGTACCCAGTGCGTTTCCCTCCTATTTTGACCGCACGCGAGCGCACTCACAGCGCGAACCCGCAGACCTCGTCACCAACTTCTCCACCCTCCCACTCCCCTTCTCGACCCAGACGCCCGCTGGGAGCCTCCCCGAGTTCCCAGCTACACTGCGTCAGCCGGCGCTCGAGCTCGCCTCCTCCCACCTCGTCTGCAGCGTCGTCCTCACCGGCGTCCTCGCTCTCCAGGCCGGCCGCTGGTGGGCCGAGCAGGCAGACGATGACGATGATGACGGCGAGGCTGAGGTCGACGACAAGGGCGCAGAGACAAGCCCGGAGACGAGTGCAGAGACCGACCGCGCAGAGCCTGAGCAGCTCCGCAAACGCGAGAAGGCGAAGGCGAAGGCGAAGGCGTGATTGCTGCCCGCCCTCGCCCCAGCCCCAGCCAACTGCAGGCTGCTTGGTCCCTCCCGCTTAGAGCAAGCGGGGAGGAGACCGTCCCTTCCTCCGCTAGCCCTCTCGCAAAAAGTACTTACGACGCGACGACGACGACGATTTCTGATGACCGGCCGGTGTATATACTGATACGGACTGGGCTATCTGGATGAAACGGAGCACCAGCATTGGTGCGGTATCGCTCTCCCGCGGCGGAGAAAGCACTCGTGGACATTCCTCTCTGTGTTCCGGCGTCACTATTGTATACTTTTACGGTCTTCGTGCTATCCACATCGCAGGTTCAACCCTCTTCGCCGCTTATCTCGCCTGCCACAACCGAAGAAAAATCCTATCGGTCATCCCTTAGGTCGGAGCATCTCGGTGGACAGAGACCCTTCATCTAGACGCATGCAGCGAACGAACCACCGAGGAATAGTGGTGATATCTGAATTGTGGCCGGATCCCGGTCATGTCCTCCTCGAGACGGGTATGTCACTTGAGACGCGCCAACCCTCCTCAGAGCGCCCATGGGTCTCGTGAGTAGCCCTGGACTGGCCGCCAGCCTCTGCTTACCGCAGACAACAGCCTCGTCCACCGTTCTCTATCTCACGTCTGCCACAGGGACATAGCCTCGGCAGTGTCCCGACGTTCTGTGTACGGCCCAAAGTGACGTTGATGCCGCCGTCCCAAACGAATCCCCATCCGGGCATTGTGATTACTAGCAGAACGACCGCACGCACACGCACCAAGGTCTCTTGCCGTCATCAGTCAAAGCACCAAGTTCACGCAAAAGGAGTGAGCCGTACAGCAGACAGTCCTTTCGACTCCCTATATGTACAACAAGAGATTAAGTTACCGGACGCGAGGAGAAGGGGCTCTAAGAAGATAGGTAGTCCATACGGTACGCGTGTATATGTCACGACTGGACGCCCCAGCGTGGTTACATGATACATGATAGTACATACGGTGAGGAGTAGTCGGCAGGAGGACGCCCCAGCGCACGCAGGTTAGGCAGGCATACATACATAATCATAGGCGGAGGCAGGAAACAGGATTCAAGACGACGAGACGAGACAAGACGGACGGACGAGACAGACAAAACTAGCGCAGACGACAAAACAACGACAAGTAGGACGGGATAGGATGTGGCTGAGGCGCACTACTTCTTCGCAGCCTGTCGAGTATCGGTCAGTTAGGATCCTGTTCCCATGCCACAGGTCAGTCAATGTCAAAGAGACCCACCTTGGCACTGCGAGAGCTGGTCTTGCTGGCCGACGTGCGGGAAGTGGTCTTCTTGGCGGGAGCCTTGCCCGTCGCAGCCTAATATACACCGTGAGCACTTTCCTACCACCAAGAAATCTCAAGACCTGCCTTCTTCGCAGTGTCCCGTCTGCTTGCAGTGGTCACCTTCTTGGCGGGAGCAGCCTTCTTCGCAGGAGCCTTCTTGGGAGCGGCAGCAGCCTTCTTAGCAGGAGCAGCTTTCTTGGGGGCTGCGGACTTCGCGACGGTCGACTTTGCGGGGGCGGCCCTCTTGGTAGTGGCCGCCTTCGCAGTGGGCTTCTTAGCAGGGGCAGGCTTCTTAGTCGCCGCCGCCTTGGTCGTGGTGCTTTTCGTGGTGCTCTTCGCAGGAGCCTTCGCTTTAGCGGGAGCCTTTGCAGTCTTGGAAGCAGGCTTCGTGTCAGGCTTGTTCTGCGTACCCGATTACTACCGACGGACACAGCCACGGATACGCAACGTCCGTGCGCAGACTCACCTCCTTGGTCGCAGACCCTTCTGCCGGACGCTGGTTCTTAGGCGGGAGCTTCACGCGCCCCGAGGGACCTAAGTGTATGCGGTTACATCGAGGCGGTCGTTAGGTAATGAGCGCGGGAAACTTACCCTTCGGCAGGACGAAGACCCCCTTCTCAGCGCCGGCCTGAATGGCCTTGCTGAGCTGGGTGACCTGTGCGTTGCCGATTTCAAGCTTGTACTTGTCCTCGACATACCTGTATAACAGTAAGAGTCAGAGAGGGACAGGGCCGACGCAGCCCAGACACATACTTCTTGATCTGGGGGCGTGAGACACCATGGCGGGCATCGTCCGGGTGATCAGCGATACACTCCTATAATACGGACAGAACAGAGTCAGTTCCTTTGTTGCATGCACTATAGACACTCCAGAGCCAGTCAAAGCAGCTGCTAGTTGTTGCCAAGCCGAGAGTTGAGCGGACGTTGGACATAACGGGCGGAGGTGGCGCGGGGCGGGGGCGATGCCCTGCACCCTACCCCTTTTGGCCCCCGAAGTCAACCGGGCCCGCCCCGTGACGACGAGCACAAAAGCAACGCGGCGAGCACTTCAGATACGCCCTGGAGGATCGTCAGGACCAACCTTGATCATATCCTGCCAGCTCGGGTGAGTGGGGGCGGCCCGGGAGGCAGCAGCCTTCTTGGTGCCAGCTGATTTGGCAGCGGAGGACTTCTTTGCAGCAGACATTGCGCCTAGTGGTGCTAGAAAGTGATAAACTGGTGATAGGAACCTTGAGGGAGGCGCAAGGAGGCGGGGGACGAGGACGGAATTTGTCGCGCGGAACGGGGGCGGGGGATGGTGGTGGTACGGGATGAAGAGAGGTCGTTCAGACTCCGAGGCGCGTCCAACGGGTTCAACAAACTGTAATCGTGTGTCACGTGAGACTCAATCTCAGGAACGGGGCAATGCGCCTTTGCCACGAGCAGCGTAGCCATCTGGACGCTCCAGAGGTAAAGGTAGAGGTCCTTTGGGGAGGCTACCACTGTTTCTGGGACGAAAGAAAGAGAAAGAGGTCGGGGACGTCGAGTTTTGGGGTTGCTGCGGTTGTAGAGGAGCTGCAGAGCTTTCCTATGGATAAAATTTTCTACTTCAAGCTCATGTACGCGTCATACGGAGTAATTGAGGTGCTACAGCAGTTGTTTTGGAGGTACGGCAAGTGGGTGTATTAAGGTAAGAGCAAAAGTGCGCCGTCCCGCAAGGGCAGCGTTCCACAGCGATTTCCTTATACGGACGCGTCTCGCGCTGAATCTCGCGCCAGATCTCAGCCCATCAGCACGTGCCTGTGACGATGCGTATCCTGCGCAGGCGCCAGCACTTCGAATCCTTCGCAGCCCGGACTCTCCTCAGCCTCCCAGCTTTCGCGGATTACGGCGACGACTTCATGAGCAACACTCAGGCTCTCCTGGCTTCAGCTCGTTCCGCATACCGCTCGGCGCTGCGGGCTTCAGCCTCGACGTTTTCTGGGGACCCTGTCGTGCGCAATGGTGAGCGTGTTCTGCGCATGCGTGTCAAACCTGCGCTCACCACGTTGTTTCAGCATTTCGCTTCAAGATTCGTAACGAGGTCCTGCCGTACGGCCCCAATGTTGACCCGAAGCTGCTGGAAGAAAAGGTCACGTTGGTGAGGGACATAGCTGATGTTCTTCGGAAGAATATCGTACAAGCTCGGAAGGTGGAGGAGGCAGCGGGGCCGGAGGCGAAGGAGCGATGGGGTACGTGACCTCAAGTTGGGCTGGCACACATTCCGGATATTGATGCTATACAGAGTTGAACATCACCGAACATACGGAACTCGGTTCGAACGAGACCATCAAAGAGGCGAAGACGATGTCCAGCCGCAGTGCGAGGAAACAAGTCAAGTGAGTCAGCTCCGAGATGCCCTATATCCGCTGCTTGACGGTCCTGATCCAGGTGTTGTCAATCATGACCAGTGACGAGCAGTCTCCAGAGTCCGGTCCGAGCGTACCACGTTTCTACTCTCAGCTCAAGAAGGCGCACAAGGACCGTGTCGTTCCGGAGCTCAAGGAGGAGGATCTCGAGGAGTCTTTTGTCCGAGGTGCTGGGTTATCCGTGCTTGTATCGTATGCTCTGTTAATGTCATGCTGTCTGCTCACAGGAAGCGGTCCCGGCGGACAGTCCGTGAACAAGACCGAGAATAACGTTCAGCTCCTGCATAAACCGACCGGGATACGAGTCGCGTGCCAAGAAACGCGCTCCTTGAAGCAAAACAGGAAATTGGCCAGGAGGATCCTGCTTGATAAGGTTCGCCAGGCGGCCTATAACAGTAGCCTCGGCGCTGAGATTTCTACACAGTTGGATGCGCTCTATAACCCCGGTCTATCCAAGCAAGAGATGCAGAAAGCCAAGCAGATAGAACGTGAGCGACGGCGGAGAAAGAAGGCGAAGAAGAGGCTTCGCAACAAACAGAAGGGGGCTTCTGAAGCCGAGGATGACATCGAGGAGGATGAGTAGCATTCTGTTCCAGAGCAGCGTAGTAGTTTGGCCTCAGCAACTTAAGCGAGAGGCTATAGTATGAGCTCCCTAGTCTTCGAATGTGGCTCGGCGACTTCAATTGTATATGCCGTGAATGTTCTGTAGCTCTGCAGCACGGCACTGAGTGACTGAGCTTGCATACTGACATGGAAGAACTTCAAGAAGGAGCAGTCAGTGCGCCTGCTGCGGCCTTCGATCAAAGTCGGTCTGTTCCGGTGCCGCCACGCGTTGTGCACAGCGAGCAACGGGCCGCCAGCTTCACTGTCAGACTCACTGTTCCCGCTTGCCTGTTCTCCAGAACTCCCTACGCTCGCTATCCACAACGCAGTCTTACGCACAAGCACCCATGGCTTCCGGTGGCCTGCACTCGCTCGCCACCATCATCAAGAGGTGCGTCCTTGCTTCGGGATACGCGTCCCAAGTGCACAGCTTCACGACTCCTCCGTCGGTGCAGGCTCGAGGCAACGACCTCGCGGCTTGAGGACCTCGCAGCCCTCGGGACGACCTATCTGCCTCTGTCTGCGCAAGGCGCAGCCTCTGCGATCACCTCTCCTGCGTCCGCGAATGCCGAGCAGCCGACTCCTGTCCCACCTCCCCCGCCCCCGCCCGCTGCTGCTGCCGCTGTACCCGCGGAGGACCCTAGGAGCGTCGTTGCATTTGATGAGCAAGTCATCGAGGGGAAGCTGAAGCCGTTCGTGGAGCTCACCAAGGGCTTCGCGAGCCCGTCCGTCATCGAGCAGGTGCGTATGATTGTCTTTGATCGATGCGGGACGCGTCACTCATGCATACTTCGCGGCGTCTCGTCTGTGTAGGTCGGGTTGGTCGAGCAAGAGTTCAAGGACCTCCGCGAGCTGCTGCTCGTTGCCGGGTCATGCAAGAAGCCCGACCAGAGCGAATTCGAGAAGTTGTTGGGCCCTCTGCAGAAGGATATCGAGGCGATCACTCGGGCGAAGGAGGCTAACCGGAAGGATCGGGAGTGGTTCAACCATCTCTCGACTGTCGCGGAGGGTGCGCCGTGTGTAGGGTGGGTTACAGTGGTGAGTACCCCCTGGCGTATACATTCAAGTCCCCTGTCCGACCTCTGGACGTCCAGGAACCGAAGCCTGGGCCGTACGTTTCCGAAATCAAGGAGTCAACGCAGTTTTACGGCAACCGCGTCATCAAGGAGTTTAAGGAGAGGTATGTATGATCAGACCCTCTTGGTGATTGCGACCGACGCGCTTCCCCAGGGACCCCAAGCATGGCGAGTGGGTGAAGGGATACATTACGCTTCTTGAGGAGCTACGCAAATACATCATGGAATATCATACCACTGGCCTTGTCTGGAATCCCAACGTAAGGCTGAGTTGCGTGGATCAATTATGTTCGGTTGGGCTGATACTTCGCGCAGGGAGTTTCTGTGTCTCAATTCAAGTCGTCTTCGAGCGCTGCACCAACAGCAGGCGGCGCACCCCCACCCCCACCACCTCCTCCACCCCCTGTTGCTCCACCTCCTCCGCCTGCCGGTGCGGCCGCACCTGCCGCTGGCGGTATTTCGGCGGTATTCGAGCAGCTCAATCGCGGCGAGGAGGTCACGAAGGGCTTGCGCAAGGTTGACAAGAGCGAGATGACGCACAAGAACCCTGCTCTCCGAGCCGGCGGTACCGTTCCTGCTACTGTGTCTTCGCCAGCAGGCAAGTCTGCGTTCCTGATCTCTCAGAATCGATGTCTTGACATAGAGAATAGCTCCAGCAGGGAAGCGCCCCATCAAGCCCAGCAAGCCACAAGCACTCATGGGCAAGAAGCCTGCGAAGTTCGCGCTCGAGGGCAATAAGTGGATGATTGTACGTGCCAAGTGTCCTTGACCCCTATAGGAGGTCCACTTATACTCCGGGTCCACAGGAGTACCAAGAGAACCAGTCAGCCCTGACTGTCGATAATGTCGAGATCAGCCAGACTGTAAACCTGTTCGGCTGCAAGAACACGACGGTCATCATCAAGGGCAAGGCCAACGCGATCACGCTTGGTGAGTTGTACCCAATCGCCGATCCATGCAGGCTATCTCTGACCTGGTCGGGATGCCGTCAGTGAACTGTGTGAAGACGAGCGTGCTGGTCGATTCAGTCATTTCGTCGGTGTCGGTGACGAACTCGCCATCATTCGCGCTCCAGATTACCGGCAAGGCGCCGACGATTCAATTGGACTCGACCGATTCTGGGCAGATCTACCTCTCGAAGGAGTGCCTGGGCGTCGAAATCACGACGGCGAAGTGCAGTGCCATCAACATCAGTCTGCCGGTTGAGGGCGAGGAAGATGGCGTGTTCAACGAGCACCCTGTGCCGGAGATGTTCAGGACGACGATTGTTGACGGGAAGTTGGTGACGACCGCAGTGGAGCATGCAGGATAGACGAAGACATGTGGTGATGCACGGCTTCGCTTGGCCTGCGGTTGCAAGCGCACTTGGGAACTTGGATTGTCTTGTGGCTGGACCTATATTCTTACGCTACTCACGAACGAATGACAATTGTCGGGGATCTCTACCCTTGTCGCGGACGATTACGGTGAATATTGTGAGGAGAAAGAGTTTAGCCGGCTCATGGACGGATGAGTGCGGACATGAAGGGCTTTGAGGCGCACCCCTAGGCCAGGGTTATGACTAGTCGGTGGTTGTCGGACAGTAACATCCGTTTTGGCAGCAGTGTTGCAGTGCTAGGGCGGCAGTGTTTGCCGAATAATAATCTCATCAGCTGCTCGTCCTCCGAACTCTCCCTCGTCCCCTCCTCCGCCTCTCCTTCTGCCCCCACTGCTTCCGAATCTCTTTCTGTGCTGGGCCTCGTCCTGACCCTCTAGCGACACACCGACGCGCGACCCCCGCAACAACCTATGGATAACCCAGGATGGCACGCATTCCACCGAGCAAACAAGGCAAGTAGTGCTGTGCGCGCCTAGCGAACTTGTCTCCGTTGACCTCGGTCGCGCGCACTGTCTAGGATGAAGCTCGCTGGAGCATGCCTCACAGAGGCCCCGACGGCAGGTTTCAACCTGTCGAGGAGGTCGGCCCCATGGCTGAGCCCTTTGTCGGAGGCTTCCTCCCGCCCCCGTCCCCCAACCCCTCCATCCGCGGCCCGCCACCCCCACTCCCGCCCAAGGATGCATCGTACTTCCGCACAGACGGCCGCGTTCCGAGCAGCGCGAGCTGGCAAGAGGTCTCCCGCACCGAGTCCACGCTCTCCGGCACCGCCAACTCTACCTACTCCATGTTCGCCAACATGAGCGCGGTCGAACGATCCCAGCACCTTCGCGTCGCCCGCATGTCCCCGTATCTGCAATTTATGGCAGGTCCGCTCTTGCGCTACGACACCGTGGACGAGCACGGAGTGTGGCGCGGCGCGGCAATGATAGTCAGTGAGTACCCTCTCTCGAAGCTCACACACGGAACGCGGCGGTTGCTGAGCAGCGCGCGCGTGCGTATAGCCGCGGATGCGGGCTCCGTGTACGAGCCCCTTCCTGTTCTCACATACAATTGGGATCCCAATTTCACCCCGAACGGAAAGCTTAAGCGTCATGTGTCCACGCGCACCCATGGGAGGTCGTTTGACCTTGCGCCGCACCCCTCTGACCCACTCTCTACGGTTGCGCCCGCGTCTCCTACCAATGGCGAGCAGAATGGCAATGGCTTCCATGCAAATCTTGAGCAGCGGCGCGTCGAAGGGAAGGAGCTTTACGTGTATTACGGTAATGGCGGGTGAGTTCCTTTCGCTCTTGTCTCAACGCCGGCTTGTTCAGGCTTCCGTGCAGGACGTTCACGTTCTGGCGGTTCATGATTGAGATACCCCTCACCTCGCACGAGATGAAGATCAACTATACCATCAACAATGGCATCGAGCTCAACTTTTATGTGCCGGGCCGTAATCAGAACATGCGCTGGGCCGCGTATTCAGTGCGTACGCCCGCATGTTCCGTACCGCTCGATCTCACTAATCCTGTCCAGTGTAACGGGTTTAGTGCGGGTGTTAACCCTGACGATTTCCGAGGACCAGGGTTCAAAAGCGGCTATGATCCCGTCTGGATGGATTTGCTCGCACACCATGCCGAGGAGCCGTTCCATGCACTGATGGGCGGTGGTGACCAGCTGTACTGCGACAGCATTATCCGGGAACCAGAGTTGCAAGACTGGGTCACTCAATTGAAGCCAGACGCCAAGAAGAATTATCTCCTCTCTGACGAGATGCGGCTCGCAATCGACCGATTCTTCTTCAACCATTATTGTCAGTCATTCCGGAGCGGCGCGTTTGCGCGAGCGAACAGCACAATGTACGTGATTTCATCTCCGTCATACGGCGCCGTGTATGCCATGTTGACGTGATCCGGAGCGCAGACCGATGTTGAACATGCTTGGTACGGCGTTCTTCCACTTACATGGAGCAATCCTGCTGACTTTACACCCATTATAGATGACCATGGTGAGCAGACTCCGATAAGACAGTTTTGTGTGACCGGCTGACATGACATGCGTAGACTTGGTAAGCTGAGCGGGATGGGTGCTCGTGTAGTACTTGGCTAACCTTCCTTGATCTGCCGCTGTGAAGATCGATGGATTTGGAAGTTGTCAGTGTTTCGCCTCCGCATACACTGCTGCATTGACTTACGGACAGCCCCTGTAGATCCTGATGACCTCATGCGTTCGCCGGTGTTCAACTAGTGAGTATACGGTTTACGTGTGGAAGATCAAACCACCCTCTGACAGCTCGGCGACTTCCGTGGTACCTTGCTACCGCAACCCTTTCCAGCATCGGTTCACGAGGGTACTTCTTCTTTCTCCTGTTTCAATGCTTCATCAACGGTAGGTCATCACCGATTCCACTGCGAGGTCGCAGAAGACTCACCCGAAACCAGTCGACGTCGATGGGAGGGATGATCGTCGACATCCGTTTAAGTCACTAATCATCGGCGGTGACGGGCCCTATATCCCATACCCGTCACACTCGTTCTTGTCGTGGCTCGGCCCTCACGTGCACATGCTGCTCTTGGACTGCAGGTATGTGGCGATGATAAGCTCAGACGAAGCGGTTTGCTCAGTTGTACTGCAGAGCGGAAAGGAAGAAGGACCAGGTATGCAGCCAACAAGAGTACAAAGCGGTATTTTCCCGGCTGGCCGCTCTTCCCCGCACAGTTGAGCATATGGTCATCCAAACGGGTAAGTGTCCTCCTGTTTGGTACTGCGCTTCATCTCATGTCTGATGCACCATTGTAGGCATTCCTGTGGCATACCCTCGTATGGTGTTCCTGGAGTCTGCATTGGATTCCAAGCTCAACCCCCTGGTCGCCCTTGGGAGGAGCGGTTCGATGGGTCTGTCGGGATTTGTCAACAAATTCAACGCCGACGCGGAACTGCTCGACGACCTTGTGAGTCGTTCTAGCTCCAGTAATTGTACGCCACTAACTCCCGTCTCAGAATGACCACTGGACTGCCAAGGCGCACAAAGTACGGTGATTTTCTGTCACCCTATACATATGCTGACTCTGTGGTGTCTGCAGAGAGAGCGGAATTGGTTGATCCTTGAGCTGCAGAAGTACGCAAAGGCCCAGCACGTGCGCGTCAGCATCGTGTCGGGCGACGTCCACTGCGCTGCTGTCGGGCTGCTCAAGACCTTCGTCAAGGAAAAGAAGAAACCGGACATTCCTCCGCCACAGGACCATCGTTACATGGTCAATGTTGTGACTAGTAAGTCCGCCATCTACAGTGCATGAGTCGAGCTGGCTGACATCACGAACAGGTGCTATCGTGAACACTCCGTAAGTAACGACGCGGGCTGAGTGGTACGAAGTGTTTACTTACACTGATGTTATAGTCCGCCAAACGGCGTTATCACCATGGTCTCAACGCTGGCGACGAAAACACACCGGACGCTGCATCACGCAGATACCGACGAAACCATGGTACGAGGCTGCTCCTAAATGTAATCTCGTCGTCTGCTCATTCCGACTTACCATATGCGCAGATCCCTATCTTCGAACGCGACCCTGATGGGTCAGCGCCGAAGAGCAAGTACATCATGGGCCGGCGCAACTGGTGCAGTGTCAATTGGGATTCTCAAACAGGTGACCTCGTCTGGGACATCCGCGTCGAGATTCAGAAGGGCAACGGACAGACATCTGGGTGCGTACGCTCTCATCGTGCGCCGTTTCTCCTACAGCTCACGCGCTCACGTCTACTTACCTCCCAGATACATCGTCCGCTCCCCGCCGCCTCGCTGGAACTGAGTGCCGAGTGTTGAATGCTGCATACTCCCCTTCACACTATCCTTATGCCTGATACCGCTCGTCTGCCTCTCCTTTGCAACGCTAATACGAGCATGCTAATCTGCGCTTCTGCTTCCTCTTATACCCCACTGTATCTACTACTCATTCCGTGTAATGCGCAGTCTGCCATTCGTGGGCTTTGCCTACAACACAACCCACCAGAACACAAAATCCAGACCCTAGCTACGAGCTACATAATATTGCGATTATACAGATAAGGGGGTGTACGCTACTGCTATGAGCGCCGCACGGCATAAGTGTACGCAACGGCCTCTTCTATTGGGTCCGCTTCTGCAAGCTCGACGTCCCCATCTGTCTCCATGCCAGCGTCCTGGGGGTCATGAGGGACCAGATCCGCGAGCTCATCGTCCGTATTATACGCACTAGTGTCCCCATAGCCAGCCAGTCCGGCGATCTGCGCATCAATACTGGACGCAACCGTCGGCGCGGGCGACGGTATCCGCTCGCTGCCCTCGCGCAGCTCCGGGGTGGCCAGCTCGCGGACGTTCGGCACGCTCGCGCTGCTCGGGATGATCATCGGCGGGGCGTAGCACTCGCCCAGGCTGGCCGAAGACTCAGCGCGGGGGAACGCGCCTAGCGTCGGGCCGGGGGTAGGGGCGGGCGAGAACGGAGTGTGCTCGGGCGCGGTCTTCGCGCGTTTGTGCGAGCCCGTCTCTTGCACCTTGTGCGCGACCTTGCGTTCGCGCCGTGTGGCGGCATGCACTTTGCGCTTCGCCTTTTCTTCGTCTGCCTTCTCCTGCTTTGCCCATTCTGCCTGCAGCGCTGGCTGCATGGTCCCTAGGTGTCAGGGCAGCTGCGGCAGCATAGAGGGAAGAGGAGGACTCACCAGGTTCTTCTTGGCCTCGATCTCCTCCTGCTCGTCCATCGCCCACTGCTCCTGCATGAACTCTGGGTACCGCTCGCACGCCGGCCGCCACGTCCGCTTGCTGTCTGGTATGGGCTTGATATCCGCCCCGGGGTTCGCTACAACAGCGTCGATGTCCGGCGGCGGCGTGAAGATAAAGTCGGGTCCAGGGTTGATCTGCACCTGCGCCCCATTGAAGAGCGAGATGAACGGGTAGTAGCCGAGCGTCCCGTCGTCGAACGGGTTCTCCTTGTGCTCCCGCAGGCCTTCCCTGTTCACGCGCTTCTTCTGCTCCGCCTTGCTTGGGGGCGTCCGCAGAGGGAGGAAATCGTAGAGGTCCTGAAAAGCGATACCCTGGGATTCGCCGTTGATGAAGAATGCTATGTACGACTCGGGTCCAAGAGTCGGGACAGGGCGCATAGGCGTCGTCTCAGGCACTCCGCCCTTCCCGCGCCCGGTCGAAGGCAAGTTCTTGACCGTCGCGCTCTTCTTCGTCGACGACGGGAGACTCTTCGTATCCGTCGCCTTCGCGCGGTCGCTCGCACCCATGAGCGCAATCATCTCCTTCGACTGCGCATACTCCAGCGACTCGAAGTACTCCTGGCCCTTGAACTCGATCGCGATCCGCTCGCGCTTGATGCGTGCCGGGTCGTACGGGTCGCGCTTGTCCGGCTTGCGGCGCGGGGGCAGGCAGATGTACATCCCGACGACGTCCCCGGTCTTGAACGGACGCCCGTACGGCCGCGGGCGCGAGAGGTGCACCTTCTCCCCAGTCTTGTCGCGCATCGCGTAGCTGTACCCGTCGTACCCCGCCGGCGCGTTCAGAGGGGCCTCGCGCCGCGCCCAGCCGAGGCGGACGTGGCTGCCCTCTTTGCGCTTCAGTCCGGGGGCTCTGTCGCCCGCCCCGAGCTCGATCTTCACCTCCATGTACCATCTCCCCTCGCGCATGGGCGCGTTGCACCGCGCGCTCCGGAACCCCTTCTCGCCTTGCAGCCCGAGCCCTTCTGGAGTGACGTGTATGAACGGGCTGCGGTCCTCCCAGGAGATGCGGAAGGATGTAGGTTTGGACTCGATCGTGCGGAAAGGGGATGCGCACTCTGGCGGACAGACGCCGGCAGGCATGTATCTGAAGTTCATGCGATTGAAGAGCGGCTCTGTAGTGTAGAACCGAGACCCAGGTGCAAGAGGCACGAACTGGGGGTGCCGCGAGATCACCAGGCGCGGTCGGGAGGCGAGGTCGGCATGGCGGTGGCTGAGGACGAGGTTTTCTGGCGCCGGGGTCGCACCGGGGTCAGAGGGAGCGGGGGAGGAGGCAGCTGCGTGGGCAATCGCGGCATGCTTGCGTTTGCGGCTCGGTTGAGGGTGGTGATGTGGGTGCACGGGGAGAGAAGGAGGGGTGGCAGTTGCGGGAGGGGATGTTTCGCGGGATGCGACCTCCATAGCGAGCCTTGTCAAACCGCCTGTTGGCTAGATGCTTCCCAGTAACTGCAGGACACTCACGAGTCAGCTGAGGTACAGTATATCCCTGTAAACGGGTCCAATGACCTGGCTGTATAGGTGGGATTCTTGGAATGAAATGGGGCACCGGACGGCGGACGTGTCAAGGTGGTTGTCTACTCGAGATGGCGAGCTGGGGTTCCGTAGGACTTAGAGAGTGGTCGTAGATGCTAGGAAAGCTGTTTCGCCACGAAATGGGGCAGCTGGGAGTGCTGGAGACGGTGAGAGGACAAGGAATGGTGTGCTGCAGAGCGCACGCGAGACGAAGAATGCAAGCGTGGAAGCGCCGACGCGTGACGCGCGGGTGGCTCAGCGGCTATGCGGTCCGATTCCCCCTCCTCTGCTGCAGCTCCCACTCCGCCACTCCCTCAGGCTGCACCCTCTCCTCGCCAATCGCCAATCATGACTGCTTTGCGGTAAGTCAGAGCGAACTTTGTGACGAGACCGTATGCTGAATGTCTCGCAGTCGAATCCAGAAGGTATCGCCCGGGTAGCTAAGCATGGCGTCCTCAGCCACAGTGCTAATAGGGTCGTGTTGGTGTAGGAACTGAAGGATATCAACAACAACCCGCTCGAAGTAAGACTAACCGAAGTATGATGGATGCATGCCTGATAGCGATGTAGGGCTTGACCGTCGAAACCGCGGAGGATAACATGTTTGAGTGGAAGTGCGCGATCAAGGCAGCAGTAAGTCATCCTTGGATCGGTAGCGAAACATCATCCATACGCACACGCTCGCACAGTCGAACAGCCCGTATAAAGGTGGAACCTTCCATTTTACCCTCACGCTCCCCGAGAACTTCCCCTTCAAGCCGCCATCTGTATGTCCACCCTACCCCGTGCTGCCCGCGTTGCACTCATCGGACATTGTCCGCTCATCGTGCGCAACGTCGCTATTAGGTCACCTTTACGACCAAGATCTACCACCCCGGAATCAACGAGGAGGGCCACATCTGTGTGCCTGTTCTGCGAGATCAAGTGAGTAACTCGTGTGCCCCACGTTCCGCGTCGTACCATCCCCGTCGACTGCAGTGAACGTATATAGATATAGAGCTGACTTGCGCTTCCAGTGGAAGCCGACTGTGACGCTATCGTCTGGTAAGTGGTGTTGGCAGGCGGAGGAGGTGAGGAGTAGATTGCTGATCCGGCTGCAGTTTTGGCGACCATCCAGGACAAGCTGAACAACCCCAGCCCCGACGATCCGTTTGAGCCGGATATCGCGGCGGTGTGTGCAGTTCACTCATCTATGTGTAAGAAGGTTGCTGACACGATCGTGCAGTTGTTGAAGACCGACGAGGCCAAGTTCTTGGCGACGGCTAAGGAGTGGACGAAGAAGTATGTCTGCCTCCTGATTGTGAGCTTCAGAGCATCGTACTGACGATTTTCCATCACAGGTATGCACAGTAGTGAAGGGCGTTACATGGTCCATACAACTACTGGTCCTGAGTGGTTCGACTCGCGGATAAACGGCAGATTCAGTTTGTACAGTACTCTACAGCGTGACCAAAGAATTCAGCGTGTTCTCCTGACCTACATACGAGCGGACGGCTCTTCAGTTTCACCAGAGCCGGACGTCCATCTCAGTTCCTTGACCGATAACCGACCACAGGCCAGCCACGACCTGGGGTGGTTTCTTGAGAGAATTCGGATCACCGGTGTGCCTAGGAAGCCTCGCGGGATCATCGTGTACTCGGACTAGCGTCACGATCGGAGGATGGCAGTAGGATCCCTGCGGTCTGGGCTGTGGTGGCGGGGTTAGCACACACCTCGAGTATTACGCCACCATCCACCAGGACCACGCACTTCGCGGGAACGCTAGCGCTGGCGCTTACCAAGTCGTAGGGTGGTTCGTTCCGGGTGTCGAAGTTCTGTACGCTCATTGGGCATAGACATTGATTAGCCTGGCACATGTTGATGACCGGGAATCGAGGCTCTGAGATAGTCCAGGCTCCTGCCAGCCGCAATGCTTCTGAAGACGCAGGCTGGAGAGCATGTGAGCACCCGTCGGGGAGCTGTGAGGTAACTATTGCATCAAGAATAGAAGGTATACTGCACATTGATAACCAGGAGGCGAGGATGGGGGCGAATAAATGTTCTCCATCGGATCGACGGTGGTTTACGTCAAGTGACATGCACTGATGATTGAAGAATCACGCAGATCTAGACTTTGTGAGACGATATGGATGATTATAAGAAGAAGTTTACCCAGCTGCTCAGGAGCTCACGGGGATATTGCAGTGCGTGAAAGCGGCAGGTACAGTGCGGCGGTGGTTTGTCAACTACTACGCTTGCCATATAAGTATAGTACGGTCGATCGAAGATCGGTCCCTTACAGCGGGGGGACCCCGTAAGCAGATGGCACCGTTGCTGGTGACCGGCTGGCAACTGACTACGCATGTGGCGGCTCTCGAATTCTTGTGGCATATGCTCAGGTCCGCAGCGGTAAGCAGAAGAAGTTGAACAGTCCGAGCTACAAGGAACGGTACCTGGAGAGCTGAGATTGAGCGGAGGAGGACCCCGAAACCCGCAAATGGCGCGCGAGATGGGCGAGACCCGCAGCGGGCGATTCAGCAAGCCACAGCCTGAGCAAGGTTTCCTCAGCCGTCGCGCTCTTCTTGTCTCTGCCTTGTCCTCTCGCACTCGCGCGTGCCCCGTGGTCCTCGTTCTTGTTGCACAACGTCTGGCAACTGTTGTCTTGTTCCGGCAAGCTCAAGGCATCCGTTAAGGCCGGCAGGGAAGAAGGCCGCCCTGATTAGGCTTCGCACCTCCAACTCGTGTCCTACACGTTGCTCGCTCCTTCCCCCATCCCCGACTCCCTCCGCCACGACCAGCACTAGTTCATCTTTCAGCTCGCATTTTCTGATAATCTGATTCTCTTGCTATATTCTTCTCGCGCGCTGCTTGTTGTTGCCGATATCTCCTTGGCCCACGCTCATTTCCCGGCCGTCATCCCCGCACTGAATACGCGAAACGTCAGATCGCGTTTTTCCCGAGTCACGCCCACCCAACGTGTTCGCAACGAGGCTATCGAATCGAGGGACCCTCCTTGCATAGACAATTGCCATGCATCGCTTCCGGTAAGCATGTCCCCAGGTCCTTCCTAAGACCACAGCTCTAAGACCTTCGCCATCCTATCTCCATCCCTCGCCCACTCGTGTTTTGCGTCCTCCTAGCAAAAGATCAGACGCAAGGCGTCCCCTGGGCATTGAAGCAACAGTCTCCGTCAGCACCGACACGCACGACGTCCTGCCCTCCTTGCCCCCAGCGAGCGACTTCCGCACATCGCTGATATTGCCAGAGTGCGTCCTTGCTTCTTCTTCCCGCGAGTCTATTCCCGCTCACTCCGCCTCCACATGCTCCATTGGTACAGCCTCACCCGACGCTTCAGCGTGCTTCGAAATTCGTCCGGCGAGCCTCTTGGGCTCGATGAGCTGAAGAGCAAGTTCGCAGAGCAGCGCGCGCGCGGCTTACAGAACCAGGTCACAGAGGAGGAAGAGGATATGATTCTAGAGGCGCTTGGGCGATTCCACACCAGGAGTCGGTCCCGAAGCAAGCAGCAGCAGCAGAGCGGATATGATGACAGCGAGGCTCGGGCGTCCGGTGCTGATGCGGAGGATGATGATGCGGACCCCCTCCGCCAGTCGGTGCGCTCTTCTAACTCCGTCACGAGTCCTTCCCTCCACCCCGCCCCTTCCATTGCTTCCATGTCGTCCACGAAGGGCTCCCAGACAAGCAGGCGGATGAGCAATAACCTGTTCGGCTCTGGGAAGTTCCGCGACCAGGCGTACTTCCTGCGCACCACGAATCCCCGTCGTGGTGGACGTGGTGCAGGCCCGATCGCGCAGTCAGACTCGAACGCAAGCATGAGCACGACGGAGAGCAGCGCGCGGCAGGAGATCAGTACGTCCATGTACTCCGACAGCCAAAGCTTACGGCCGACGACACCAGAGGGCAGCTCGTACACGTTTTCAGGATCTGCACCGTCCAGTCCTGGAAACGCGAGTACGCTCTCTAAAGATCGCAGCTCGCGGTCTATTCTTGGAGACCAGCAGTCGGATTACTCCAGTTCGTTCAGCAAGAGGCTGTCCAAGGCGTTGTCTCCAGAAGGCGCACTCAGGGCCTCGTTGGCTTTCGAGCAGGCGATCAGGGAGTTGGAGGAAGAGGATGAGATTGTCATGGAGCGGTCGCCCATCGCCCACGTTCCTCCAAGCACGATAAACGGCTCGCTATCAGGCATAAACACCGCGGTGAGTACTCCTCGAGATGACCTCATGCATCTGCTCAACCGCGACCCGCCTCTCAAGGTCGAGTCTGACTCTTCCTCACCTGCTGTTTCTCCGGGCGACTACGAGCCCGGCACCGCCCTGTCTTCTGATGACCCTGTCGCGGCCGATGAAAGCCAGCGATATTCTCCTCATCCTGCTTCCCGCACAACGTCCCCGACCCCTCGTCTACCTGGTTACATCCCAGGCATGCCACGGCCGATGACGCCTCGCGAGACCTCCTTCGACCCGGAGGATCTCACACCATCCGCTACTCCGCGTGCGACTTCGCCTCGTCTTCCCGGCATAAATACCCAAGGCTCCCCATTGATATCCCAGATTACGTCCAGCATGTACCGAAGCAACTCGAGTGCGTCCTCTTCATATCAGACTAGCCGACCCATATCCCCTGCCGCCTCAACCCCTCCCCTTTTCTTCAACCGTTCCATGAATGGTCGCTACACACCCGAAGAGCGCCAAAGGAACGTGAACAAACAGTCTTCGCCGACCTCGGATACCGCGGAATCCCCCGTCCTAGGACGACGACGTCCCATCTCTCCGCTCTCTGGTCCTGCGTACCAGCCACTCACCAATCCCTCCTCCCGCCCTTCTACGCCGTCGAACGTGACGTGGAATATGTCTAGCAGTCCCAACGGTACCCCACAGAAAGGGCACGGCCGAAATGGGAGTGTTGTCACGCACAGCCGTAGTGGCAGCACCACGAGCATCAACGACCAACCCGCCGACGCTCTCGAACGGTCCAAGTCCACGAGCCGGTCCCTGAGATCGCCCGCGCTCCCAGACTCTCCCTGGGTTGACGCCGGCAATGGCTCCGTCATCGGCACGTCAGACTATCGCCCGCCCTCCGCGATGTCTGGCATGGAGCTCGGCTCGCCCATCCAGGTCGCGAGCCCTCTGCGTTCGCCCACCCCTACACACAACGGCACACGCTCACCGACATCGCCGGCGTTCACTGACGTGAGTGGTGTGGGTGGCACGAACGACGACGGGCGTAACCCGAGTCGGCGGTCCTCGAAGCAGACGCAGCAGTACCACAACTCCAACACGTTCTCCTTCACCCCTCCGAATGCCCTCCTCTTCTCGCCCATCGCGAATTCGTCGCGGTCGTCGCTCGAGTCCGCGGGGTCGAGCTACCACACGTGGGACGAGGACCACAAGAAGGACCGGCTGTATGACTTCTTCAGCAACCTTGACCCGGACAGCTCCCCTTGGCACGACATCTCGGACAAGTCTGGCACGTCGACTGCGGGGACATCGCCGTACGATGCGACGGAGACCGAGGACGCGGTACGGAGGGAGATCGGGCTGACAAAGGGCGACTTTGTGGCGATCCAGGACAAGCTCGTGGGTGCCGCGTTGACGAAGGCCGCGACGCCTGAAAACCGTCGGGCTGGGTCGATACGCAAGCGGAGGCCGTCTACGTCGCAGTCGAACTACTCGTTCACGGGCGAGAGTAGGGTACGTGTCATGTCTTTGGCCTGTTACTTGGGATACTAATACTGGTCTGGCAGGCCGTTAACTCCACGCCGCAGCCCCAGCCGCAGCCTCAGGCGCAACCTTCAGCGACTTCGCGTGCAGCTACGAGCGACCAAGTCGCCAAGGCCAATGCACTGCTGAATGCCGTCGTAGACAGCATTGAGTCTCCTAGCATCCGACAACCCCAGACGCTGCCTCCGGAGGAGCCTACCTTGGTTGTGCCTGCACTGACAGATATTGAGCAGTCGAGCCCTATGCGACGCAACAGGGCTCTGGCAGAAGCTCTCTTCGGTGCGGAAGATCACCCGAATGCATCTGCTCCTCCGCAAATCTCCATCATGCCTGACATGACTTCGGACCCCGACGACGACGAGCCCATCCAGCCAACTCTCTCGCCCATCAAGCCATTGCAGACGCCGAAGCGTTCGGATTCTTTACGCCATGCCAAACAGGCCAGGTCTCCGATCTCGCCCTCTGTTGCGACAATGCCAACCAGCCCCGGGGGCCTCTTGTCCCCGCTCTCTCCGACGTCGAACATGAACCCTGTTGAGCTCGCGCTCGAGGTGCAGCGGAGAGCGGAGGCGGCGACTGCAGCTCTTCGCAAGTCGCCGTCCATCCCGAAGATGAACGACGGTACGGGTACTCTCCCGCGCAAGCGCATCAGCCCGAACAAGATCTCTGCGCCTACGCTCGTGTCAGCCTCAACTAGCGTCGATGCGATTCCACTGCGGTCTCCCACCCCCGCGTCGCAACACGGCTCAAGCAAGATCGGGTCGCGGTTCAAGAAGCTGCGTGGAACGATCCGGGCGAAGCACCCTATCCCCAATGGAGAGGAGGTCACCCCGTATCCTTTGGACCTGCGAAGCCCCCAGGGTACACATCATCCAGCTGGCAGTTCGCCCAGTCTGGCACTACGCACTGATCCCCTCCCCCTCGTGACCTCGCCAGGTTTGATAGAGCCTCCGCGCATCAAGGCTCCTGCACCACTGCCGAGCCCTCCTGCATCTGCAACGCCCGGTCTGAAGGGTTTCATGGCGCGCTTCCGCAAGCAGCGCGCTGCTGCTCCCGAGCCGCTTGCGCCGGCCTCTCTGGCTGCTCCCTCACGACATGGACCTTCTGCTTCCAACTCTGCCACGTCGGCATTGTCGTCAACCTCCTCTGGGTCTTCGCCTGATCATCCATATGGCCCCATGCCGCATTCCGCGCCCGCGTTGCAGACCTTCTTCAGGAGCACGAGTCCGATACATCCTCCCCAATCGCCCACCCCGAGACCACCAGACTCGCACGCGCGGGCTCCATCACAACCGCGCTCCGACGAGGATGCACTGAAGCAGCTGTTCGATGCCGCGACAAACCTCGGCTTAGACCAGGCTGCGCTCAACGACCTCCTTGCGCGCTCGCCTTCCACGTCTTCGCGGTCCACGGCGTGGACGAAGCTCACGAGGGCGACCTCCCCCAACGAGAGTCGCAAGAGTCAGGTGCCTGTGATTCGTGGACGAGCCACTCCCGAAAGCGTTCGGTCGCCTGTCTCCGAAGGCCGGCCTAGCGTCGATGGCTACTCTCCCAGACCGTCTGCGGAGCTCAAGTCGCCCGGGCGCAAGAGCCTCGACACGCCTCAGCGTCCTCGTCAGCAGGCGCAGCAGCAGCCACATGCCACCGCGAATGCGATCGTGCGACGGACGATCATCTTTGCGTCCGATTCGAGGGCATCGACCATGGACCTGAGCGCTCTGGTCCGGAAGCAATCTGCGTCTCGTCGCCGTGCCTCAATAAGCTCGAACCGCTCCGTGCATGATCGGGTGCCTACTCCTCCACCTCCACATCGTGGTACCGGCCGACGCTTCTCGACCGACGCCTCTCCGCCTGTGCCGCAGCTGCCGCAAGCCCTGGCTGTGCAGAACGAGAGCATGCTTGCCGTGCCGAGTCCAGTGGAGAAGTCCAGCTCCGCATACGACTCTCTGTAAGTAGCCATATCGTTGCTCTGTGCCAAGTATAGCTCACCATGCACCCGCCCTGATCGCCAGGTACGACATGTATTCCGGCGACAACAGAGGGCAGCACCTCAGTGCGGAGTCACCCGGTGGTGCACCTCCTCACGACGCAATCCCCGAAGCAGGTCAGGCGCTCGAGGTGATCGAGATGGCCAATGGAGAGACGATCTGGTATGTTCCATCTGCGCTTCCCTAGTGGGTCGTGGGTTGCGGTCTCACACTACTCTTCAGGTCGATCGTCAACGGCCTTCGAGATGACGACGGGGAATCTTTCTATGGCGACCGCGCGAGCTTCTACTCCGAGTACTCCGTGAAGGACGACAGCAATGTGAAGTTGTTCTTCAAGGAACACGAGCGCAAGTCGTCCAAGGGCAGCGTCAACTCCTTCCTGTCGCGCAAGAAATCACAACAGCAGCCGAAGGGCTCCGCACGGCCCGAGACGAAGGTTCGTTTCATGTCGTGTGCGTTGGAGTCGGGAGCTTTGGTGACTCAGCCGCTCTGCAGGTCTTCTTCAGTTCGTCTGCACAAATAGGCCGCCTGATAGAGAACCTTTCACGCGGCATGGATGCTGGATCCTTCAACATTATGCCAGGTGCCGCCGCCGCGACCAGTGCTGGCGCTCGCGCCCCGAGCCATCCTGGACACTCTGTCTCGTCATCTCTCGGCTCACAGGCCGACATCAGCTGGACAGTCGAGGAGAGGCTGGAGCACATGCTCGGGTCCATGGGGGCCAGCTGATCACCAATCCTTTGCTCACACTCACTTTGCTTTCTGAACCATCTTCGCTGTGATTTATACTTCCTATCGGGTTACCAGTCATCTTTCGGGGCTCGTGTTCATATTTGTTGCGCTCGTCCATCGTTATTGCACTCACTGTTATGCTCTGGAGAACCAGCCTCCATCTCTATGCTAGCTAATACATCCTGTGGTCCGTCGTATCTGTCATACCCCGCTCGTCTCCTCATGCTTACATCCCCCGCCAGTCTATCCATCTGTTCAGACAGAGTGCCACGAGAGCGTCGCGCAAGAGCGGTTCTTCATGGAACGTGTACTTCAGGTACGCATAGGCGCGTCCCATCTTGGGCACCTCCCTCGGGGTCGGGTCATAGGTGGCGATCCTCGCCGTTGTCTCCGGTCTGATTGAGATTAGCTTCAAGACTCGTTAGCTCTAACACCAGGCACCTCGACAAGGACAGGTGTCGAGTATCAACTATTGCGCACCTCATAAGCGTAAGGTTGTCGGTTCCCGAGTCGGCGCCATTCGAAAAGCTCATTGCCCGCTGTGTGGCTCCGAAACTGTCGGGCGCTGTCACAGATCAAGGTAAGTCCGACAATGTATCGCGCTGTCTATCAGACAAGTGAAGACACTGACGTGCTTGTAGTGCCGTGGGAGACGAAGTCTGCCATCGGAGTAGTCCTCTCCGTGTCCCTGAAAACGGACCCGAGGTGGACGCCCATAGCCCAATCAAGGAGGGCGACCTCGGTGTGTTCGTTGAAGGTGACCTGACGGTCCCGCCGTTCAGTCGTCCGTTCAATGATGGACGAATCAAGCGTACCGTTGTGCGGGTGCCTTGGGGTAGGTCGACGGTCTCGAACTTGTAGACGACAGGGGCGTTGTTGTGGTATCCGATGGCTACGCACTTGTGGCGAGGGTCGCCTTGGCCGGTGAAGAACAGCTCGTTGACGATCCCGTTCTGGTCCATCTAGACGACGGTCGAGAGCGAACTCGGTCGAGCAGAGAGGGAATTGCTGACCTTTCGCTTTCTGGGACACTCTTTATACAGGGAACGACAGTATGCCAATTGACATCACGAGACAGTGCGTCATCGCAGCTCTGCCACCATGTTGCATACTTCATTTAAAAATCGCAGCACTGGCATCGATGTGTGATCGTGTCTGCAAGCAGCACATGTGCTACACGTCCGCGGCACTAGTAGGCTGGCGCTCACGAAGGTTCACGCGGCGAAGCCCGTTGGCCTCGCGAACCTCGCAATGTGGGCCGTACAGAACTCCGGAAGAGGGCTCGAGAAGGAGGGTGGGGAAGTGGTGGCCCGTTCTCGCCAAACGGTTAATATAGGCACATACCGGCGGAATCAACGAAGACAAGCACTCCGCACGCAGATGACGACCTTGCTGACTTCGGCTCACCCGTGCTATCTTTCGTCCTGTGGATATTCTCCCGCAAGTCATGCATGACACTTGTACCAGTGCATCGCCTGATGCATGCTTGTCAGGACTACAGCCCTCGGATCTATCTGGTCCTGGGAAGATGGCCTATGAGTGGTCCCTCATTCTGTGAGGTCCAACAGAGCATGCGGTCGGGTAGCGTCGTCGCAGCGAGCGTCGACAGCGACCGATGCAGCCACCGGGGATGTGGACGTAAGCTTGTGTCAGTTCTGTGTACCTATCGTCAACCCGCGGCCTGTCGAGCGCATCGAGGGGTGCAATGAAGACGCGGCCGCGACGTCTGAGGTAAGCAAGTGGTCCGGAAGCACGGCTGATTGGCCAGGGTGTTCATGTGTCATTATCGCAGAACATCTCGCCCACCCGTTCACCTACCACTCCTTCCCACCGCCAGCTCCTTCCGACAACTTCTGGCGCTGTGCTGATGGTCTCCTCCAAGTACTCGCGCTGCGCAGCATTCGGCGAGAGAGGGGTCACCTTCTGCCGACTGTCGTGTCCTGAGGGGCGTGGGGACGGCGACTACCCTGAACGCTGACGCTCCACCGTCGGAGCCCGACCTGGGGTGGAGGGGTGCGTGAACGTGCCCTCTGCGCTCGTTGTGATCAGCGACACGTCAAGGCCGCATCGCTGATCTCCCATGATCGAGGCGTCGCGGACAGAGCGGTCGCCTCGTGGACTTGTGCTACCGTGTATTTGGCCTTGCATGGGTGAACTTGGGGGCCGAACCGGGCCAGCATCCGAGGGCACTTCGGCTACCACACTTCCGTTATGTGACCTCGCTCGCGAAGGACGCCAGATGGGTCGGCGTCGAAGGACGTTGTCATCATACTCGTACACCTAGGTATGTCACGACCTCAACCGCATTGCCTCGAATATCCCGACAATTGCGCTGATATATGATTCTTCAATTCAGTCCATCCAACAAGGGTTCCTGGTGAACGGTCCGACCGTCATGGTGGCGACTTTCCCGAGCCTAGACCAACAGGTTCGGGTTCTCCGGACTTCTTTCAGTCTTACCGGGAGGATGGCGAAGACATCAGATTGGCTCAGAACCGCGTCGGGTATTGTCAAAGGTCCCGTCAGCTTCTTAATGCTCGTCTGCCGAATTGGGGCTGTGACCGCTCGAGAAGTGCTTCATTTCACCCGCACATGGCCATGCAACTGCAGCGTTCACGCTATCCTCCGTAGCCAGTCGGACCACCCGGAGTCACTTTACTGTAGCTCAATCGACGTCGGGTCTTGCACGAGATCCGAGCCGCATACCTGTCAGGACACTGGATGTTCGGTCTGTATGTCCGATGATGAGTCTGTCTCGTATCCTTCCGTTATCAAGGAGATCACGACAAGGAGGTAGCTGGGTACTTGAGTTTAGCGAGCACGAAGACAGGCATTGTCAGATGGAGTTCTCATTAGCTCATAGGGCTTCCTAGGTCACTTCGGTTCTGTTCGTGGCCGATTCTTCGCGCGGTGTGCGGCATTGGGGTGCATTCATGTCAGCAGTACCCGCTCATTGTCAGCAGGCCCTCATTCAGGGCACAGCGCTCCAGCAGCAATTGACTTACCCCGAGGCGACGTCTACTCCATGAGATGATACACCTGTTCACCATCTGGGCATTGGACCCTTTAGTTCGCCTTCGTGGAGTGGAGTTCCGAGAGAATGCATCCTGGATCATGTTGTGAACGTTGGAGGGTACCGGGCAAGAGCTCTGGGGGAGCATGCAGCAGTAATGTAGCGAGATTGCGGTGCTTGGTGTCATTCTTTCGAAGAAGGCAAGAGGCCCATGCAGCGGGAGTTCCGATGTAGGTCATGATCGCTCATGGTGGTTACGACTAAATGAGTGAAGGGGCTGTCGGAGAGCGCAATATACGCTGACGATCTTAGTGCAACGGTCACACAAGGCGTGACAGACACGAGGATGACACGCTCCACTGACAGTATGCTTCTCGGGGCTAGTAAGGATATGTAGCTTCGCGGACAGATAAGGAGAGTCCAGTTCCTGGTTAACCACAGTCGCCGGTCCAGCTTCGCCAGGGAAGGTTTGATTCCTGGACTTGGTGGCCGTACGGCTACCGCGCGGAACACTCAATATAGTCCAATGACCCTGCAGAGCGCGTCGATCCCACATTTGCGGAGTTTACACTACGCGAAATGATGTGGATGCTGCCAAGAAGTACGAAACGCAGGTCCCTAGGTTTTTGCTAGGAGCCAATGAGTCCTCTTGAGCAGTGAGTGCCGAAGAGTATGACGCAGAGGATGAAGTGAGTGACTGCATGACCTATTGCGCATTGGCGTGGCATGTCGTTGTCAATTTTCTGCCATCTATTGCAGCTACTGCACCCGGTGGGTGTCGACCTGAGACCTAGGCCGCGACGACTTCGGTTTTTTTTATAGACGGGCCGATGGACCGGGAGTCATGTGTGCTGCGGCTGGACTGGAACATCAGTTCCTCCGTTTGCGATGGAAATTGTGGGAAAAAAAAACATGGGCTGTTGAGCGGGAAGGACAAGCCATCGTGAGTGCTGGGGCAGTGCCGCGAGACAGATCAGTGGGCGGCTGTGGCTCTGAATTGATGGGACACAGCTTGCAACGCTCGCAACGGCGCCTGCGCAGTCCCTCCATCAAGAAGTCAAGACATGTCGCTGTACTCGCCGCAGTCGCCGCCCTTGCTCCGCTCCTCGTCGTCCCTCCCGTCCTCGCCATGCCTGTCCTGCCCATGAGCCTCAAGGATGGCAACGGCCATCCAGCGAAGCACGATAACACCCTCATGTTCCTCCGATTCGTCGCCAGAAGATACCTCATCTTCGGACTAACAGGCTTCGTGGCCTTCACGCTTCTTCTCCGCATGCTCTACTTCCGCCCTGAGGTCATCTCAGAATCTCCCATTGCTGGTCAGGAACGCACATCCTCAAGGTGGGAAGGCCAGAGATTACCGCCGCTGTACCCGCAGTACCACGAGTACGAGCTCCGGCTGCCTCAGCACCATTGGCATGCGTCATCGCACGAGGCGGAGCCCAAGTTCTTCTTCGTCCCGGGGCACAGTCGAGGTATGATCTACAGCTCCTTTCATGCATTCCTGGGAACCGTCGTCGAGCTTGCGGGGTTGTTGGACAGGTTCCGGATGGGGTAACATCATGCAGGAGATCCTGCTGAACGCGTATCTGGCATACAAGACAAATAGAGCGTGCGTGTCCCTTCTTCGCTTCGCTTGGCAGCGTAATAGAGCTGGCATTTAGCTTTGTCTTCTATAACTACACCTGGAACGATAACCCGAACGAGGACTATTCCGATTACTCTGGGAAGCCTATTCCATCGCGCGTTCCTCTGACGGCGCTTATTCGAGGTGAGTAAACTTTGGCAATGAGTACTCTGGCATGCTCGATGTAGTTGGTCCGCATACGTGTCTGAGGGGAAGGTATTGGAGGAGCGTTGCTCATTCACGCCACAAATGTCACCGGTGAGCGCCTCGTAGACATCGCTGTCAGTTTGGAATATCCTTGTTCCATGGTATTGGGATGCTAGCTCCGTTTGGGCTTGTCGAACCCCTGGCCATGGCATCTTAATAACGCAACGAGGTGTTTCACATAGAGCAACGTTGCTCGTTCACGAGTGTATCTGCGGACTTGCTGTGATCCGAGACGGTGTTGCTGTACAGCTGTCAGTCAACTGGATCGTTCATTCTGAACTCTCCCATGAGGTTTTACTTGTTCTCATTTTTCGATTGTGTTTTGTTCTCGGCCCCTCTCTACGAACACTCACACATGGACCACGTATACCAGGTCCCATAGTTGGCGAACCCTTCCCGCCCGGTTTACACGCGCCTCCCGCCATCGCAGAGCAGTACTGGCACGCAGTATGCGACGGTCGCACCACCTCCATCGACCGCGAAAGTCTGCACAAGGATATCGGCTCATGGATGATGGAGCCTGTCACGAGGGCGTGGGTAGCCAAGCTCGCCGACGTCGACGACCAGTGCGTTGCAGTCTCCGAAGGCTCAAACATCTACGACTGGGTGTAAGCAGACTGTCATAGCCTCCACTCTCATGATACGTACCTGACGGCCTCGCGTGACAGAACGTTTGGCGACCGCCACGCCCTGCACGAAGTCTGGCCCGACTTCGCTGCCTCCCCTATCCTCACGCACTTCGGCTGGTCCCCACTGGTCGAGCTCGCCTTCGACAACAACCGCGAAGTGATCTCGCCCACGACCGTTTTTGAGCCCCCGCTCTCCTCGATCCCCTACACGTCCAACGCGGAGCGGTACACGCAGCTCAAAGGCCTGCTCGTGCTGCACCTCCGGCGGGGCGACTACGAGGGGCACTGCGAGCACCTCGCCAAGTGGTCGAGCTCATTCCTCGCCTTCAACGGCCTCCCGCAGCTCGAGCAGTTCGACCCGCCCGAGGGTGGCAGCTGGGGCGAGAACACGCCCGAGAACTACGCGATCTACCGCCAGCATTGCTACCCGAGCGTCGAGCAGATCGTCGAGCGCGTGCGCGAGGTGCAGAAGAGCGAGGCCGCGCACGGGCTGGACAAAGTCTACATCATGACGAACGGCGCCGTTGAGTGGGTCGAGGAGCTCAAGGCTACGCTCAAGGACGCGGGCGGCTTCAAGCACGTGGCGAGCAGCCGGGACTTGGTGCTCAACTGGGAGCAGAAATACGTCGCGCAGGCGATGGATATGCTTGTTGGGCAGCGCGCACAGGTCTTTATCGGCAACGGGGTACGCCATCAACTCTACTTGAGCCAGGTCGCAGAGGCTGACTGACGAGTTGCATTGCAGTGGTCGAGTCTTACTGGTGGCATCGTCGTGATGCGGATGGCCAACCGCTTCCACCCGGACACGACGCGCTTCTTCTAAGGGGATCTGCTTGCCATCCGCTTGCCCCAGAACGATGGGTGCTCACCTCGAGCCTACGTGTATGACCTCAAAATGGTAGGACGGCATGACCATGCCACGGACAGCACGGATACATACCTATATATACCCGAGATTCCCCGATTGTACTCGGTGACCACAGGTCGCATTATGATATAACTAACGGGGTGGAGTATGCCTTACAACCTACATGTATGCTAGACCGGGGCATTCCCAACGCCTGGGCTGGGTGTAGACACATTTATGCTGCTAGTACAGGACTGGGAGGTAATGGAGCAGATCATGAGTTACAACACCGCGTGGATGTATGTGGATGGATGCCAATGCAGGAGATAATGCAGATGCAGTCAAGAGTTAGTCGGAGATAGAGGTAAGGAAACAAGGATGATTCGAAGAGAGACGGTGGAGAGTGTCAGTGGTAAGTGAGCGCATATACGTAGTCTTCAGTCTACTAGTTGGTCCCGTCATTCCATAACTTCACACAGGTCTTAATCTGCAATGCCAACAGTGAGCCTCGTGTCCAAGACGCATACGTGAACCTCAGGAGATCTAGACTCACCACGTTACAACAACAATTCCCGACATTACTTCGTAGTGGGGTCTTTCCAGTCCTCCACTGCGACGCCCATATACTGTGGGAGGTGCTTCCACACGTCTCTGCGGACCTCCAGATCGCGCGCATGCAGCATCGCCCTGCACGGCTCGCACAGCGGCCAGAGCTCGACGACGTCCTCGATCCAGTGCTCCCACGAGTCCAGCGCCGCGTACCCGGCAATGTCGCCAATCGGGTCTTTCTGCAGCCCGTCGAGCATCATGCCGAGGATCTCGCGCATCGCACGCTCGCATCCCTTGTTCACGCACTGCGCGCTCGGGTGCGGCTTGCAGATGCTGCACGCCCCGCGCGTGCTCGCGCGCACGAGCTCCGTGCGCCCGCGGAGGACGAGCTCGAGGTCGCGCTGCTCGAGGCGCTCTGTGGTGCCGTCGGAGCGTTCGACCCCAGCAGTAAGCTCCGTGTCGAGCTGGCAGCAGAGGTAGAGCGCGGTGGGGAGGACCGAGTCGGTGTGCGTGAGGCGGGCGAGGTTCACCGCGGCGATCGCGTCGGGGGGCGTGATGTGCAGGAAGAGGTTGCCGTCGGCGCCGGCTACGTCCCAGGTGGCGAGGTCGTTGGTGAAGTAGAGCTTGAGGTGCTGCATGGAGCGGGCGTGGACGTCCTCGACGTGGTACTTGTGGGACATGCGGATGAGCGCGGCGAGCTCGGCGAACTCCATGCGTTCGTTTGGGACGACCGGGAAACTGTGCGGCGAGCAAGGTTAGGTTCTGTCATGGAAACATGCATGGTGGGAGGTTAAGAGGAAATGAATGTCATGTCGCCATGGTGAGTTATGACAGAAAATGAACCACCACCAAGTGTTCACGTGCGTATGTGAATCGCAGCAGTGGAGGGGGGAGGCCGTCGAGAACAAGAGGTACGGACGAGCTCGAGGGGAAAGGAGAGAGGAAAGAGGAAAAGAAGTGAGAACGTCGAAGGTTCGAACCAAGGAAGCCAGCAAGCTAATCAAAAGGACTGAAGCATGAGAAGGAGATGACGCACTTTCGAAGTCCGCACAGGGCACGGAGCAAGTAACGGAGGTCATCTGGCGGGTCCGAGATGTGCACGACAGGGCAGCTCTCCATCGTCTCCGCGTTCGAGGGCTGGGCCATCGCAAAAAGATCCCTGAATATGACCGAATGCCTGGTAAGGAGGCCGCGGTAGACGCGGAAGGCGACGTCGCGACAGAGCAGGATGATGTTTCCGTCGTCGAACCAAAGGTCGGGATCGCGCTTGACGGTGGCATTGAGGGACATCGTTGCGAGCTCAGAAGGAAGAGCAGTCGCATGGTCGGCGATGTTGACTCGCCATCGCTTGACGACGCCATTCGTGGGGCTGCTGGGGCCGTTCAGAATGCCATTGCTGCCCATCAAATCTCTGCGGGCACGGGTGGCACGAAAGAGCGAGAAAGGCATCAGTGTCTGCCGTCGTTGACCCAGCTCGTTGTGTGAGGAAAGGCGGAGTAGACGTACGGGGTCTTGCTCCTGCTTGAACTTGCGAGATGCTCGTCCGGGGCGATGTGATGGGTAAGATGCTCAAGGTCGGTCTCGATGGGGGACTGAGGCCAGTCGGCAGGGATGTTTGGAGAGGGCGTCCTGCTGGGGAGGGGCGTTATACGCTGGAGGACGGCCTTGCGGAGGCTCATTCCAGGCGGCGAAAGGGACGTGTCCGTGGGCAGAGCGAGCTTGTCAAACGCTGTCGCCGCGCGCAGGAGACTCACAGCCCCACCAACCGTGTTATTGTCTCGCACCACGTGATCGAGTTTTGCCCTAATCAGGCACCTTCAACCACCCAGGACTCGGTCCGACGCGTCTCAAACAGGAGTCTATCGTTCAGAAACAGGCGAACTATTACTGTGCACTAGATTAGCACTGCCATATACTCCAGATACATTCGTGGTTCGGGTAAGACATGATGACAGCGAAACAACAGCGAGACCGCAATCATACAACAGCTTTGCTCTCTTCCAACAGCCAACGCATCGCATCAACGTCCATGGGAATCCGGTCGGGTTGGTCAGTAAATTGGATAGTGTACTAAATACCGGACTTCTCTTGCAAGACCGAGGCAAGCTCCCAGCAGCAAGGGCCCTCGTCTGTGACGCACGTGAACTGGACGTTAAAGAGGTTGCTTGGATTCTTGAGTAGATCCTCCACCCGAGACTTGGTAAGTCGAGACGGGCTAGGAGGAGTGGGGGCCTATGAACAGGCGGGGGTCCTCCGAGAGGTAGGTTCTGGTTTACACCCTGAGCAGACATGAATTGATCCACCCACGTCATGTGACTTCATACAAGCCACGCGTATTAGCGTACAGCTAACCAGATGGAACTCACAGATTGTGGATGCGCATGTCAAGCTTATCCTGGGCGTCGGGGAAGTCCAAATAGCCGAGGTTCACCTTGTATTCGGTGAAGACAAGCTGAGCGGACAGAGCGCAGTGCATGCGGAAGACACGACTACGACACTAGCAACTCCATGTCAGGTCGCCCGCAGGAAGACGAGGAAGGAAGACGCACTCTTCAATCGTCAAAGTGGACTTGCTGCTCAGTTTATTGATCTCCTCATCAACCTTGTTCAGATACTCGTCCGGGTCTGCCCCAAGTGGAACGAGGGAGTAAGGGGCGTGGCTTTCCACGGCCTGTGGATGCTGCTGGAACATATTCACGGCACTGTCGCGACTCAGCGGCTGGGTTGAGAGACGCATAATGCGAGTCCTCCGTGAACAAGTTCATGTAGTTGGCGAGGCGAGTGGCATGAGCTTCGATGGTCCGAGATGAGGGGCAAGTTGTTAATTTGTATTGTTGAATCGCGCTCATAATGACGAGAGGAAACGATGGCAAGGAGTACAGACATTGGAGGCAGAGACGAGAAGACGGTAAGCCGAAAATGACTCGCCTTTCCTTTCGGAGTTTAAACTCCATTGTAATCGGCGTCTGGTAGATATGTCCGGAATAGGAAACCAATTCTGACCCTGGGCTAATTTGTCCATCGTGTTGAATCGTGTTGAGGTCAGACGTGTAGTCTATGCAAACGTCTGGGATTGAGATAATATATAGGATGTACGATATACGGTAGCAGCGTGTCCCATTACTCCTGTATAATATCCTCCTTCCTTGGCTTCGAGTTCTTGATCTCGCGGCCCTGCCCAATAAGGCTCTGCGCCTCGTCGTCCAATAGGATACCTGTCATCCGCCAACCACCGTAAGCCCGACCATCCAGCCACTCACAAGCATTAAAGCAAAGGACGACGTACCAAGGCCCTCCTCACGCACAAGTCCAAGGACGTGCTCGAGCTCGACATACCCGTCCTTGTCGACATCCAGCTTCTCGATGACCTTGTGCCCAACCTCCTCGTCCGGCTTGTGCTTGATGACCGCGAGCGCCTTCTCCAGGTCCTCGACCGAAATCCGCCCATCGGGCGTGCACGAGATCATCTGCAGCGACGAGCCGACTCTGGAGTCGTACGCGTCCAGCTGCTTGTCGATTTTCTCGAGCATCGTCCGGATGCGCTTCGTCAGCGCGCCAGATGGCGACTTCGGATCCTCCTCGGCCTGCAGGTTCTCCTCCATGAGCGCGCGCAGCTCGTCCCGCTCCTTGAGCACGGAGGACTTGGCGGAGAGGATCGAGAGCGCTTCGGCGAGTTCCTTGAGCTGTTCCGTGGTCATGCGGGCATCTGCCTCTGCAGCGGCCTCTGCCTCTTCGGGTAGGAGCTGTGAAGACGCGTGTGAGCACAGGGGGAACATAGCAGTGACATATTAGTAAAGGGAGGAAGACGACGGCATGCGAGATCACCCCTCCTCGTAAAGAGCGATGGAGATGGACGGTACAAAGACTGCTGTCTCCACGCACAATCGGACCGAGCAACGAAATGCCGTTATGGTGACGGCGGTGATCCAGCGGGACATACTCGTGAAACAACCACCCCGCCAACGAAGCAAGCTCTCTGTTTCACTGAAACAGAATGCTCTGGGAACGGAGCTTGTCCGCCGCGTCACGTACGACCGGACCGAGAATTGAATAATGGGACCCTGAAAGTGAGACATACCTCAGACTCAGGCAGCAAAGACTCCGCCAAGCGCGCCTCCTCCTCCTTCTTGGCGCGCCTGGCGTCCTCCTCGCGCTGTTCCTGTTCCTGCTCGTCCTGGATGAGTTCTTCCTGCTGCTTGAGCACCTCAAGCTTCTGCTTGTAGCTGGCCTGGTCGTCCACCTCGAGCTCCGCCTCGTTCAGCTGTACGCATCATCATCAACGTCAGCGCCCCTCCTTTGCAGCACTAGCATGTAATCTCGCTCTACTCACCAAGTTGTCCGGCAGACCACAGAGCACGGCCTCAAGACTCTGAATGATGGCAGTCTTGCCGTCCTCGTCCATACCAGGCTGCTTGTCGAACTGGAACGCACGCGCCAAGACCAGAAGAACACCGCTGACACGCTTGTACAAGTGTAGATCAATCCAAGTCGCGAGCTCCTCGCGCAAGCGCGCAGGAGAGACACCGAAAGTCCGGATACCACGGCTCTGGCACGCCGCCTGGAGCTCCGCAGTGCTCAGCTCGTCGATGCCCTCCATCGCAATAACCTCGTCGTCGCGCCTGAGCTGGAGCAGCCGCGCGCGGATGTTTCCACGCAGGAAGTTGTCCGTGCCGAACGCGTTGATGCCCATGTAACGGCAGGTCGAGACGAGCTGCGGACGGGACAGGTTGTCGAGCGTGAGGTCGTCGTCGAAGAGGCGCGCGACGTTGATGACGTCCGTGGCCGAAGGCCGCTCGCCAGTAGACCGGACCTTGCGGAAAAACTCCTTGAATGCCTCGCTGCCGACGATGTGTGCGTTCGCTTTCAGACCGGATTCGCGGAGGGTCTCCTGAAGGAACTTGGCCATCTCGAGACGGACACGGAGCAGCTTGCGCTGCTTCTCTTCCTGCGGGCCAATCAGGAACGTCGGAAAGGTAAAATGGCAAAGTGGGCTCACCGCTGCGAACTTGTCCTCAAAGGTAGACGGAAGCGCGTTGGGGAAGACCTTGAGCACTACCGGGATGAGCAGCTCCATGAAAGGGACAATCACGAAGACAGCGAACGGAATGAGTCGCAACAGATCTTGCGTGGTGCGCTTGAGCTATATCTGCGATGAGAAGGGCGTCGTAGTGCAGTGTCCGACGCGCTTCGTACCTGTCTCCGCTCTCGCCGTGTCAAGCTATCGCCATGCAGGAGCTTCCACTGGAGCCGCGCGGAGATGCGGACCTCAGCAGCTAGCAGCTTGCTTCCATGCCAGTAGTGCTGGGCTTCGTGCTTGACCTTCTTCCAGATGCGCGTCGCGAGCGGAGCCTCCTCTTTGGGCGCGGGCGGGAGGGGCTTGTCTCCGCCAGCGGTGGACGCGTCGTTCTGGGACGAGGAGGACTGGATGTGCCGCTCTAGGCTCGGACCGTTCGCATTGGAGTGTTTTGTGTGGGGATAAGCATAGAGAGGGTGTACGGGAAGACGCGAGTGCTGGGACGAGAGGGCGTATGTGCGTACGCTGACGAGGAGGTGAGGGTGTCGGCTACAGGTGCGCAGAAGGACAGCGGGCGGGGCGCGCGGGAGCCATAGGGACATGGGGGGAAGCCAGCGTTGTCGTCGTCGTCGTCGTTGTCCTCAGCGTCGGGAAGCCGTGCTCAGTACTATAAGTCTCGGTTTACAGGACGATGACGCATCGGGACGGCACCTCGGTTTCGAAAATGCGGTCTCTTGTTTGCCCGTATTTGGCATGTGCGTCTACTCTCTGCTCATTGACTCGCGCGAGTTAACCTCGACAACCATCGACTATGACCGTTTCTGTAGCCTCGACATCCTCCTCTGCGGGCGACATCCACGACCCAACAAGCCAAGCGTACAAGAAAGCTCGCCGCAAACACTGGAAGTCCACCCGCAACAGGCCTGATCACGTCGACGCCGACTGGACACCCTTTCGCGCTGCAGAGAAGAAATACAAAGCCAAGTTCCCTCCCCCGGACCTCTCTTCCGTCCTCGATCTCGCCACTGCGGACCCTTCACGAGCGGAGGAGGCCGCGCGCGGCGGATGGCGGGGCCGTGCAGACGCGGTGCAATGCACGGAGATCCCTCTGCACGACGGAACAGAAGCGGCAAGTACAGGCGGACGGAAGGCGTACACCTTTCCGGGCACACCTGGTGCGCGTTCGCATGTGAGCTATGGTTCTGGCTGTACGTATTCATGCTGTTTGCGTCTTTTCTTCGACGCGGAATATATCAGGACTTGTTCTCCTCCCATCTTTCGTGCCGCATGATCAGCAGAGGCAGCTCGTCCGCTGGGCTCTCAGTGAACACGCGCGATGTCCGAACGAGACCAACCTCGACACCCACTATCTTCTGCCGACGAATGGCCTATGGAATGAGTATCTGCACGTACGGAAAGGTGAGATCGAGGATGCCGAGATCCTCCCTCGCGTAGCGCTTCAATCACCTCCTGGAGTTGGGGCGCGTTCGGAAACGACCTCCACCAATGAGCAGGCTCTCATACAAGCGGAACCACCCGGCCCTCGAAAGCTCATCTCAAACAAGCCAGCAAGCCCGGATAACTACGCCGAATTCGCGCGCACACCGAAACTCCCTGCACCCCCGTCCCAGACTCTCCGTCCCGTCCCGATATCCTCCCTGATCCCCAAGCTACGATGGGCAAATATCGGGTGGTACTATCACTGGGGAACCAAGCAGTATGACTTCACGCGAGGCCCGGGTGAGATCGCTGGGCTCGTACGGAGCGTGTGCAGACGGGCTGTGGAACAGATTCCCTGGGCGAAGGTGTTTCCTGTCGGAGAGGCTGAGGAGGGATGGGGTGATGCTGGCCCAGACTGGATGCACTGGAAGGAGACATATGGTGGGCACAGAGCTGAGCTCCTAGGTCGCACAAGACAGGTTGCTGACCTTGAATATAGAGCCAGATGCGGGGATCGTGAACTTCTACCAGACAAAGGTAACTCACCCCCATGCTTTCACTTCAGGAGGAGCGTAGGACTAACGACCATACCCGTAGGACACGCTCATGGCGCACGTCGACCGCTCCGAAATCTGTGCGACTTCGTCGCTAGTCTCCATGTCGTAAGTAGTAGTGTCGGTGACGCCAACGGCACCAGATGTCTGACCCTAGGATGCAGTCTCGGTTGTGCAGCCATCTTCCTGATCGGAGGCCTCACTCGCGACGACCCTCCTACTCCGATCCTCCTCCGCTCCGGGGACATCGTCGTGATGTCCGGACCCGCATGTCGACGGGCATACCATGGTACGTTGCTTATCTTCCACTGAGAAGTCTCCTCGCTCAGGGATTATCTTACGCTCGCATCGCGCAGGCGTCCCGCGGATACTTGAAGGCACGCTCCCACCTCACCTCGAGGGTGGCTCCGATGCGGACTGGGAGTACTACGAAGAGTACCTGCGCGGTACAAGGATCAATGTGAACGTCAGGCAGGTGTTCCCCAAGGGGTTCAACCCGCTTACGGAAGGGCGGTAGTCTTGCGGATGGGTCGATTGTTCATGTGCACTCAGCCTCCGAGTCCCAGGGCCAACTTCGCTTGCAAGTCGTAAACGATACTTACCATGATGACTCGAGAAATGCTTTGAAGATGATCAGCTCATATGTTAACTTCCTCAGCTAACAGAGAAAATGCTGAGAGCCTAGCTTTCACGTCTTTCTCCCTCAGTAGAAAGCATCGAGAGTCCTCATCGTCAACATGAAGCTTATGGGGCTAAGGACCAGGTCGGAGTCGGATGGCGCGAAGCCACAGGAGCGGCGGCCCGGGGTCCCGGGCGCTTGAGTTTGGGCACCGCGGCTCTTCGGCCTGTTGTGCCGGACAGCTCAGGAGACACTGTATACCTCCTCACCTCCACCACTATAGTATCCCAACATCGTATTGAGAATTGCTCACAGAGATACTTGTAGACATGGGGAGAGTGAGAGTGAGTATCAAGGATGATAGTAGTACAACCACATGTTGACAACGACTCGGATACGCAGAAGAAGCGAAGACAGGAGCTCCCTCCGAGTACGAAAGGCAAGAAACGGGTGGGTCGTAATGTTGGCAAGCTCATGAAAATGCTCGACGTTCCCATGGACGTGTTTTTTGAGGTTCATGCCCAGCCTCATACCCAGCGAATATCTCACAAGGAATACTCGCTGACCGTCCCTGTCGCAGATCGCTTCGTACCTCGAACCGGTCGACATCCTCCAGCTTGCGCGCGCCTCGAGGGATCTACGGAGTACTCTTATGTCGCGGTCTTCTCGACATGTCTGGGTTGCAGCGCGTGGAAACGTCGACCCTCCGCTTCCCGACTGTCCCGATTTTCTCAGCGAGCCGGAATACGCATACCTTGTTTTTGAGCGTTTCTGCGAAGTAAGTATGCAGCTATCCTTGGCTCGTTTTAGTGACGCCTTTAATTCAATCTGCCAGGAATGCGGAGCGGGTCGAGCAATGAATGTCGACTACGCTCTCCGGGTGCGGTTGTGCCGCACCTGCTGGAAGGAGAAGTACGCATCTAAAAAACCTTACTATTTTGATGCCCCCAAGTAATGCGTGTCCTCCAACAGTGTTAAGCGGGGACATCAGCTTGCCAAGGAGATGGACCTCAAGAAGGATAAAGAGGCACTGCGGGTGATCTACAATCTGCTCCCCAAAGCGACTTGCGAATGGTTCGGTACGTATCCAAGACACTTCAGCGAATTTACGTTGTATGAATAGGTTCCTATGCAGAATCCGAAGACCCACGGCTGGAGGAATTGAACCAGATATCGCGAGACCTCTTCTACGAGCCGGAGTTCATAGACACCGTCGAGGCATATCTTGACGTGCGGGACAGGGGGGACGACGACGAGTTAGAAAAGTTCATTCAGGAGTGCGTCGACTTCACGTTAGATAGGCTCAACGTATGTGGGCTCTGCTCTTTTTCTCCTAAGATTACATTCATTGAGACAGTCGCTAGTTCCACAGGGACGTGATTGAGTGGTATCGCGAAGCCCGCGCCGAGAAGAAAGCGGCGGGAGTAGATGCAAAGGGAGAACGCGAGGATGCGTGCGTGTTTCCAGCTTTCACGCTATGCCTGGATAACTGATTATTAATGTCCTGTGTATCAGTATTGAAAGAAAGCTTAGCGAGCTTGGATGGAAACGGGCCGATTGGCCCTATATTTCTAGGAGGTTTTACAACATGGTCCACCAACCACGCCCCCTGACAGACCGGAGTGAGTATCCGTCACCAATTACTCCCCGCACCTGCATATGCTCATCACAACTGCACCAGTCTGGAACACGATCCGCCCCAAGCTTGTTGCTCTGTTGGAGGAAGAAAAGCGTGACCGGGAGATTGAGAAGTTCAACCTGAAATGGCGCATCCGACGCCAACAGCTCAGTGGGCACTATCGAACGTTCCTGCGAAAGACCCGTGATCCGGTACAGCAACAGATGCTTCCGGGCTTTCAGGACGCTCTCGAGCTGCCCTGCATGCAGGCTCTTCTCACCTCTAAGGACCCGGATCAGGAAGTTACTCTAGGGGACTTCTCAGCCATCGAACCCGCCATCCAGGCCGAGGCAGAAGTATATCGCGACGAGGTCTACTCGAACCTCGTCAGTATATGGCAGGAACATCTCGACGAGTGCGAGCAACAGCGAACCGCCGTCTCCAGTCAGGAAGAGGCAGAGCCGCCCCGTGCGAGCCAGAAGATGCAGAAGAGGAAGAAGAAAGCCGACCCAATCGGTGGAAGCATCCCTGCTCTGGACCCGGCCGCCCGACTAGCATTGCTAGACGAGCCCACCACCTTCTTCACCTGTACTCTGGGTATGTGGTGGCGGTATGACTGCTCCAAGCCCATGTCGTACATCGGGATCATGGAGCATTGGAGGACTCAACACGGCGACACGCGCTGTTCCAGAGGTGCTCTTGGAAGCGACGGTGGTTGTTACACAACTCACCTTCCGTATTTGCTGGGCACCCTGGGTCTGGAGGCCAAGACGACCACACATGCCGAGCTGCACCAGCTCATCACATCAGGGCGCCCAGTATGTAGCTGCGGATGGCAGGATTCCTCATCCTCACCCTCATATATGGGGGAAGTCCCAGTACATGTTATCTTGGACAAAGTGGTGCGTTCTACCATCCATGGTTTCTTTGCGGATATGCACGGGCCGACTTATTCATTTGCCAGAGTGGGCACATCTCGCAAGCGCGTTGGTCTGCACCGTACGAGCGGACTAGGTGCGTCGCAACGCGCAATAATCACAACACGGGGCTGACCTTGTGGATCTGATATCTTTAGTGTGAAAGAAACAGCCAAAGCCCATCGTATCACGTTCGAGCCGTTCGACGAAGGAGCATCATCATAGTTCAGCTGCCGTTGCATGGGGATCTTGCGCGCATCTTTGTGTGTATGAGGGTTTGGTCGAACGACGTTCCGAGACGACTAGGACGAAAGCATTGGCACAGTACGTTGAATACATGTGTCGAAGCGATCGTCCGAAGGCGTGAAGTTCTGGCGGTCAGGTTCCCCATCAAGCCTCCAGTCGAAGTGAGTTCATGTGGCCCATGTATTCTGCAATGACTCCATCCATGTGCCACATGTGTATTCCGCGTCGTCTTGGGGTATCGTAACAAGAGCCTATACACTATCCGAGACTAGAAACTGTATTCCGAGCCAATTCATAAACATCGCAACCGGGAGCTAAAGTGGAAGCCGGGCACAGGGCAGGGTATTCGTGAGGTCCAATTTGCCGACAGAGGAGCTGGAAGGGGGAGATGACCAAGCGGTGACGAACCTCGAGTCGCTGACTGCGATGCGATAGGTTGAGGCGTGGACAGCGAGGTCGTCTGAGGGGTGATGGGAGTCGCCGAGGTGTAGAACAGCACCATCGACCAATAGCCCGCGACGACGACGAGGAAGCAGTCCGACTCGAGGGGCATCGGGGTCCATGACCTGGTTGCATTCGCAGGAGAGTCTGCTGACTTCTGCAGAAAGCACTGAAGTACAGTGTCTGCGTTCGCGCGTTCGCGAAAGTTGCCGACATAGAGCTCGTGTCGGATGAACGTCGCCCAGATGAGAAGATGTCGGAAGACGCCTGGGTTGACAGTAGGTCGAGGACACCGGGAGGCTGGAGACGTGGTCGTCCTGGTGTTGTCGGAGGAGGAAATCGCGAGGGTATAATTCCCTGTGCCGGTGAGAACTTGAGAAGTACCGAAACTGAGCCGAGTCGTACTAGAGTAACTGCATCGACATCCGAGTCAGCAAGGCCATCCACACTTGCACACATACATAACAATACGTACCTGAGATTAAGCAGAGAATAGATACGCAAGGAAAAGATCCATTGGTCATGGGCTAAGAGTCATTGAAGGCAGGGAGTCCAAGGCCTGGCGACACAGCAGCTGGGAGGAAGAGGAGGCGACCATGTTCATCGGAGAGGGTGCCCCGAGATGCCCACTAGACCGCACAGGTGTTGACAGTGGGCTGAGAGCAGGAAGATCCAGAGCTTGACGGCACAAGAGCTGAGACGACGAAGAAGCGAGCATGTTCATTGGCGAGGACTCGACTTGTTGGCAACGGATCTCAGACTTGAGCGGTGTCGACCACGGGCTCGCGGGAGGAAGGTCCAAGCCTTGACGGCAGATCAGCTGCGACGATGACGAGGCGATCATGTTCATCGGCGAGTCGACAAGAAGTTGGCTGTGGCTCGCGGGCTTAAGGGGCGTCGTCCATGGGCTTGCAGCAGGAAGGTCCTCTAGATCTTGACGGCAGAGCAGCTGGGAGGACGACGACACGACGATCTCTGGGAGAGTCGGAGACTGGGGCTCTGCCGACCTACGAGGGCTGGACACGGGGGTCGCAGGAGGGAGATCGAGATCGATGTTGGACAGCAGCTTTGACGAGGAGCTCAGGACGACGTTCGCGAGGGAGTCGGACGCCAGGGCCATCCCGGACCTGATCGAGTTCGCCGAAGGGACTCGGGGCGCAGTGGGTGTGACCGTCGAGGAACAGTCCGCAGTGAAGACGTCGGTAAGAGTGGCGCTGGGCAAGATAGACTTCGTAGGACGATCGCAGGTCGGAGACGGAGAACGAGGAGCGACGTTCTCCTTGTCCTCAACCATCTTGGGCGCGTGCTTGCGGGTCTTCTTACCACTCTTGGGAGACTTACTCGGGCTCACGTCCTCTGCAGATGTCTTGACCACAGATTCGGTAGAGGTCGCCGCAGAAAGCCCCGCCTGTTGAACGATGAGGCGAAGCCTGGCGATCTCCTCTTGCATCGCGCGGTCGCGGGCCAACAGCTCTTGCTCACGGGCCATCCATTCTGCCTTCCGGGTATGGAGTTCGTCCACTAGCTCAGCGTTAGTCTCAGTGCACCTAGCGACCTCGCACTTGAGGTCGACAATCTCCCGCCTCGCGGCATCAAGCTCTGCTCCATAAAGTTGGGATTGCGGTGCCGGGAGAGGTGTGGAGGTGGTCGACGGTGTGGTGGTGGAATGGGACTGAAGCTGGGCAGTGGGGGATTGGGCGACTTCTTGAGTGGTGGCTTGCATGGTGAGCTCCTGCTGTTGATCTTTGGTAGCGACCGTTTGACGCTCCGCGGGCGTTGAAAACTGCGTGACGTCGGACTTGACGGCGAGTTGCTCCTCGAGCGTCTTGACCTTGGTGTTGAGTTCCTCGATGGTCTGCATGGCATGTCTGAGCTGACACCGGCGCGCATGAAAGAGAATTACACACCTTGCCCTGCGCGTCTGAACGAAGCGAGACCTCCTTGTGTGAAGCCTTTAGGGCCTGGATGATGACCTTCTGAGCAGCGAGCTTGTTGTCCTGTTGCTTGATGGTCGACGCCTGTTTGGTGTCCTTGACCGAAGCCGCGTCAAGAGAGACTTGCTGAGCCTTGACCATCCTCTCGAGCTGATGAATCCGAGCGTTGACAGCCTTGAGGAGGTCCTGTACTGTGTGTCAGCCCACAATGCATAGGATGGTGGCCAACGGGGTGCACCTTGGCCTGACGCCGCTTCGCGCGAGCCTCGTCCCGAGCGATCTTGATAGCCTTAATCTCAGCCTCCTTGTCTGCCGCCAGAGAGCGCATAGCAGCGAGATCAGTGCTAAGCTCCTCGATAACCTTCTCCAGGTCGACGACAGTCGCGTCCTTGTCGCGGAGAACCTTGTCCTTCTGCGCGAGTTGTTGTACCAATCCTTCGCGAGTCTCGTCGGCGCACTTGAGGGCATATGACAGCTCGCTGACGAAGGTAACGTAGCCGGCGATCCTAGCACGGAGGTTGTCCACGGTCTTGGTCAACTTCTGGTGGCTCGATTTGTACCGGTTGCAGCACTGGCGGTAGTTGCGAGTCTGAGACTCAGCCTGCCTGAGAAGAGTGAGCAGCTTCTGGACGGTTGCAGCATCGTAAGCGGGTGCAGACTCGGCGGCACGAGTCTTGCGGGAGGCTGACAGAGTGCGCAGGAGGGTGAACAGAGTGTACCAGAAGATGCCAAGAGGTGCGTGTACGAAGAAGAGTGCCGTATGTGACGAGGAAATGCCGTGGACTCCGATGTGACCCAGACCGACAGTAAGGACGAGGACGAAGAGATGAGTCAGGACGACAGAGAAGACCGTGCGGACGAGGCCAATGACCATGGCGGAACACCTGTAGACCGTGCGCCGGAGTAGAAGGGCAGAGAAGGTGATGCCAAGGACGATATAGATGCGCAGAAGAATGGCTACGAGGTTGTCGGCTTCAATGACGGCGGCGAGCCGGGATGAGGTATATAGTCGATAGTGGTGGGGGGTTGTAGCGACAGCCATAGCGATGTCGAAAGCAGTAGAGTTGTTCAAGCGAAGACGAGTAGAGCCTAGAAGAAAGCAAGTGACAACACGGTGGAACGAGCGAGAAGGGACGTCGTCCGAGCTGGAACTGACTTTGTATGGTCCCGGGAGGCTGACATCGCGCACGGCGGGTTGGAGGCAGACATACACAATTTACCGCTGCGGCTTGCTTTTGATCCGCTCCTGGTCATCAATTGAGATAAATTTGCAGAGGACTGCATGTTATTGCGTAGTCGGGTGTAGGATGGAAGGAGGACATGGCGGTCTGCAGCTGCTGCACGCAGCACGGGGCCAGACGGCGACCTCGGGTAAGACGCCCGCTTGACGCCGACTCCTTTTCCTCAGCCTGCCGTAGCTTCGAAGTTCCGACTTCCATGCCTGTGTCGACGACCGAGCCAACGTTCCACACGCCACAACATGCTACGAAGATGAGAATGCCGGCGTGCATGCCCCCATGACGCGCTGAACCCAACCTTGGCTAGAGGCGCCGTCTGTATCCTATAAAGCCCCATGCACGAGATGATAACGCACGTTCTCGCTCTTGTCCTCTTTTGCTGCCTTCTCTAGCAAGAGCTCACTATGGGAGACCATGCACAACCCTACATTCAGGCAGCCATCGCAGCTGTCAAGGACCAATCGCTGACTCCAGAGGAAGCTGCCAACAAAGTCGTCGAGCAGTGCGCCCAGTGCGTCACCAGTTTGTCCGGAAATACTACCGAAGTCACGCAAGGGGGAGACACTCCCGGCCTCGAGTCCTTCCTCTGGTCCTTCTGGGAGCATTTCGTCAAGATCGCGCAGGATGATGGGTCGATGCATGATCGGCTCGCGCGTATCCTGGCCGCGTTGAAAGCCAAGGGTAGCCAGGGATGTGACGATTGGCTCGTCTGGGGCTCTCCTGCGACCTGGGGTGACCTTTCTCTCTTCCGTCCCGTTACTCGGGAGGAAATGAATGGTGGGTCCTCGATCCATGTCGTCTCAAAGGTTCGCCTGTCATTGACGCCCATCCCTCTGCTGCAGGCCCGAATCCGTCCCTTGAGGGACATGGCTACTACCTCGATAAGTCGACTCCGAGAACTCAAGCCGTCCTGTCCGGAGACCTTCCTGCCAACGACCCCGTCGAGCGCGCGTTCGCCCAGTCGCGCAAGGAATGGCTCAATATGAATACCTTCCTCGCTAAGCTCTGGGCGCTCGACATCGTCGACGAGCACTTCTACGGCATTGTCATGATGCGCACAGGCCTTGAGCCGCTCTCTGTCCAGTCCACCCATGGACCGAGTGCGAATGTCGGGAGCACCGAGACGGATGACCCGCCCGAGCTCGGGATCGAAGTCGCCGCGCTCTGGGTGAAGATTGCCGGCGCGAAGATGCACGCGTGTAGGGAGATCCTAGGTCCAAAGGGCAATCCGAACTGGCAGGCGAACCAAGGTGCTCCTGGATCCAGCGGCGGTACCTGGGACGGCGTGGACGGATACCACCCGGACCGCTGGGCGCACTGGAAGCAGCTCTTTTCCGAGGTTGCGCAGGGTAATTGGAGGAGGAACGTCACAGAGGCTGCCCAGGCGAGTGTATCGCGGATGCATGCGCAAAGTTCATCTGCTCACACTTCGTCTTCGCTTAGGCTGCGGTGGAAGCTATGGAGAGGGCTGAGCGTGGTGCTTAGGCTGCGTTAATCACGATCGAAGGTGCTGTACATGTCCTGAAGTTTTTGCATTGACCGCTATGTACGATAAGGTCCTAACATTGTGAGAGTTCTCCCGAGAGTGCAGTACACCCGCCCCTATACCAGGTTAGTGCAGAGCAAAGCGTTGCTTTTGTCCTTCCGGGTTCCAGGGCGGGCCTTTGGTCCGCCGCTTGGGTGCGGTGCGCCACTCGCTTTGACCGACGCTTTGTCTCAGGGGTGCCCCCCCCCGGCGAGCACAATGGCCACACGCTTTGACTTGATGCGGCCCACACATGTATAAGAATCCTTGCTGGACGACTGAGATTGCTCGTACCACCTCACAACACACACTCGTTTACAGCAAGGCATCGCGAAACCACAGAACTCTTCTCTCACCACTACAACCACCACACCTGCGCAATGTACCAGCAGCAACACCGCTCGAACTCGTTCTCGGAGCGCGTCCGGAGGCTCTCTAACACGGTCATGTGAGTATCACCTCCGTCCGGCGAAGCACAACCACTCACCATCTTACACGATCCTCAGGAATACGGCTAAGGCCACAGCGAGAACGGTCTTAACGGCGCACAGGCGGACGTCTTCCGATGACCGCTTCGGCTACGTTGTATACGGCGCGTCCCACAGCTCGGCCAACCTCTCCAACCAACCACCGCGTGACGAATGGAAGAGGTACAGGAACAAGTCGCGCTCGACGGACGACGTCGTGTACCGGCCACGGACGCAAGCACAGCAGAGGAGCAACCGTCCAAGACCAAGCGTTGAGGACTCGACTTCGCACCCCAAGCCGAAGTCCCACTCGCGCACTCTTGACATGCGCTATGGGCCACAGGATGGACCCAGCAGGACCCGGCCGGGACCACCGAACATGGCTGGCATCAGCAACGTCGCAATGCCGCCTGGCCACCCGAGCAGTTCGCGGGACGTCTTGAGGAAGAAGGAGCGTCCGGTGCCTGTCCCGCAACCCAACTACACGCAAAGGAGGCCCGAAGCGAACGTGCGAGCAGGTGGGTACCAGTTCCCAACACGTCCGGAGAGTCCATCGCGCGACTCTGAGCTGTTCAGGTCCTTCGCTCCGCCGCCGCGGTCACCAGCGATGTCGGCGGCCATGCCCGACTCGCCGACGCTGGGAGTCCTATCGCATTCCTTCGGAGGGATCTCTGCTCCTCCCCGCGGCCCACATGCGCCGCACCGCGTGGGTCCTTCCCCGTTGGCAAAGTCGCCGGAGTCGGTGTACTGTTCGACGGGCACGCCGACGGTGCGGCGACACGGCGCGATCAGGCGGACGTCGTCCTCCGGAGAAGCCACCGTCCCACTCCCAATCCAGCACGCACGGCACCGCTCGGACCAGAAGGAGCAGAGAGCGACGGGGAGCGGTTCACGGCACCACACATCGCGGCCTTCGACAGCTCCTACCCCTCGCGAACACGACCGTCCCGCGCCGACGCTGTACCGAGGACCAACACAGCGTCTCCCACCTCCGCCATCTCCGTTAAGGCCAACAGAGCCGACCAGGGATCCCAGGGCGAGGCTTCCAGAGGTGAGGCCCAAGGCGCGCAACGTTCCGCGCGACGTCGAGGATATGGACTCCCTCGTGGGCACAGAGACACCGCGCTCTTCGCTCATGCTCATCCCGCCCGCACCCGTCGCGACGACGTCCATGGTCGCAAAGGTGCAGGGCGCGATATCGATGAACATGCGCGAGTCGACCAGCGCGCGACCCGTCAAGACCGTCGTCGCCGGAGGAGGGGACCTGCACCGGGCCAGGTCCTACAAGGCGGAGGTCTCGAGATATCCGGAGCCTGAAGTTCAAGGCTCCCCAAGGAGCACTGAGCCCGAGAGCACGGTCGGCGCAGTCGTCGAGGGCGAGGGCGGTCTGTCGGGGAGGCGCAAGGGGAAGGAGACGAGGAGGAGGCTCGAGCAGGACGCGGCGGAGAAGCGGGCGGGCGTGGCGGCGTGGGTGAACTCGATTTCGAGGCCGCAGGAGCAGCAGCGCGACGCGCGGTCCACGTCGCGCTCGCACGCCACGCCGACCCCGCAGCGGGCAGGGACGCTCCCGCTGAATGTCCGAAAGAAGAACGCAACCGGAATGGATGCGAATGCGAGTAGGAGGTGAGCCGGTGGGCGGATGTGAATGAGCGACGAGTGACTGCGATTACGCGAACTTTGAAGAGAAAACCGGAGAGATGGGGATTGAGGAGAGTCTTTGCTCTCGCCTTTATACGCCTCATACTCTGTCCTCTGGCGCGTTGTAGGTGCATCGTCTTTGTTCCCTGACTGGCTTCTCGTTGCATTGTCTGCTGCGCTCGGAAACATTGTACCTTTGTGTTGTGCTCGCCTAGATCTGATATCGCCCCTTGTACTACCACTGCATATCACATACCAGTTTCTCATCATCTCGCCCCATCTATATCGTGTTGTATTTCTACCACCTTGCTCAAGTTCACTATGTACCTACGTATATACGACGCTCTCTCATCGATGATCATCCTGTTCATAATGTATGCCACTGTGTCAGAGCAATTATCAGTCTTAGTTCGAGAATATGGATGAGGAATACACCTACGACGACTTCTCGTTATGATCTGAAAGGCATGGCATGGCAGGCACCGAGGTCGAATATGTCTTAGGTGACTCAGTGTAGGCGCCGTACTCCTGTGCTGCCATTACCAGATTAGGAAACCCGTATTAGTTAGAGCTTGTTGAGCGCCTGACTTTCAACCGCAACCACCACGTATATCTCTCGACTTCAGCATCATAACGCGACTTGACAAGGCGAAGAATGGGGAAGGGAAAATTTGTGATTGTACCTACACCTGTGCGAAGGCGCAAACAGCAGGAAGCCACGGGACCGGGCCGCAGTGGCACTTCGTCCTTGTCCTCAGTAGATAGGATGGCTGGGCAACTCTCGCTACTGCTTACCATGCCCATGGACGTGTTTTATGAGGTATGTGCTCTGGCAAAGGAACCCGCAGCTCTTTTCTTGTGCCTAACACGATTGTCATTGATTGGTGACAGGTCGCGTCGCACCTCAAGCCACTCGACATTCTCCATCTTTCCCGAGTATCCAACACGTTCCGGAAGCTGCTTCTATCCCGCAGTTCTCGGAGGATCTGGGCCGCCGCACGCAAGAACATGGTGCCAGAGATTCCTGACGGTCCCAGCGATCTCAGCGAGCCTCTATACGCGCGTCTCCTCTTCGAACGCCACTGCATGGTGCGCTAGCTGGACTCTCCTGCACATCTTCATCTCGCTAACCAAGAATGAATTATCTGCAGAAATGCGGGGCTGAGGAAGCAAACCAAGTTGACTATGCGAACGTTCACCGATATTGTCGCGGCTGCTGGTACAGTAGGTATGTCGTGATTTTCTATTGCATGCAGGGAAAGTTGCTCACTGGCACGATAGCCTCCAGGCAGGCGGAAAGCTCCTCTACAACTCAGGGTTTTATTACGACCCCCATTTCAAGAAGGTCGTCTACGACCTTCTTTCGCCCGTGCCAGATGCGTCGTACCCAGTGGTACCGGACCCGCCCAGTTGGAACACGCAGCTTACGGAAAGCAACAATACAAAAAACACGGAGCACACGATCTTCGATCACGACACTTTCGTGGCGCTTGCGGAAGAGTATCGCCAGGTGTGCGCGGGAGAGACGAACATGTCGTTGGAGCAGTTCATCGAAAAGCACAGGACACGCACTCGTGAACGCCTGCTTGTGAGCTTCCCACTCTCCAATCCTGCCCTACACGATGCATTTTGGGTTGACATCTTGTTTATAGTTCCAGACGGAGATCATGACGGTTGAATTCGACCGCAGGCAGGCGCGAGCTGCGTACGGATACCGTATGACCGATCGAAAGCTGGCGTGAGTGTTCAATGCGTCACTATGTATGTCACTTACTGACAGTGCCTGTCCAGGATCGAAGAGAAACTGCGCGAGCTGGACTACGAGCCTGAAGACTATCCAGTCATGGACGCCGAATTTCACGCACTGCTCGAGCAACGGGCTGCCCTCACTCCCCGCAGTAAGTTCTTTCCTGTATCCGGTCTGCATCGTCTCTTTGTACTCATCGCCTGTCGCAGTCTGGAACAACATCAAGCCTCAGCTCCTGGACATGTTACAGGCCGAGCGCGCCCGCCGCGTTGACGAAGCATTCCACATCAAGTGGTTCATGCGCATGCAAGATCTTCGACCGCTATACGAGAACTTCGTCCAAACCATCAAGGAACGCTACTTTGCAGACGTGTGGATGCGCACGATGCCCGCCTTCGAAGCGGCGGCGGAGTTGCCCAGCCTGCGCGCACTGCTTACGTCTGCCAGCCCATCGGAGCATGTGAGCCAGAGCGACTTCGCGGGCATCAGGTCGGCTCTCTTGAAAGACGTACGAGACGCAATGACCAAGATACAGCGCCATTGCGCAAATGTGTTGCGGGAGGCTGCATACGGCACTGTGCCAGTAAGCTCCGGCGAAGGTACGAGTGCCGGCAAGGACGCAGTCGCAGACAAGAGCAAAGGCAAGGAGCGCGTGCAGTCCGAGATCGACATCGACGACCTGTATGCCGACGATCCCGCTGCGGCCGACCGCGCTCTCCTCGAGCAGCCCACGTCTCTCTTCGAATGCACACACCCGGACTGTCTGCAAGAAGAGATGTGCGGCCGCCTCTCCGTCAACAGTCGTTCACAGGGCGTCATGACCTTCCTCGGGGTGCTCCAACACGACGCTACGTTCCACGCATCTCCCTCCTGGGACGCGATCCCCGTTCGCGTCGCGGAGAACACTATGCGTAACCTCGTTCCGCGTCTGTTCGACGCGCTCGGTCTGCCCCAGAACACCAGGTTATCAGACTTGCACGAGCAATTGTGCAACGAGATGCCCGAACGGTGCAGCTGTGGGGTATCCCTCCAGATGCCATACGCCATGTTCACGCCGCTATTCACCGACGAGAGCACAGATCTCACGTCCCTCGTACGTCCTCCATCTCACCTCTCTCATGGGGTTCAGATTCTGACACTGACTCCCCGCATTCAGCTACAGCATATCGCTGGGACCCTCTGGAGCTCCCTCGCAGGGTTAGGGTGAGTCTCACCGATCGCCTCAATCGCACGATTACTGAGGACGAGCAACCCAGCTACGGGGGCATCTATAACGGAAACGCATCACACAGCATCACCCTTCAGGCGCGGCCGGGCGGAAATCCACACGTGCAGGCCCACCACCACCAGGGATTGCAGACAATCCATCCGGGGGGAGCCACGGCGTTCCCGTTGCCAGTCCCACCCCCAATCGGCGGCGCGTTCATCCCGCCTCCAATCTCACTCGCCGGGATGATCCAGCCCATCGGCGGCGCATTCATCCCGCCTCCAATCCAGCCCCCGATCGCTTTCCATCACGCGAACGGGCAAGAGAGCCTCCGCCCGCTCAGAGTCATGCAGTGGGCACAACGGTTCTCGCACCCGAGGTATGCTCAGTTCGGATTCGAATTCAATGTGCCTGGCGTGCCGGTTGGGCTGTCACATCCGTACGTGCAGAGGCAGATGCAGGCAGTGGCGGCGATGCTGAACCAGCCCAACGCGGGGGCGCAGCTCCATGAGCCGCTGCGGGCGATGATGCGGGCAAAGAAACGTCGGTCCTAGTAGGTGACGGCGTGTGGGAAGCACATTATGTAGGACGAGTCGAGTCGACTCCCTGTCATTAGACGGATAAACACAAGAACCTTTGTGAAATATATGTATGTCGCCGAACCCGGATATGCCGATGAAGTAGGACGCCCCTGCGAGTAGAGACCACGGCCAACTTGATAGGGACGCTAGTAGACTTGAATGGCAGCCCTTGGCCAGCTCATGGGGAAAACGTGATAGAACTAACAGGTAGACATAAGTCTGTATGTACAACTCATCCACAGAGCGCACAGCACCCCAGAACCATCCTCGAAAGCGCTGTTTCGTTTGCGACACTTTGCGCGAGCCCTGAGTACATGGCGGGAAAATGCGACGACCGCGCAGGTGGACCCCGAAATGTAGATACTGTATTTGAAGCCCCTTCTCCTAAGGCTCGCGCGGAGCACGAGAATTCGTTCGGAGTAGTAAGCTTGCATCAAACTTGGGCGGTGTTTGAATCTCCGCTTGCCCTCAGCCACAGACGCGTCGCGTCGGCCCCATCGGCCCCAATTCAACACCACAACCACGACTTCGCTTGGGCGTCCGCCCATGCCTCACGCGCGATGGACAAGTTGAAACCTAAGGTCGGCGAGCGCCATCTATTCCGATATCGACGGGCGAAAACCCCTAAGCAAGTGGAGAACACCAAGGGCAAACCACCGAAGGGAAGGAATGTTGGCAAGCTGATGCAAGTCTTGAACGTCCCGGTCGACGTGTTCCTTGAGGTTTGTCTTGTTGCAACTATCGCATGCTGTGCCACTACATACCTCTCATATGTAACAGATTGCGTCGCACTTGCATCCCCTCGATGTTCTCCACCTCTCGCGAACGTCCATCGAGCTGAGGGAAATGCTCATGTCTCGCAACATGCGCTCCATCTGGATTGCGGCACGCAAAAAGATTGATCCACCTATGCCCGACTGCCCAGACGGACTGAGCGAGCCCCAGTACGCATCCCTGGTATTTGAGACGCACTGCATGGTAAAGCCAGGTTATTCGTGCTACGACGACAACGTCCTAACTATATCCAGGCTTGTGGTGCTGGCAGAGCATCATGGAAGTATAGTTATGCTGCTCGGGTGCGCTTCTGTGGCGCGTGCTGGAAAGCAAAGTGAGTGCCCTCGAGAATCATGTATATGATAGGGTCCAGTGACATTGTTGACAGCGTCATTTTGGGCTCGAAGCTAGTCAAGCAGATAGGCATCAAGAAGGATGCGTCGATCATGTCGGTCATATTCACTATGCTGCCTACTGCTGCCGAATATGCTTGTATGTTCCCCTTGCACATTTCACGCGTTATACTTGTTAAACTACCTGAAGGGCCTTTCTCACAGGACCAGCAGAATGCAAGGAACAGGTTCTACGAGCCTGAGTTCCTCGCTGTGGTTGATGAGTACAGGAAGGTCCAATCTGAGGGCCCACAAGCGCTCCAGGAATTCGTCAAGAAGTGTACGACGGAGACCAAAGCTAGACTCAAAGTGAGCTCCCCGGTACTCATCCATTGTCGTTGGCTCAGGGACAATTTCAGTTTGACTCAGACATGCGCGATTGGGAAACTCGCCGCAGCAAAGCTAAGAACAAACTTGACGATCAAATAGCCACCGATCGTGCTACTGCGTGAGATATTCTCTGACTCTTGCCGTTACTCGCATACATCTCATTGCGCATCAGTATCAAGCAGAAGCTCGAAGAACTTGGGTACACAACGGACGATTTACCTCGATGGAGCTCAGAGCTCAGCAATATACTCCATCAACCTCGTCCACTTACCACCAGAAGTACGTGGTTTAGCTGATTAAAAAAACCAACGTCGTTGACTTCTTCTTACATAGTCTGGAACACTGTACAGCCGAAGTTGATCAAGATCGTTGAGGCAGAACGTGCACGCCGAGCAGAGGAGGCATTCAACCAGAAATGGAAATCGCGCCTGACCGCCTTGCGTGGACATTACCGGATCTACACTGAGACGGACCGCGCGCTGCACCCAGAGAAACGCATACTGCCGAACTTTGAAGTTGCGCGGAAGCTGCCCTGCATGGAGGCTTTGCTCACATCAGTTGAAGACCCGCAAGAGGAGCTCACAGAGAAGCAGTTCGCCTCGGTTGAGGCGACTTTTCTCCAAGAAGTCGAAGCGCAGTACTGGAGACCCTCCAGGCATTTCCTCGCCCAGCTTGTTCGGAGTGCAAAGAGCGGGGCTGCGGAAGCGTCCGGGAAAGGGAAGAAGACACCAAAGGCAACAGCTGCTGTCACGAATCGGAAACCGAAAGGGAAGGGGAAAGGGAAGAAGCGGGCCGTCGATGAGGACTCTGACTCTGAGATTGACTCTGACGGTGATGAAGACTACGATGGACCGGCCGATGGGCAGGCCCAGCAAGACGTCGATGAAGCCGCAGACTCGGCGCTGCTCACGTCGCTCACGTCGCTCTTCGAGTGCCCAACGTGCAACATGTATAGCATGGGCATTATCACGAGACACATGACGTGCAAGGAGTTGCTGGAGCACTGGCAGGATCGTCACTCCTGTCCGCCATGGGAGACCAATTGCATTCGTGTGTTTCCAAGTCCAACTATCCCGCGTTTGCTGCGGGCGTTGCGCTTGCCTCCTAATGTGACGCTGTCCGACATCGAGGAAGTTCTGTGGGCCTCGTCGGCTACGCCCACATGTTCTTTGTGTCGCTCTAGACGACCATATCACTCGCCATTATGTCGGACTTTGAGCAGCCTGGTGCGTCTTCCTATTCCGTGTTAAGGTCAATACTGAATACATTGTCGCTCCAGATATATCATATTGATTGCATGCACTGTAAGCCGTGAGTCATTCATTGCCCTACTGTGATAGCCACCGCGCTGATTAGCCCTCTTTCGTACCATAGCATGAAGGGTCAGGAGCTAGTCATCGATCTGGGCGGTGGGAGCTCTGTCGCAGCTGCATCTACGTCTCGGGAATGAGCTTCTCTATCCGCATGCCTTGTCAAGAGTTGATCTGGATATCTTGGAGTATTTGGTCAGACTTCTTGGATCTCGTTCCTCGCTCCAGCCAGTACGTGCATAATCATACCTATAGACCAATCGTCTCACAGTCAATTCTCGATAGGTAGCGCATACATGTATTTGTATCTTGATTATAACTTGCACAGCCGACAATGGCGATTCGTCAATCATACCAGTTTGACACTACGGCTCTTGAGTCTGCTGAGCAATGTCCATTTCCAAGTATACTGCGGTATCGAGCTCATCATTCAGACCGTCGACCATAAGGCGTCGCGGTGTCTAAACCAACCCCGCAGATCCATCATCCGAAGCCCGCTCGTTCGCGTCGAGGCGGAGATCGTCATCGTAGGCGAAGCAGATGCGTCCAACGGTGCTCTCTGACTTCTGCAATCGCGTTCACATCGCCCGCTCTCCATCGGACATTGTCATGCCAAGTACCGAGTTCTGGCGCCGCGAGTACTTCGCCACTGACAGAGTCCTCCGGCCAGGTACCCACCCGGACAGCAACCGCATGCACAGGTGCTGTCCATCAGGCTGTCCAACTGCAACCGGTTCGTCCTCGAAGGCTTCATCAGGTAATGTACGACTCTTATATTGTTGCGCACAACACGGCGGCACTCAATGCACGCACATCGCGATTCATACTCCGAATTCACGGGCGTTCCCCCAGGCATAACCTACGATGTCCACGGCGGTCAACTCTGGGAACGTGTTCCTGGTTCAAGAATAGGTGATGCGCATCCCGGCGGTTAACTTACACGCCGGATGCACAATACGCCGTCATTTGCGGTCTGCACAGGGAAAACAACTCGCGATGACCGAGAATATGACGTCCCCCCAGCGCGATGTGTGGTAGGAGTATTGATTCTGAGGCACTCGTGCCAGGACCAGGTACGGAGTCGTCGGGCTACTGTACGGGTACACGTTGTCGCGAAGAAGTAGGGAGGAGGATAAAGGCGAGTCGAGCGTCGCGAGAGATACCAGACAGTCCCTTTTGCAGCAACTCGAGCTCCTCCAAGCCTCCAAGCCTACAGAACAGCCCACCGTATTGTGATGCACATGCACAAGCTCGCAGCAAGCCTGTCGCTCATCGCCGCGACTGCGGTGAGCACCTCCCGTCTGTCCGACCGCCTCGCTCAACGCCCGCTGATAACTTGTGGTCATTGGTCTTGGCCGTCACTGCACTGGCAGGTCGCCTTGAACGTCACCAGGGTCGCGCCGACCGACTCGAACGTCGCTCCGCTCAAGATGTGCGCCGATATGCCGCGGCCAACCGACTCGTCCGAGCTGCAGGTGGGCACGTGTCTCGTGTCCGCGGCACCCGCCGCCAGTCGTAGGGTCGGCGGGTCGGCGGTCCCCTCGGTGGCCCCGACGCTCCTGTGCGTCGCGTCTGCGGCAGAGCCGGGGGTGACGGACGCGCAGAACCTGTGCAACACGCCCCTCACGGATCCGCTCACGGTGGCGGCAGCGCTGAACAACAGCACCTGCACGTGCCACTTCTTCCACCTGGTACGTGTGCTTGTGTGCAGGTGGTTCTGACTGTTGTGACTTGGTTGATGATATGTTGTGGTCGCTGTAGGCCTCGGCTGAGTTCCAGGCGTGCAACTGCGACCCCTGCTCGTGAGTAGTCATACAAAACCGCCGGTTACATTATTATATGCATGGTGAACGGTGCTCGTGCTGACCGCACTTTGACTTTCCTCCGACTTTTTGCAGCTCAGTTCAGTTCACAGGCACCAAGGCCCAGTGCCTGAACATCCTGACTAACTGCGTCGAGCACGGCGTGGGCGGGTATGAGATGGCCTTGAACCCGAACGCGTACACCGTGCTCTTCCTCGCCAACGCAGACCCTGCCCCTCCAATCCCGGTCCCTATTAGCTGCTAGATCAGACACAAGATAGGGTCTTTAGACGACGAGATATCCCAAGTTGGGCGAGGGCTTGCAGGATGAGCATGATGAGGATTGAGGGACGGGTATGAACGGCTGCGTCTCGAGTCTGCTTCGGTGTATGTATGTGCTACTGTGTTCAACATAACCGGGTGTAAAGTGAATTACCAGTGGCGACTATTGGATGGCGAATGGTGATCAGTGCGATAGAACCCAAGAATTCAAAAAAGTATGTGATACATATCCTCGTGTACATGATCGAGACCATGATGCATGTCAGTTGATCCAAGCTAACTCCCCTCCGAGTCTACGTCTATCACGTCCTCTGCCGTGACTAGTGAGGCTCCCGTTTTCGCACTGTCCGTCGTCTGACCACCGTGGTCCTCAGCCTGTGTCTGTACCGCTGGTATCGCGGTAGCCGGTACGGCCTTCTTCGGCCTCGCAGCCTCCGTAAGCTTCGCAAACGCCGCCTTGTTCGCTTTCTGCACCACGCACGCCCGTGGCACATCCGAGTCCCGACAATGAGCTGGCGGAAAGGAGCCACGAAAGCGAAAGGACGACACGCACCTGGTACGCAACGGGGTCGTCCACGGTCTCCTTGCGCGTCTTCTGCTCCGCGTCTTCTGCCTTGCGGAGGTCGCCCCGGAGTTGGTCGAGCGTGCGCCGATGTACAGGCGCCCGATCGACGTTCGCGTTGTACAGCACGATCCATCTGTTGCATCAGTCCGGACGGTCAGCGGTCAGCCACTAGTCAGAAGCTGCGAGACGGCACAGCAGCACCGACTTGAAGGAGGGGAAAGTACGCACTTCTTGTGTCGCCTAGTCAGCGCAGCCTTGTCTCCGTGCGTGGGGAGGTCCCATTCTGCGAGCATCTCTGCGATGCGCTTCTGCGGGTGGATGTCGTAGGCGACCTTGGGCAGGTGCTCGGGCTCGTCGTCTGTGTCAGGAGTCGCACTGTACCATGTCGGGCCGCTCGCTTAGCCACAAGTTTTATGATTGGGAGAGGAGGTAGTACTCACCGTGCCTTTCCCTTTCCCTTCTCTCTGTCCTTGTCCTTGTCCTTGTCCTTGCTTCTCGGTGGGGCGCCTGAGCCGGTACCTCCCCCAGAGAAGAGCTGGTTCCAGCGCTGTTTCTGCTTGCTCTTGGACGACTCGGCTGCTGGCCCGCTGCCGCTTGTTGAGCCCTCGGCAAGGAACCGTTTGCAATTGCTGTCGAGGTGCGCGTTGATCTTTTGCGAGGGCACCTGCTTCTGGCATACCGGGCAGAGCACGGTGTCTGTTGGGCGCCGGTCAGTACACGTCATTATTTATGCATAGAGATCAGAGTCATGGTTACCGCCGCGCTGCAACATCATCTAACACGCTCATAAGCGCAGCATCGCGGCAGTGGATGTATTATACACGGGCTCTGACTTGAGCATGTCGCCGTTCATCAACTCAGTGTCGGAGTCTGGCAAACCTAGATATTGCCAGACACTGTCCATAGAAGTACGCTGGGAGAGATGTTGACTTCCTGCCAGATGGGGATCGCAACGCACCTGGAAGAGAGTCGGAGATGGACGACCCGGAGGGCGCAGGACTGGACGGCACTACGATGACTTCATCCTCCGAAACGATGACCGGAGACTGGAGCCTCCTGCGCTTATTTCCTGTTCGTTCTGAATGCGACGAGTCGTGTCGGGCGTGTGGGGGTTGTGGTGGTTGTGCTTTCCGTGCGGCCTCTTCGGACGCAAGTCGCAGGATGAGAGGCCTTGAGGAGGCTCGAAGTAGTTCATATAATGAATTTGCGAGTGTACGCACCTAGCATTCTTCCATGCCTGGACGGCGGTCTCCATCGCCACGTCCTTTCGTATGTGGACCTCGGAGGCGGGCTTGCGGCATGTTGGACAGGTTTGCTGCTCGGGCAAGGCGGAGCGTATGCACTGACGCGTCTGCTCGGTCCCAGCTCGTGTAAAATAGCAGGAAGGTACTCACTCACCGCTGAGCAGAAGCAATGGCCGCAGGTGAGGGTGACTGGGGCGTCGTAGAACTCCCTGCAGATGGTGCAGCGGACGGCGTCGTCGAAGGCGCGGAGACCAGGCGCGGTGGCAGCGTCGGGGAAGTCTGTGGGGTCGGAGATGTCTGAGGCAAGGAGTCTGTCGAGCATGGACGCCATCGAGTTGGTGGACGGTGCTGGACAGGAGGCAGGCGCAGGAGGAACGGTGGGACGCGACGCGTGACTGACGCGCCTGTCACAGGGGCAACGGTGTGTGACGCACGCGTCTGGTGGCCCTGATCGGGATTGGGGGGGAACATATATTGAGCCAATGGTTGCTGCACCTCCTCCTCCGTCCAAGACCGGCGCTGGCTGCTCGCCGAGCCTCGCGCATTATAATAATATAATAATATGATGTACCCGTCTGCCAGTCCTCCTCGTCCCCCTCCCTCCCCGCCGCGATGGCGGCAGGCCAGATAGCCCTCGACAGAGCCTACCTCGTCGCCATCTGGCTCGAGACTCTCCTCTACGGTGCGCATCTCCTCTCCCATCTATCGCGAGCAAGACAGCCCGCTCAACACGCTCCCCAGGCTTTAATGCATGTCTCTTTGGCTCCTACGTCTACATCACGCGCGTTCGTCCCGCGCGGCGCAGGGTCGCGCCAGTCATATTCTGGATCGCCGTGCTCATGTTCTGCTTCTCGACTGTCCACGTCTCGCTCGGTCTCGCACGTCTCATCTGGGGCTTCATCGACCATCGCGACGACCCCGGAGGACCTCAGGCATTCTTCTCTGACGTCTCTCAGCCACCGAACGTCGCGAAGGTCATCATTCACACCATTAACTCCATCCTCGGCGACAGCATAGTGGTCAGTTCCCTCCTGACTCCGGTGCTGTTCACATACCGACGATTCGCGGTGCAGGTCTGGAGGTGCTACTACGTCTGGGCCATGAGCTGGAAAATATGCGTCCTTCCCGCTCTTTTGATTCTCGGCTCCGCAAGTCAGTTTTCGTCTCGTGCTATTGGCATACTCAAGTGCTGAACCCCATCTAGTATGCGGCTTCGGACAGGCCTACATCTTTGCGACCGCCAAGACGACACACAGCGCATTCGCTACGGTATGTGCTTTTTCATCCATCTCGACTAGGTAAACCACGTCTTACAATGCATGTAGTCATTAGCCCGTTGGAACGGCTCCCTCTTCAGCCTCTCTTTCGCGACCAACGCGCTCGTGACAGCTCTCATCGCAGTCCGCCTATGGTGCGTCGCTCATACCCGACACCATCTCTCCCAGGCGCTGAAAACGCCATACTCTCCGATTCTCGCAGGTTCCTCACGCGCGACATCAACCGAAACATGCTCTCGGGCCACTCCTTCCGCTACATGAAAGTCTTCATGCTCATCATCGAGTCCGCGATGATCTACAGCGCCGCCGTCCTCATCGAGATCGTACTCTACTTCACGAACAGCAACGCGTTCTACATCGTCTACGACCCCATCGCGCAGCTCACCGTGAGTCTAGACTCTCTTGATCCCTCCCGTACTCTGCTTTCCGCTCTTTGTTCTTCACGTGACTTCGCTCACACTGTCCTCGCTCGCAGGCGATCGTCCCAACGCTCATCATCCTCATCGCGACCCTCGGGCTCACCGTCGAGGACCTCGGCGCGTCCAAGTCCCGCGACAGGTCCGGCCTCGGCGCATCCTCCGCCCCGCCCGGCGGCGCCCCCGCCGAGCTCTCCACCATCCACTTCAAGTCCATGTGGACCTCCGCGGGGGGCGCTTCCACCACGGGGTACTCGGACACGGACGCCGAGTGCGAGGCGGCCGAGTCTGTGTCTGTGACGGCCTGCAGGAGAGGCGATGGGAGTCGGACGCCGGACGATGGCCAGGGCGCGAAGCCGAACTTGTCTGCGGAGTGGAGGTTGCCTGGCTGATGCGTGACGTCCTGGGTTGGTTGGAGGATGGATCTGAGGCGCTGTGCGCTCTTTGCATGAGTACATACATACATCTACACCTACTTATCCGTACACGAGCGTAGCATAGCTCGAAGCTGTAAGATACTACTGACGTACTGTAGCCTGTCCGTTCTATCCCGTTTTTCTCATGAGCTATTACCGACCGTTTGCCATCGAGCCGTCCTGGAGGAGAAATCTGTATGCAATGGTCGATGATAGATCTGAGGCGCTGTGCGTTCAGGGGATGAGTTGTATACTTATATCTACTGCTTATCTATACTTACACGGGTGTATCATAGCTTCAAGCTGTAACTTATGGGTCTACTAGATGGCAGGGAGTTGACTCGACTCGTCCTACATACGTGCTTCCCACACGCCTCACCTACTACGACCGACGTTTCCTCGCCCGCAACAACGCCCGCAGCGGCTCAAGCGCCCCCGCGTTGGGCTGGTTCAGCATCGCCGCCAGGGCCTGCATCTGCTTCTGCACGTACGGATGCAAAAGCCCCACCGGCACGCCAGGCGCATCGAATTCGAACTGAGCCATCCCCGGCTGCGCGAGCCGTTGTGCCCACTGCATGACGCCGAGCGGGCTGAGGCCCCCTTGCCCGCTCGCGTAATGGAGCGCAGTTGGAGGCGGGATGTGTAGCGCACCGCCGATTGGAGGTGGAATCGGGAACGCACCGCCGAATGGTTGCACAACTGGGAACCCGCCGATTGGAGGTGGGATTGGGAACACCGCGCCTCCTCCCGGGAGTTGTACCTGGGCGCCGCCCAGTCCCTGACCGGGCTGCGCATGTGAGTTTCCGCCCGGCCGCGGGTCGAGCGTGATGTGGTGCGATGCATTTGCGCCGTACATGCCCCCGTAGCTGGATTCCTCGTCCTTAGTGATTGCGCGGTTGAGAATGGAGAGCGGTGGGACTCACCCTAACCCTGCGAGGGAACTCCAGAGGGTCCCAGAGATATGCTGCAACTGTATGCCGGAAGTCAGGGTCAGGTTCTGGATACCAGGATGTGGGTGAGATGCAGGACGTACCAGGTATGTCAGATGCATACTCTCGCCGACGAACAGCGGCATCATCATGTGTGGCACCTGGAACGATACCCCACAGCTGCACCGTGCGGGTATCCCGTTGCACAGTTGCTCGTGCAATTCCGACAACCTGGTGTTCTGGGGAAGACTGAGCGCGTCGAACAGACGCGGAACGAGGTTACGCATAGTGTTCTCCGCAACGCGAACGGGAATTGCGTCCCAGGAGGGAGACGGGTGAAATGTGGCGTCATGTTGTAGCACCCCGAGGAAGGTCATGACGCCCTGCGCACGACTGTTGACGGAGATAAGGCCGGGCGTATTTACTTGCAGACAATTTGGGTGTGCGCATTCGAAGAGAGACGTGGGCTGCTCGAGGAGAGCGCGGTCGGCTGCAGCGGGATCGTCGGCATACAGGTCGTCGATGTTGATGTCGGACTCCACGGGCTCGTCGACGCAATCGCATGCCTTGCCTTTGCCCTTGTCCGTACCCGCGTCCTTGCCGACACGCTTACCTTGGCTAGAGCTTGCTGGCACAGTGCCGCATGCTGCTTCCCGCAACATGTTTGCGCAATGACGTTGTATCTTGATCATTGCGTCTCGTACGTCTTTCCAGAGAGCCGACCTGATGCCCGCGAAGTCGCTGTGGCTCACATGCTCCAATGGGCTAGCAGACGCGAGCAGCGCGCGCAGGCTGGGCAACTTCACCGCCGCTTCGAAGGCCGGCATCGTGCGCATCCACACGTCTTCAGAGTAGCGTTCCTTGATGGTTTGGACGAAGTTCTCGTATAGCGGTTGGAGATCTTGCATGCGCATGAACCACTTGATGTGGAATGCTTCGTCAACGCGGCGGGCGCGCTCGGCCTGTAACATGTCCAGGAGCTGAGGCTTAATGTTGTTCCAGACTGCGACAGGCGATGAGTACAAAGAGGCAATGCAGACTGGATTACAAGTAAGAACTTACTGCGGGGAGTAAGCGCAGCCCGTGGTTGGAGCAGCGCGTGAAATTCGGCGTCCATGACTGGATAGTCTTCAGGCTCGTAGTCCAGCTCGCGCAGTTTCTCTTCGATCCTGGACAGGCACTGTCAGTATGTGACATACATAGTGAGGCATTGTACACTCACGCCAGCTTTCGATCGGTCATACAGTATCCATACGTAGCTCGCGCCTGTCTGCGGTCGAATTCAACCGTCATGATCTCTGTCTGGAACTAGGGACAAAATGTCAACCCAGATGGCATCGTGTGAGACAGAATTTGGTAATAGGAAGCTCACAAGCAGGCGTTTTTGAGTGCGTGTCCTGTGCTTTTCGATAAACTGCTCCACCGACATGTTCGTCTCTCCCGCGCACACCTGGCGATACTCTTCCGCAAGCGCCACAAAGCTGTCATGATGGAACATAGTGTGCTCCGTGTTGTTGCTTCCCGTGACTTGCGTGTTCCGACTCTGCGGGGCTAGCTGTGGGTACGACGCATCTGGCGCGGGCGAAAGGAGGTCGTAGACGACCTTCTTGAAATCAGGGTCGTAGTAAAATCCTGAGTTGTAGAGGAGCTGTCCACCGGCCTGGAGGCTATCGCAGGTTGTGGCGGTGCGAGTGAGCGACCTTCCCTGCATGTAACAGAAAACCACGACGCACCTACTGTACCAGCAGCCGCTGCAGTATCGGTGAACATTCGCATAATCGACTTGGTCAGCGTCCGCAGCCCCGCATGTCTACTTCGTCGTTAGCGAGATTAAGGCATGCAGGCTCTTCCGACTAGCGTACCATGCAGTAGCGTTCGAAAAGGAGGCGTGCATATAGAGGCTCGCTAACGTCGTCGGGACCGTCAGGAATCTCAGGCACCATATTCTTGCGGGCAGCAGCCCAGATCCTCCGAGAACTGCGAGATAGAAGTAGCTTCCGGAACGTGTTGGATACTCGGGAAAGATGGAGAATGTCGAGTGGTTTGAGGTGCGAAGCAACCTGGTCATCAATCAATGACAATCGCGTTAAGCACAAGGGACCGGCTGTGGGTTCCTTTGTCAGAGCACATACCTCAAAGAACACGTCCATGGGCATGGTGAGCAGTAGCGAGAGTTGCCCAGCCATCCTATCTGCCGAGGACAAGGACGGGGACAAGACAATCGCAGAAGTGCTACTGCGGCCCGTGCCCGTGGGTTTCTGCTGTTTGCGCCGGCGCACTGGCGTGGGTTCAGCCACACATTTTCCCTTTACCATCCTTCGCCTTGACGAGTCGCGTTATGATGCTGAAGTCGAGAGATATAGGTGGTGGTTGCGGTTGAAAGTCAGGCGCCTATATGATTCTCTACAAATATGGGTTTCCTAATTCGGTCATGGCAGTACACTAAAAGTACGGCCCGTGAGACCATGCTTCCGACTGGTAGACATGTTCAGCCTCAGGGCCTGCAATGCCATACCTTTTAGAGGATAACGACATCTCGTCCTAGGTGTGCTCATCATCCATGTGCTCAAAAGAACACTATCCATCGCTCTGTCATGATATACATTATGGAACAGGATGATCATCGATGAGAACGCATCGTATGTACGTCGGTATATATGTAATGAACTTCAGCAAGGTTTCAGACGCAGTAGAACTTAGCCAACAGCGGCACATTATGTTGCCATTACATCTCGGCGCATCCTCCACCCCGCCCGGCGGCGCGCCCGCCGAGCTCTCCACCATCCACTTCAAGTCCATGTGGACCTCCCCCGGGGGCGCCTCCACCACGGGATACTCGGACACGGACGTCGAGCGCGAGGCGGAGGCGGTCGAGTCTGTGTCTGTGTCTGTAGGAGAGGTGATCGTGATGGGAGTCGGACGTCGGACGATGGGGGCGCGAGTCCGAAGCCGGACTTGTCTGCGGAGTGGAGGCTGCCTAGCTGATGCTTGAAGCTCGATACCTGACGTCTTGGGATGGCTGAGGGCTTTGGAGTATGGATCTGACGCGCTGTGCGCTCTGTGGACGGAGTCGTACATACATCTACTTATTTGTACGTACATGTGCGTAGCATAGCTCGAAGCTGTAAGATAGATACTACTGACGTACTGTAGCCTGTTCGTTCTATTCCGTTTTCCTCAAGAGCTACTTACCGATCGTTCTCCGTCGAGCCGTCCTGGGAGGACAATTCTGTATGCAATGGTCGCACTCACGCCAGCGCTCGTCCAGAGCTTTGTGGTACCTATGGCAATATGTCCAATGAAGAGCAGGAGATGTGAGGACGGTTGCAGGTGCCAGAGAACAACATTGGATGCATCTGCTTCGTCTACGACGACGATCTCCGCTTCGACCCCAACAAGCTGGCTGCGGGATCGGTTTAGACACCGCGACGCCCTGTGGTCGACGGGCCATATGATGACGCAGTATACTTGGAAATGGACACGGTTCAGCAGCCCCACGAGCCGCAGTGTTTAAAAGGATGATTGACAAAACGCCATCGTCGCGTAAGTGATAATCACAATACAGATACATACATATACATACATATATGCGCCACCTATCGAGAATTGACTGTGAGATGCTGGGTCTACAGGTACGATAATGCACCTACTGGTTGAAGCAAAAAGAAATCCTATCCAAGAACTCTGACCGCAAACTACAAGGTATCCAATACAAACCAACCCTTGACACGACATGCGGATCGAGAGGCTCATTCCCGGGACGTAGAAGCAGCTGCCGCAGAGCTCTCAACGTCCGGATCGATGTCTAGCTCCTCTAAGCTATGGTACGAAAGAACGGCCAATCATCAGCGCAGTGTCCACCAAAGCAAAGCCTCCAAACTTACGGCCCCCGGTGGTCCCAATGAATGTGGGATAGCTGTAACGAAACAACAACGCGTTCAGCACCGAGCGAAACTACTCGGAAGGAGTTCGAAGACGCACCAGGAGGCTCAAAGTCCGACGAGCCGGCGAGCGATATGATCCTTTGCGGCACCAAGGACAGGTGGGCGTAGTCGACGATGCCCACACACGTTGCTCGATGTCAGTCAGCGTCGCGTCCGCAGGCAAGCGCAACGCCCGCAGCAGGTGGGGGATAGATGAACTTGAAGTCACACGAATGCAGTCGGCCTCCCATGGCGGAGAGGTATGACCTTCCTGCCAGTGCTCCAGCAACTCCTTGTACGTCATGTCCTTGACGCATATGTTTGGGCCAAAGATATCGCATGTTTCGCACAGGAATAGCGACGCGAGCGATGTTAGGAGCGCGGAGTCTGCGGCTGCGTCGACCTGCCCATCGTCGTCCGTGTCTTTGTGCTTGCCTTTGCCTTTGCGCTTCGTGCTTGCGGGTTTTCTCTTCTTTGCCGTCGTCCCTTTGCTGGATGCTTCCGCAGTCTCACTCTTCACATTCCGGACAAGCTGAGCGAGGAAATGCCTCGAGGGAATCCAGTACTGCGCCTCGACTTCTTGGAGAAAAGTCGCCTCAACAGAGGCGAACTGCTTCTCTGTGAGCTCCTCTTGCGGGTCTTCGACCGATGTGAGCAAGGCCTCTATGCAGGGCAGCCTCCGGGCGACCGGAAAGCTCGGCAGCATGAACTTCTCTGGATGCAAATCGCGGTCCTTGTGAACGTATATCTGGTAATACTTCTGTAAGGCGGTCAGGCGCGAATGCCACTTCTTCTTGAATGCTTCCTCTGCTCGGCGTGCACGTTCTGCCTCGACAATCTTGATCAACTTCGGCTGTATGGTATTCCAAACTAGGAAGAAGTCAATATTGTGCGTGTCTGGTCAGCTGAACCACGTACTCCTGGTGGTCAGCGGACGAGGTTGATGGAGCATCTTGTCGACCTCTGAGTTTCCGCGGGGCAGATCGTCAGGTTTGTATCCGAGTTCTTGGAGCTTCCTCTTGATACTGACGTACGGTGAGATAAGAGCAAGTAATCGCCAGAGCGAAAGAATAACTGACGCAGTAGCACGATCAGTAGCGGCTTGACGATCAAGTCTGTCTTTGGCATTGCTGCGAGCATTTTGCCATTCGCACACGGCTGAATCGAACTAGAAATGACCCTGAGCCGAGCTACCAACAATAGACGAGTACGGCTGAACTCACCTCATGTCTAGCCTTGGTCTCTGCTGTACGCTTCTCAACGAACTCCTGGAGCGCTTGTGCGCCCTCAGATTGGACCTTCTTGTACTCATCAACCAGAGCGAGGAACTCAGGCTCGTGAAAATTGCTCCATCGGTTCTGCCTATGCACAACCCACGCTTCAGATAGCTTTACGTTAATAATCATAACGTGAGGTGCGCAAGGAAAACATACAATCCATTTCAGGTAGCATCTTGAATATGACGGACATTATCGACACATCCGAGTCGATGCCTATCTGCTGCGCCAGCCGCTCGCCTGCTTTGGTTCTGCCAAGAACTTGTGATCAATCTTTTCATACTCACATGTCGAGAAGACTCACTTGTTCTTCCAGCATAGGACACAGAAGCGCACTCGGGCAGCATAACTATACCTCCATGTTGCTCTGCCAGCATCGCAAGCCTATATCCAGTAAGGACGTTGTCATCATGCAACAATTGAACTAGCTTCACCATGCACCGCGTCTCGAATACCAAGGATGCGTAGGCGGGCTCGCTAAGTCCGTCCGGGCAGTCGGGCATAGGTGGTTCCACGTTCTTGCGTGCCGCAACCCAGATGGTGCGCATATTGCGAGACATAAGCGTTTCCCTCAGGTTTATGGACGCGCGCGAAAGGTGCAGAAGATCGAGAGGATGCAGGTGCGACGCAATCTGTTCCATATGAGAAAGGTATATGGTGTCTGAACATGCAAAGCAACTGCATAGTAAGAACAATACAAACCTCAAGGAACACGTCGACCGGAACGTTCAAGATCTGCATCAGCTTGCCAACGTTCCTTCTCTTCGGCAGTTTGCCCTTGGTGTTCTCCATTTGCTTAGGTCGGGCCATAGTGACTAGTGAAGGTTGAGCGTGGTAGGTTGTGGTTGTGGTGGTAGAGGTGCGCGACGCGTCTGTGGCTGAGGGAAAGCGGAGTTACAACAACCTCAGGATTCTTATCACGTGCACTAGTACCTGCTTCAACGGGCGAGACTCGACTCTCGAGAACAATTATTGGTAGTCGAAAATAGCAGACAGTGGCAAATTTATAGGTACATCTGTTGGCATTACATCTCCCGAAGGGGTTAGCAGATAATCCAGGCCAGGAAGATCCGAACTACAGTAAGTACTATGGATACATCACGAGAGCCCGGCGAAAGCGAAGATACATAAAGATATCCCAAGATATCGCTACACTATTCAGTGAATAACAATAGTCCCGGCATGTGTCCACTGCGTAACGTGTCATGGCGAATCATTAAGCGTCCGTACGTCCAGACGTTCGGGTGCACAAGTCCGAGACCAGCTCGCGGAGCCGTAGGCTATAGCAAGGATCCGAGGATGACCGCAACGGCCACCATGACAGGACCAGCATTGTAGGTCCTTCTAGACGCGGCATTGCTCCCTGGGTTGAGCGTTGCCGTGCTGGAAGCGATTGCCTGCGTGCCAGACGCTGCGGCAGTGGTAGAAGATGCGGCGCTGACGGTACCCTTCGCATTCGCCAGGAATGCGTCGAAGGTGTTGCCCGTCGCAGGAGCATTGATAGCAAGTACCATGCCCTGCTGGCAATGGCTCGCAGGATTCGTCTGCTTGCAATAGACCCAGATCGGCGCGGTCTGTGGAGACGAGAATAAGTATGGACAAAGAGTTCATAGGTGGGGCAGCACGCACGTCGTTCACAGTGATCGTGAACTCAGGGAAGTCAGAGGCGTTGGCCGCAACAGGCATGCTACGAGAACATACGCCATGAGTATGCGAAAGATGGTCTTGCATGTGGCACTCACAATCCTGAATCGAAACCTGCGAGACCATTCGCGCTCGACTCTCCCAGAGGCGCGCAGGGCTTTGCGAAGCTACTCTGCGTCACAGTGTGGTTCTTCGCCGAGAACCGGAAGGTGACGGTGTCACCGACATTCGCAGAGAGGTTGTCTGGCGAAAACGCAAGGACCCCGTTCATGCCGACGGTCACGACATGGGTGGAGGTAGTGGAGGCGGAGGGCGCCGAAGCCGTGGTAGTTGCCGCGCCAGTCGTTGTCGCATATGTCGTTGTCTGCGTGGCGCCGTTGACGGTTACGGTCGCAGTAACAGTAATGACACTGGCGGAGGAAGCAGAGGAGGCGGTTCCGGTAGCAGCGGACTTGAACGCGTCGAACTTGTCTGCGGGGTTGATGGCGAAGACCATTCCCTGCTGGCAGTGGTTGGCCTGGCGGCAGTAAACCCAGACAGGCTTGGTGTCAGAGACCGTGAACTGAGCAACGGTAAAGTTGCTCGTTTGGTCATCTGGAACAGGGACGCTGGAGAAACGGTCAAGGTCGGGCCACACATGACAGAGAGGGAGACATACAATCCAGAATCAAAGCCGTCGGCTGCTTGTACGCATGGTGACTCAAGGGTAGATTGAGTCACAGTGTGGTTCTTCTGTTTGAATACGAAAGTGACCGTGTCTCCAATATCGGCAGTCTATACGCCGAAGTAAGAACGGACATTCTAGAGACCAAGAAGATCATACGTACCACGAACTCCGGATCGTACTTCAAGACCCCAATTCCGCCCACTACGACTTGGTGGTCTGCGCCACGAGCGACGGGTATGACCAACCCTAGAAACGCGAAGAGAGGGAGTAAGAGTGCGAGTGCGAGCATGCTGAGTGGTTGAGACGACGACGAAGGCAAGGGATATTAGGCGTTCAAGGCAAGAGACGTGGATTAGATCGTGAGAGCAGATAGTAACTCCAGAGACTGGAGGCAACCGGTACTATAAGGTCTAGGTGATGGTAAGAGGACAAGATGAAGATGTGGCTGGTCGTCCATCTCCACCTTTTTGTACGCGCGAGTGTGGCCCATGGCGGCACCGGGACAAAAGACAATACACGTTATGGCAATGTCACGACGCGGCCATTGTTCAACACGATCACGTGAAGTGTTATTGTTCCCTATCCAACAAGCGCCCAAAGATACAATGGAATTTGTGAGGCGATGTTCACCCGCACGCACAGTGCCTACCTCCGTTCCCGTGTCCACGCTATGATAGGAGAGCTGAAGGAAACGAGCATACGCGAATTGTCTAAAGCTGTGAAAGTCCAATCACAATAGCGTGGTGACAGGGTATAACCAAAGTACAAGAGTACACGATGCGGCGATACATGAAAAGCTCAGGTGGGACGCTACACGTCCGCGACACGATGACTACACAGTACAGGAGCAGATCCTAAACTTTAAAGCAAGTCAGACACAAGACCTCACAATGTACCATCTCATGAGTCCGTTACACATAAGCCTCGACGAACCCGCCCCATTTCTCGATGACCGGCTTGACGATCTCTTCCCACTCCTTGCCCTTGTAACGACCGTTTGCACGACGGAAGGAGAAAATCTCCTGGTGCACCTTGCCGCCTGAGATGTAGCTGTCAACACGCATATACTGCATGGGTTATCAGACCCACTTACAGTCAGGGCAAGACGATCTGGAGACAACCCGGTTGTTTGCACTGCCAGTACCACCCTTTACATTGGGATAGGCAGGGTCGAGATACGGCGCGTTAACAGCAAGGTCCGCCAGTTCCAAGTGTATAAGCCGTTCTAGCTTATGGCACCAAGAGGCAGGGTCGCCGACTTGGACACGACCCCGGCCCAGATTGCCATCGTCCGCGTCCTTCGTGCTCGGCCAGAACCCGCGCAGATGCGTCTGCTTCGACTGACACTGCTTATCCCACTCCGCCAGCCGCTTGGTCAGCTTGACCGCACGGCCGACCTTGATGTGCACGACGTCGGCACGGGTGGTATCTGGGCGTGTTTCAATACATGTACGCTGGACGGAAGGACAGACCCCTCACCGTCAATCTCGAAGGCATAGATGTACCCTGAAACGTCAGCTGCGGAGTGCTTAGTTCGCATTTCCTTGCGCAGCTGGTCCTGCGTTTCCTTCTGTAGGTACTCAGGGATCCAATCTAGAACAGACCGAGTTTAGGATGTCACACAACATGCACAGAAGCCTCACCTACCTTTGAACTCTACCCAGACCCCGGAATCCTTGTGGGACGGAAACTTCACATCCTCGAACGCGGTGTTGATATGCTGGTGGCAATAGTGCGGGAGGTCCTCGCCGTTCAAGCGTGAAAGCGGAGCGGTGACCGCGACCATGCGTGTGCACCGTTTGTCCTGCTTCGTCGTCCCGCTGCATTGCACCTTCACTTCCCCCTTCGAGTTCGAAGAGGATGTTGACGCAGTCGGGGAGGGTGGACTCGATGCAGCTCTCGGACGCTTTGTAGGTGTTAGCGCAGGAGAAGGACGCGAGTTGGGAGCAGAAGACGCGGGCTTGGCTGGGGCAGAGTTGGGCGCCTGCTGCAGGTGCGGCCGCTGCGGCGTTGCGGGAGGTTGGAGGTGACTTGAAGAGGGACCCGGAAAGGCGTTTGAATCCGAATGCGGGCGCGGCCGCATTGAAGGCCGCAGATGGTCCTTTGGTGGGGGAGGCGGGATAATGTTATCCCCCATTGCGTACTGCATGGTGCGCGATGTCTGCGGGACCGGCATGGGAACCGAGGGAGGTGGGGGAAGAGGACCCGGTGCGGGATATTGGTTGGGCTGCGGAAACGGTGTCGACAACGACGGCGCACTGTTTGCGCCACCATGATGATGGAGAATAGGTGGTGGTGGTACAGCACCGACGAAGAGAGCAGCATTGGCCTGCGGCGCACCTGGGTGGCCATGCACCGTCGTGTGAGGCGTGAACCCTCCGATGAAATGAGGACGGCTATCCTGTCTCCGACCTTCTTGAGAACCCAGCGAGAGTCGTCCAAACCCATCCACAATGCCACTGGGGTCGGACGATGTCGCAGTGCGTCCGCCGCTAGTGTGGTATGTCGGCCTTGAGCTCATGGCGGCGGGGTCTGACCCTGAGTGAGGCTTGGGCTTCTTCTTCCACAGCGAGAAGACGTCTGGGGACATGGCGGCGGGCAACTGCAGCACAGAAGCCTTCTGGGTCCACACTAGACAGATTTATTCGTGAGAGGACAAAAGCCATGGCGTCCAGAATGGCGGTGACCACCGACATGAGGCTCCGTGAGCGCGAGCCCGTTTTGGACTTGCACCTTTCCCTCGCCGAGTCAATCTCGCTCAATCTGTCTTGCTCCCCCCACCTCTCGCCATTGTATCATAGCTGCAATCTCGCTACGATCTGTTTTGACGCGGTCCCGATTCTGACTCGCTCTCTTTGAATTCGATACATCTCTCCTTTTGACAAACGATCATGGAGGACCCAGAGTTGGCTGCGATCCGGGCCGCAAGGATGAACCAGCTTCAGCAACAAGGAGGAAGCAGTGCGCAGGGAGAGGAGGACAGCGGGAAGAAGGCAGCGGAGGAGCAGATGCGGAGGGATCTCCTTGCCACGATCCTTGACACCGCCGCACGAGAGAGACGTGAGTGAAGTCCCCACACCAAGGTATGTCCTAACATTCGCTGATTGGTCTTTGCACTCTGCCAGTCGCTCGTATCGCGCTCGTAAGTCCAGACAGAGCACACCAGATCGAAGCCATCCTCCTTCGGATGGCACAAACTGGACAGTTGCGCGGGCGTGTCTCTGAGGAGCAGCTCATCCAACTGCTCGACCAGGTATGTTCACTTCCCCAATCCGACTTCTATCCGCGGACTCATAGGGTGTATGTAGATTGACGGCGCGGATTCCAAGTCCACGCCCGCCAAGGGTGCTATCATCGTGCGTATGCCTCCCATAAGTATAACCTTACTCGGGCTCACGAACCTCGTGCACGTGCAGTTTCAGCACAGGAAGGGAGGTTTCGATGATGATGACGACTGGTGACCCAATGATGATGATCCACTTGTATTGCTAATGTTCTGCTCTCTGCATATCGCATTCTTTGCATCTGAAGCTGCCTGACCATTGCACATCGCAACAGACAAGGTACTACTTGAAGCTTCAAGGCGGACCGGACTTGCCTCGACGATTTGTAGTCGAAACCACAAAAAGACAGACAGCATTTGGACAATATGCTATGACATTACTCTTCCTGCTAGTTCCATACCGACGAACAGATCTAACCACTCCAGTCATCGAGCCGCTCTCCGGTGATTGTATCCAAGGCCCTACAGATAGATATCTTCGCTGACAGCTTCGATCGTCTAACAGCGTATGGCCACGATCTGGTACGCGGTTACTGCTATATGTCTCCGATGTCGCAGTGTTCTTGGGTGCTCGTGCTCGTGGACGACAGATCCTGCATCGTGCTTGATCACCGCTGGGTGTATCTCCAAAAGTCGGACATATTCGCGAAGTTAGGTTGCCTGGACGAGGAGCTGAATCTCGTCAGTTTTCTCGGGTCTCCGGTCAACGTTCGACGTGCCTGGCATGTTAGCAATAAGTAGAGGTTGTAATGGTTCGGAGAATTTGCTTAAGGATTCATCCATAGCTACCTACCGTACGTATTGTAACCACAGTAGTATGTAGCTTTTCACGGCCGAGTGAATAGAACTGATGATTGAGTGGTGAGTTTACGAAGTATACAGGACGCCTGAACGACGAGCGTCTATGGAAATACATTGGGTATTTGGTCGTGTTGATTATGTGCCACAGCAAAACTCGGCAAGCGCCTCGTTTGTCCCGCTTACCACTTCCTGTCGCCGTCTTGCCCGTCTCGCTCACTCATCTCTCTTGCATCGACTCTCTCAACGTTGTTCAGCGTGTTCTCAGCAATGGCTACACGAATCCACACCAACTCACCCCTCCCAGCTCCGGCCATGCACGCCGCTCACGCCCTCCCACAGTCCAAGTCGCATGTTCTTGCCGGCGTACAAGACGCGTACTGGAGCGACGACGAAGCGGTGTGTATTTGTTCAGTATCGTGCGTATATGCGCTGGGTTCTGATGTCTTTGGGTGACTGCAGGAAGACGCGGAGTGCCCTCTCTGTCTCGAAGAGATGGACATCTCCGATCTTAACTTCAAGCCGTGTCCTTGCGGTTACCAGGTGTGCATTGTGGGCTCAACTTCATGCTCTCATTTACTCACGCAATGCGATGTCTCCCCACAGGTCTGCCAATTCTGTTGGCATCATATCAAGGAGAACCTCAACAGCCGTTGCCCTGCGTGTCGGAGAGAGTACACCGATGATGCGGTCCAGTTCAAGCCCATTAACCCAGAGGAGTGAGTATTCGTGAATTTGTCTGCCTCTCTACCTCTGTCCAGCATGGTTCTCTGCGTCGGCCGCCCCCTTGCTCCCGGGTCAGCAGGCTTACATGCCGCCCGGACGCGCAACAACACCCTGCACCCTCAAGGCACAGGCCTTAGTCCTTTGGGAGCAATGCATTGTCTACGTGGTGGACATGCTCTTTGCTTCTGCTTTCCTGTTCGGGGTTACATATGATCGTCGACCCCGTATTGTCTCGACTGAGCGCCTGCTCTTGGGTTGCCCTGGGATTCCTTGCGTCTATATGCGGTGTTCTTGCACGAATGCGGGTTGCTATACGCGAATATCACCACTCCAGGCCTCTTACTCGAAGGCATCCATGCATAGTCGTTTTCCTTGTGGTGCTTCATGAGATGATACATGGGCGATTGGTACTGACCATCTCCGCGTAGTCACAAGCGCTTGACGCAGCAGAAGAAGCAACGGGAGCGTGAACGCAAGGAGCTGGATGCGCTGGGTCGCCGTCACCTTGCGAACGTACGTGTTGTGCAGCGGAATGTGGTGTATGTTGTCGGGCTGGGTCCCAGGTTTGCGAAGGAAGAGGTGCGCTTCTCATTTCCGATCCGATTTGAGATCGGACTGACCTCGAGACAGCTCATCCCTACGTTGCGCTCGAACGAGTACTTCGGACAGTATGGCAAGATCTCCAAGATTGTGATCACCAAGCGCACCCCTCCCGGAGGCCGCGCGCCTGTAGTAGGGCTATATATCACATACCATCGTCGGGAAGACGCCGCTCGCGCAATCGCCGCGGTAGATGGCGCCCCATCTCCGGGAGGAGGAGGAGAGATCATGAGGGCCAGTTATGGGACGACAAAGTACTGCATGGCGTTCCTCCGTGGGGTCAGTTGCCAAGACCATAGCTGCATGAACCTTCACGAGTGGGGAGATGAGAAGGATTGCTTCACCAAGGAGGATCTAACGACATTGTACGTATTGCTCCCGCCTTACCCCCTACTCAACTTACTTTGCACCAAAGGAAACACACGATGAAGGACACCGAGACTAGGCGTACTACGACCATCAAGAAGGGAGACGAAGCCGAAGGTCAGTCACCACTTCCATTTGGAACGAACGTGGACACTGATCGCTCTCTCAGGTCTTCCTCGCGCAGCTTCATGGGCAAACAAGAGCAACACGCTTGCAAGTACTGCCCTACACAACAACACGAATTCGATCAGTCAGGGGACCAGACAAAGTCGCCGTGCTGGAACAAGTACTCGCCAACAACGTTCTGGCTCTACGACAACGCCTGCTGTTCCTGCATTGGCCGAAGTGCGCAGGAAGGCTGCGGCGAAGGCGTCCTCTCAAGCATCCTCATCCCGTCCTGCTACGCCATCGACACTACCCAACCGACCTGTCACACCAGCCCTCGTGAAGACAGTGAAGGCGAAGGAAGTAGCTCCACCTCCACCCCCACCACCTGCCCCGCGTTCGCCTACGTCTTCCGTCGCGGTCGATTCTGACGCCGGCTCTGGTGCGCCCGAAGCTGCATCTCCTCGGTCTCCCCCTCCCCCTTCTTCCACCGTGTCTGTGGCCAAGGAGGTTCCCTCGGCACCTCCGGGACTTCCAGCTATTCCGCCTGGCCTTTCGCCCGTTGTTCCGCCCGGGCTTGCTGCTCCTCCTGGTCTCCCTCCTCCAGTGTCCCGGACCGTTTCAGAAGTTGCCTCCCCCCAGATCTCCATGCAACAATCCCAATCGACCTATCAGATGTCGACACAGGCTCAAGCTTTGATGGAGGATATTCGTGCGAGACGCGAGACAAACGTTACCGCCGTCGTGCAGAGCCCGTTCCCCGATTTCGACCGCATGTTGCAGGCGCTTGGCAACGACACCGAGTTCGGAGGCTTCAGCTTCAATCTCGATCCGAAGCTTGCAGGGGACGTTCAGGACGACACGTTCAATCTGCCTGACTTCGACACTGATTCCGGCGTGCCGTTCAACGGTGGTTTCTTCGATGTGTTCCCTGCGCTACGGCCAAGTGGTCAGGCTTCGTTGAACCCCCTTGGGCCCCCTCCTGGTATTCCGCTCGCATCTCAGAACCAACGAACGGTATACGATCCGCTCACTGGTAAAGGCATGTTGGAGCGACAGTCGACTGGGTCCAGCTATACTGGCTCATTCAACCCGTTCGCCGGAGATGCTGTCGATGACGCTCCCTCGCGCAAGTTCTCACCTGTGGATGAGGAGCGCAAGGTTTCTAGGTTCGGATTCGCACGCGGTCGTCAGGGTTCTGCCTCGTCTTCCCTCCACGCGTCGTCTCCTCTCAGCAACGCCGACAGCCTATCTCAGCTGGCGCATCACAACAATGCTGCAGAGTTCCCTGGACATGTCTCGCAGCAATGGCCGTTCCCTCCTCGCCATCACGACTTTGCCAACCACTACCAGAGCAACTCTGTCATGAGCTCGCCGTTGGCGCAGCACATGCAGGCTGCTCAGCCTCAGTTCAACCAGCACGCTCCCCAGTTGAACCGTTTCCAGCCGGCCTACGACAATGGTGTCAGTGAGCAGCAGTTGAGGGAGCTGATCATGTCGAGTCGCGAGCGGGCGAACGTATCAAGGAACGGACCGATGGGTAGGGCTCCCCGAGTTGTATATGTGTAATATGTTGTTGACTAGCATCTTTCGCTCTTCTCCTATGCATACCCTCTATCTCACAGACCAGACGCCATTCAACCCGGGCCAGCCATTCAATGACCCTGCTATCATGTCAGCGAGATTGGCTTCTCCAAGCCTCAACCAGGCCATGCCGAACGGTCGGTTTCCCCCGCCCGGAATAGACGGCTTCGCGTCTCACCCCATGGCGTTTGGACCTCCGCCTGGATTGCCCTTTCCGGACGAAGCAGTAGCAAGCCCTTCTCTGACGAACCAGCATATCTATGGAAGCGGTCCGTCTACAAGCATGGAGGTGTCGCAAAGTGGCTCTGCGCATGGTGAGTCCGTTTTCCTTCGCTTCGCGGGGTGGGCGTCCCAGGTCAGTGTACCGAGCTGCCGTGCTTTCAGTGCGGAAACTGTATCATCGGCCTTGAGATCCAACCATCACAACGGCCCGGTCTCCTCTCTTGCCATCACTGCCAGTGCATCGCCCGCGCTCTCGCTGTATCCATCCTCCCGGTAGGGTATCCGTGAAAGTACGTTGACGCTGACATATGCTTGTTCTTGTTGGGTTCTCTGTTTCGGCTGTGTTCGATTATCGTATTCTCGTTCACCTCTCCTCATATCCCCCATATCCACGTCTCTCTGTTCCTTCGTTATCCCGTTATGCCGTCATACAGTGTCGACGGCTCCCTCCCCTGTTCCTCTCGAGTCTCCTGCTCTGTCTTCGTCCGACTTCCCTGCATTGTCCGCGGCTGCCGAGCAATCCCCTGCTACCGATGTGCCCCAGGATACCGAGTCTCCCGCTGCCGAACCCGAGGTTCTCGACACCGCTGCACAGGAGAAGGCCGCTCGTAAGGCTGCGAAAAAGGCTGCAGCAGCTGAGCGTGCTGCTGAACGTGCGCGTGTTGCCCAGGAGAAGGCTGCTGCTCGTGCTGTGGAGAAGGAGCGTATCGCGAAGGAGAAGGCTGCGGAGAAAGAGCGGCAAGCCGCACTGAAGGCAGAGAAGGAGAAGGCGGCAAAGGAGAAAGCGGAGAAGGAGAAAGCAGAGCGGGAGAAGGCGGCGAAGGAGCGCCAGCAGGCTGCGAAGGAGCGTGCGGAGAAGGAGGCAGCGGAGAAGATTGAGCGTGAGCGCGCTGCTGAAGCTCAGAGGGCTGCTGCAGCCGCGGCGAAGGCGAACAAGCTCGCCGCTGCAGCGAAGGCTGGCAAGGCTGCGCCGGCGGCTCCCGCTAGCGTCGCTATAACTTCTGCGGACAAGGGCGGGCGCAAGGCACAGGCTTCGAAGCAAAGCACTCCTGTTACCCCATCGTCATCGGAGCCTGTAGTACAGGCACCTATCCTCGCGAAGATGCCAAAGAAAAACAAGCCTGTCACGAAGCCCATCAAGATCCCTAAGGAGGACCATGCAGCCGACGCCGCGTCTGCGCTCCCGTCAGCTGCCACCTCTGACGCACCTCAGCTCCCCGACGGCCGCGACAGCAGCTCGAACAACTCTCGCGCCCATTCGGTCGACAGGGCACCGGCCATCCAGCCGCTCTCCGTGAAGGACATGCTGGCCGAGCTCCACGTTCAGTTCCCCTGGCTTGACCTGTCGATGCATCCCTTCTTCGACATGTCGAAGATCAACCCGGCCTCGAGGGTGCCTTTGGAGTATGGTCCCCTTGTTCACGCGCTCTCAGCACTGTCCGTGGGCGGTGGATCGTTCGCCAACAACATGCCGTCCGGCTCGATCGACAACGCCGTCTCGTCATTCCAGCAACTCCTGGAGACCTTGACGCAGACCATCTCAGACCTTCTCAGGCTGCTCCCGCGCACGACTTGGGATGATAGTTCGTCGTTCGACGGCGTGCTCCGGGACATGTTGAAGGGTGATGACTTCCTCGAGGACGGCGGAGACGACCAGAACAGCCAAGAGAAGGAGGACGAGGTGGCGGCGCTCACTCTTGCGCTGGAGCGGCGTGCGCGTTGGATGGAGGTACAGCTTTCAAAGCTGGAGGAACTCCACCGCGACATCAACACCGCCGCGGTCCGCGCGGTGCTCTCGTTCAACGACAATGGCTGGGACCCAAACGCTTCGCTCCCGCGACTAGGCAACACTCTCCCTCGGTTCGACAACATTGGGCTTGTGAAAAAGGACGGGGAGTACCGGGCGATGTCAGCAGATGAGCTGGAGAAGAAGCTGGTGGTGGCGAAGGAGGCTGCGCAGTTCGTGGAGGCGGAGCTGAGGGAGGTGATGCAGAGCTTGCAGGGACTGAGGCCGGTTGACGAGCACGAGGACTACTGAGAGAAGCAGAACACAAAAGCATTCCGTTGTAACATTGTCCACCAATAGGACTTGCACATCCAAGCATATACTGATCTTGTCGCTGCATGCTGTTTGCGATTTCACTAGTGCCTACTGGTGTTGGTTCATCGCGATTCCTGGAGGTTACGTACAAACCGCCGTGCGAAATAAGATGGAAGGCCCAGCAGGTGACTATATATCGTCCCATATCGAGTTCGGGCCCCAAAATGCCCCTTCCACTTCTACCACCTCGACCCGGGTGGACAAGTCGTCCATCGGTGAGTATAGGATGTTTCGTACAGACCGGCAGAGTAGAGGGATGAAACGCACTGGGCTCTGATAACCTGAGATGTTATGCATTACGCTCGATAACATTATGAGCGGCGGCTTAGAAACCCGTTAACTGACCCTAACTCAATTTTCTTTCCCCGCGTTAACGAATTTTGCTCACCAATTCCTCCAGGCTTGCCCTCGCCCTCGCCCTCTTCATCTACAACGCTCAGGCTACAAGCCTAACTTCCCCTGACCACCTACTCTATGGCGACGACGAGCGTAGATGACGTGGCGACTATGCCCAGCGAAGAGAACGTGCAGGCCTTCTGCGACCTGCTCGACCAGATGAAAGTCAGCATGTCTGCGGCAAGGGATATAGTGAAGACTTTGAGGGAGAGGTGAGTGTTCGAAGACGTCTTAGTCTGCGCGGAGTCCTGACATATCCTCACTGATTCAGACAGAGTACGACCCATGAGCTGGATGCCCGCGAGGGGATCTCTCTACTCTCTCTCAAACACCATATGATGCTCTCCTACTTGCAGTCCCTCAGCCTGCTAACAGCTCGTCGCGCAATTGGACACTCGCTAGCAGAGAGATCCGCTCCTGAAGCTCCATTCAGCGCGAAAGATAGGCCTGCTCGCGGCGATGGTGCTGGTGATCGCGTGGACGCTATGGTGGAAGCGAGGGTGGTACTGGAGAAGGTCAAGGTGCTCGAGGGTCGGATGAAGTACCAAATCGACAAGCTGGTACGCACTGCTGAGGAAGGTGACTCGGCGACCAAGAACATTGCCAACGGTACGTCTCCGAGTATGATTGTGTCCTCGAGATCCTATCCTCAACGCCTGCCAGACCCTCTCGCGTTCCGCCCGAACCCACAAGCACTCATGGACCAAGGCTCCGAAGACGAGGACGAAGAAGGCGGCAGCATTGCAGGCGATGACCGCGACGGCATCTACCGTCCGCCCAAGCTCGCTCCCATGCCTTACGTCGAGCCAAGCAAGTCAAAAGACAAGGACCGGTCGCGCCGCGCGCCCGTCCCGTCCGCACTGGCCAACCTTGCCCACCTCGATCCCTCGAAGCCGTACATGGAGTCGACGTCCGGATTGGGCTCGACACCTGCTCTGTCGTCGGGGCGTGCGCGCGAGCTCAAGCGCATAAACGAGTTCGAGGAGGAGAACTTCACGCGGTTGGTGATGAAGAAGAAGGACGCGCGCCGGCGTGCGCTCGACGAGGCAGACATTGCGCTCGGTGGAACCGGCATGGTGTCCGCCCGGCGTGGACGTGTGCCTGGTGTCGGGCTGGACGACGAATTTGGCGACATCATAAAGTCGGTCGGGAGAACCAGGAAGGGTGTCTTGGGTGATGGGTACGAGGAGCTGCGTCAGAGGGGCAAGAAGGAGAGCGTGTTGGCACGTTCCAAGGCGAGGTCGAGGGATGATGCGTTCGACGACCTCGGGGACGATGGGCCGAGGCAGAGGAAGCGGAGCAGGTTCGAGAAGGAGGTCAAGGCGGCGAAAAAGAGGACCAACTCCAAAGCTAGTCGTCGAGCATAGGCTACCTATCAGTGTCCCCTTGTAGTCATGGAATGTACCTCAACGCCGTTTGCAAGCATCAGTTGTCTGCAACTCGAAAGCAATGCGATTGCAACGATACAACGAAGTACAAGTCTAGTCAATACATGTGTTCTGGGTCACTGCTACAATTCTGCTCTGCGTCGCCGTTTTTCGCGATACTACCTGTTCCGCCAGTTATGTTGCACGTACCCGTGGTTATTGGGACCCGGAGTGGGGAAGAACGGCGGTGTGGCGATGGCGTTGAGAGGATAATGGTGATTCCCATGTCCACCGAACTGCGGCTGCTGCAGGAATGCGCCGCGGCCCATCGCGATCTGCGGCATTGGACTCGCGGTTCCTGACGCAGGCGCTGGCGTCGTGCTCCCCTGCTGACCTGGTGGTGCGGGCGGTTTGAAGTTCTGATAAGCCGCATAATGTTCAGTTCGACGCATTCACCAACGAAAAGGAGGGGAGACGTACATATTGTCGACCTTCGCGGTAGAGTTCATCGAGCTTCTTGTCAAACGTGCCCTCCGCCTCGAGCTGTAAATGGACTTTGTACAGCTTGAGCGCGGACAACGCGTCCTCTATCGAGTCATGGGTATCCGTCTGGATGTTCTCGTTGAGGACGAACCAGGTGAGGAAACGGAGAGATAGTCGGCGCTGGCGGTTCTCGATGTAGTACAGGTCGACGGTGTCGATGACTTGTTCTGGTGGAACGAAAATGTCTACAGCAGGATGATGATCAGATACTGGCTATGTATGAAAGAGTGTCAGACGTACTGATAATACGGAAGTCCTTCGATAGACCATGCCCTATGAAGATGCACCCGCTGTCGACGAGCAGGCGGAGCTTTTTGTACACCACCTTCAAAGGTGTCAGGGTGTAGCGACTCAAAGTCGGATCCAGATCTCCGACTGCGCCCGTCCGATCAGCTCGAGCGTCGGGCAGGAGTAATAGCAAAGACACGTACACTTGATACCAGAGAACTCGGTCAAGTAGTCCACGATGATCTCGCTGGTATGGATATGGTCATCGATGAAAGGCACGCCTTCCTTCGGTCCATCTCCTCGCAAGACTGAGACCCGGGCCAGCGACAGTCGCGCTGGACGGATAACCTTCTTGGTGCCATTTGAGCGGTACTCAGTCTCCTCCTGCTGCATGGAGACGAATTCAGCGTCGATGGCGATGAACGTGCCGGGCTTGGGTAACTCTTCGGGCCGTAGAAGGTCATGCTTGATGAGACGAGGATCCCGGTTACTACAAGGACAGGAGGTCAGTGTTATAGACACCGTACAGAAGCAACTACTTGGGTCTTACACGGCGATGTTCGTGTCTCGGCACAGGACCGTGCTGTCAATCTTGTCGGGCAAACCGCTGAAGTCGAGACGTTGACATATATCTACCCGTTCCAGATAAAGGATGGCGGGGACCTGTTGCATGGCCGGTCAGTGAAGGACTAAGAGGATTTCGCGACATTCGTCACCTTCCAGTTTGACGGTATACTCAGTGCCTCCTCTTCGGTGATGTTCTGCACGGCGAAGTCATTGAAGATGAACCAAGGCTCGGGGTCTGACTCCTCCGCCTCGGGCACTACAACAGTCATCAGTATGGTCAACAGGGTAACAAGCGACCGTTCTACCTTTTACGATGGCGACAAGATGCGAGTTTGCGTCCTTCGCGACCACCTGCACGACCACTGCCCTCAACTCATACACGACTGTTTCCGGGTCGTCCATGCCGTCGATATGACCCCGAAGCTCAATCCTCGGCTTCAAGAACGTCGTGCGCCTCTGGTCGCGCCAGAACTTGTGCGTATCCTCGTTGTGGCAGGCTGCGTTCACTGCAAGGAGCGGAGGCAAGTCCCGGGTGCGTATCGAGCGGCGGCTCTCGAACGTGGCGAACTGCTTGCACGTCTGGCACGTCGCCTTGTGCGTTGTCTGGCGGAGCAGCGAGTTCCGCAGGATCGACGCAAAGTCCGTCTCGTGAACTGGGTCGTTCGTCGGCAGCTTGCGCACGGGGTACGTCAGGTCGATTAGATGCGTCATGTTCTCCTTCTCGCGAACTGCGTGGCAGCTCTGGCAGACAATGACATTCTTTGCATCGATGCCGAGCAACTGCGTGATCGGGGCAGGCGCGGGAGAGTGCAGGTCGGCTGGGCCAAGGCTGGGGAGAAGAGCCGGATTGTGTGGGAAGGAGTTGCCCTCCGAGCTGAGGTGGTCAATCAGAAAGCGGTGGAACATTTGGATCATGTGTGCGTAATTGAGCTCTGTGCTCTCACGTCCGTAGTCGATCAGCTCGATGGCATTGTTCACTACCGTCTTCATGAGCATGCACTCTTGTCCAAAAGTGGAGATGATACGCACTCTGCGCCAACACGCCCACGGCCTTGCAAAAGTTGCTTGACTGGCAATTCGTGCCATGCGCATCCTCGAGCATGCGTGTGACGAAGCCGAGCTCACACAGGAGACAGTGTTCGCGAGGACAGTCCGTTGTGATATGCGACTTTGCAAGGCGCCTGATCGGGAGCGTGTAGTGCATCACTTGTACCAACGGATTCGTGTACGAATTCAAAATGTGTGTCTCCAGACCGCTGAACGACGTCCGATTGTAAAATCTGAAAAGACTGTATATCAGGAGTCGATCTAGTGGAAGACCTCAGCCGCACGCACCCAAAATCAAAGTCCTCGACGCCGAACTTCGAGTACTCGATCTCGACTTTGCGATAGCACTTCGGGATGATCTCCGGATTGTGCTCGTATGCCGGCGTCACAGGTTCGGACTGGCAGCTTTGGTGAGTTGATGTCAAGAACTCGATCGAGAGAACCTACGTCGTTGTACCGCGACTTGCCGCTCCTAAACCTACCACCGCTCTTCCGCGGCGCAGTGGCGACAACGTTCCGTCGGCCTCTGAGCTCCTTCGGCAGCGTTGCGTATGCGATAGAATCATTGACTTTGATCGAGTTGAGTACCTGCTGAGGTATCTTCGCGGGAGGAGGGAAGAACATGCTCGAAGGCACAAAGTCGTTTGTCCATGACGAGAGCAGAAGCGAGTTGTAGTACGGCAACCCAATCGTACTCAGGGGACTAGAAACGGCTCGTCAGTGTCGGCACTTGGCTTGCAGCGTCAATATGCTCACGTCGACTTCGTCCATTCGACCTCCGGGAGGGCTTCCGGCGCATCTGGCCAATCCAGCGGCTTGCCTTCGAACCCATTGAATGGCAGCATAGCGTCATCTTCAGCCGCAGATAGCAGATGTACGGTACCGTCGGAGTCACCAAACGCCATGTACGCAGCGGTCGATGAAACCGCCACTGAGCTAACGAACGATGGCGCATCAAGCTGACAACCGTGTCTAGCGATGTGCCTATAGCTAGTGTGGGTGACCATGAACGTACCTGATAGAACTCATTCGAGGTTGGGTTGGCAGTGTCCACTATCTGCACGAGACCTTGATTGGAGGTGATGGCCAAAGTGGACGGTCGGTTAGGGAATCTGTTGATGAAGGCTGGCCCAGCAGAGAACGGAATAGGCGTAAGTGCCTTCATGTTGCGGAGGTCGTAGATCTTCACAAGGGGATCGGGATATGGTCGCCCTTGTCTGTTCCTACTCAGCACAAACTAGCGAACACAAAAAGTAGACCCCTACCGCATGCCGAGGCCTATGGTGTACAGAAGTGTAGAAGTCGCCTCGATGCCCTGTATGCCGCTCAGGTGCGCCTTGATTGCGCTCGACCCGTACGACCGTATTGTCGCATCGCGCGGATCGTGAAGGCGGATCCAACCGTCTGCATCTCCGGAGACGAAGTACGTCTGGGAAGCGGTGTAGTGTAGATGGGTCAAAACTGACGAAACTTGGGATCTCCGCAACACGGAACCCGTCTGAGTGTTCAGGAGGATCAGCTCAGGCGTCGCGGTTGAGACCGCGATGGTTGATGCATTCGAAGGTTTGTTGGAGAAGGTGGTGATTTGATTGCCAGGCCTGAACAATGCATTCCAGCCCCGTACTCTACAACAGCAAAGAAAGGTCTCACTTGAAGTACCAGGAATTCACGCCGCCCTTTCCCCATGCTCCTATGGCTTCCGCGGCGACGCCACACGCTATCACATTCGTATCCGTCGCGAGGATCCTCTTGACGGCGAGATGGCCTCCTACGGGGTAGTGCACGCCCCTCAGACCACGAGGCGTATAGTTTGCGCAGACATGTCCCGAGTTCGTGCCAGACCAGAGGATGTCCGAGACCGGGTCGAAGGAGAGAGCGGTGATCGGCTGAGGCAGAACATCCCTCTGGTAGACAAGAGAGGGGATCTGATGGTACGTCGTCGACATTCAACTGAGCATATGTGCTGCCAGGAATAAGCAAAATCCGATAGTCACAGGCTGGGTGCGGTCGAGGTCGCGGTCAATGTCCAAGAGGCCCTCGAGCGTCAACGCGTCAACGCTACCGTGACATTGTCCTTCAATTGACCGATACCATCATCATGATCATCTTCGCTATCCCCCGTCAAGTTCGAATTGTTCCTTTGCATGTTGGAAGGTATTGAGAATGACTTGTCAAAGTTCGCACTTGAGTTGCTTGTCTCATGGCACCACGATGGACTCGGCACGAACCGAGAGCAATAGGAAACGGCCTAAGGCCCTAACCTCGCATTCTCCGTTCGGGACCCGGGTGAGAAGAACAGATTACCCTGCACGATATTATTGATTCGCTGACCATTTGCTGACAGAAACTGTAGTCAGGCTTGCCAAGGTCGATCATCCATATCTCAGGTCTCGAAGATCATATCACCGTATCTCCCTCAGAAGAGGATCAGTGGCGAATCCCGGTAAGTAGGTCGACCAGAGCGTCCGCAATGTCCGGTTATCGTTCGTCTGACAAACCGCAAGTGTGCTAGCGTGCCTTATCGTGTTCCCTGGAGCCCCGCCGAAGCGCGAGGTTGCCGTTAGGGTCCTCTTCCTGGCCTCTTCCCCACACTGTGGCAGTGACGTGAGATAGTCGACTGTCTGTTATCTCTCGGTCCTGCAACGAGCAGCATGATCTATCGCATATAAGAAGGAGACGATGCCTGACCCCTGGAGTTCCAGCGTACACTTGTCGCCCAACACTCGCCATGGTCTTCTCGCCTCGTCTCAGCGCCGCTGCCATCGTTGTGAGCCAGGCTGCTCAGGTCCTTGGGGGCATCCAGTACCCCATGGGCGTCGTCAACTCGGAGAACTTCCAGTCGCTCAATTTCACTGAGATCTTTACTCCCTATGGCGCTGACATGTCGAACGAGGCATGGGCACGGACTGACTACAACGGTCTGACGAGTTTCGCAAGGGCGGCACCAATCAGATGCTTTGGTGCGGACGCCGAGACTGGGTACGACGTCGCTGTCATCGGTGCGCCGTTTGATACTGCCACCAGCTTCCGCCCTGGGTGAGTCTCCTCCAATTATACGCCCACCAGGCTCGTGATTCAATCGCTCACGGCTTCGCAGTGCACGATTCGGTCCCAATGGGATCCGCAAGGGCTCTCGTCGTCTGGGCATCAGCAGAATCAACGTCCCCGCGAATATCCGTATCACCGACCACCTCGAAGTCGTCGATTGCGGTGACGTTCGTGAGTTTTGAGTACCACTCTTGAGTTCGGATCCAAATGCTGACCTTTCCATCAGCGATGGTTCTGACTGATAACAAGGTTGCACTACGTCAGCTCGAGCTCGCGAATGCTGCCCTCCTCTCTGGGACCAGCGTGCACTCGTATGCGGGCAAGAGTATCGCAAAGGATGGCAAGTTCCATCCTCGCGTATTGACGCTCGTGAGCTTGATTCTCCACTCTCTTGCGTAAGTCGACTCAACGTGTTCACAGGGCGGTGATCACACAATTACCCTTCCCCTTCTGCGCGGCGTCGCGAGCGTGTATGGACCGGTCAGTGTCATCCACTTCGACAGCCACCTCGATACGTGGAAGCCGAAGCCGATGGCCGATAGCCCCTGGCTACCGGGTGAGGAAATCCCCGTGAGCCACGGGAGCTATTTCTACTACGCCTACAAGGAGGGTCTACTCGCGTCCAACAACGCCAACATCGTACGTCCATGCAATGTGGCTCTGATCTCAATTGTCCTGATCGTGCATTCCCTGATGTAGCACGTTGGTATTCGTGGAGCCATCAATAGCTGGGACGACTACAAGGACGACTACAAGTTCGGGTGGGTCATCTCGCATGCGTGGGACGCCGAGGACATGGGATGGCAAGGCATCGTCAAGAAAATTCGCGAGACTGTAGGCGACAACCCGGTGTACAGTGAGTTTGCACATACCCTCGCGAACCTTCCCGGCAGCTGACCATTGACATAGTCACCCTCGACATTGATGTCATCGACCCTGGCATGGCTCCCGCCACTGGAACGCCTGAGATTGGCGGTCTCACCACCAGAGTATGTCCCGCGTTGTATACTTCGTGTCCGCCTGGCTCATTGCTGGTCCATACAGGAAATCAAGAAGATCCTTCAGGGTCTTTCCGGACTCAAGATCGTCGGCGCCGACATCGTCGAGGTCGCGCCCGACTATGACACACAGGACGAGATCACCCAGATCGCTGCTGCCAACATTGGCTGGGAGATTCTTGGTCTCATGGCGAAGACACCACTGACGGAGTAGATGGCTCGATATATGGGCTCTGCATCGTAGATGGGCATGAATGGCCATGGGTATGTGACATGTATAGTGTACATAGTGTAATGCACAAATTCGGTTCGTGCTTGGATACGCACTTGTTGTGTACTAGTCTCAAGTACTGAAATGTGCCGGCGGAATATGTTCAGTGGCTCAGGATCAAGCTTACCGGCCGGCTTACGACTCTCAAGTTCGATGACTTCGCGTCCGACCCCTTCCTTATAGAACGTGGTATCGATCAGGGGTGCCCACTTTCTGTCATACTGTATGCGTTTTACAATGCCGCACTTATCGAAGCTGCAGATCACAAGAAGGGCGAGACGGCAGAAGGCTCGATGGACGACGTTGCTGTGCTGGTCACCGGACGGACTTTCCGGGCGGTGCATGCCCAGCTCGAGGACTTCATGATGAGACCAGGCGGCGGAGAGGCGTGGTCAGCATCTCACCACTCACCATTCTCTGTAGATAAGTTCGGGCTCGTCAATTTTTCGCGCAAGCTCAGCATCAAGAAAGGTCGCCTCGGACCCGCGCTGCAGCTGCGAGCGCATCGCATTGAACCCAGCCCCTATCATCGCTTCCTGGGAGTACTCGTCGACTGCGAGCTGCGACATCACCCGCAGGTTGCCGACGCATTTGCGAAAGGAACAGCGTGGACGACACTCATGCGGCGCCTGGGGCAGGCACGGCACGGGCTGCCAATGGGGGTGCTCCTGCGCCTGTATCAGGCAGTCGCGGTGCCACGCATCCTCTATGCGGCTGATACCTTCCTACTCCCAGTGCGGAAGGCCGAGGGTCGGAAGGCATCCACCGGTTCAGTCAGCCACATCAAGAAGCTCGGCCAGGTCCAGCGACAGGCGGTCCTCACGATCACCGGTGCCATGCGCACAACAGCGACCGACGTTCTGGAGGCGCATCTGCGCATCCTTCCCTTCGACTTATTGGTTGACAAGATCTGTTTTCGCGCGACTGCGCGGCTCTGCTCTCTACCCACCTCACACCCACTCCACTCGCATGTCAAGAAGGCCTCCAAGCCTGTCGCCGCTCACCGCTCACGCATGCATGAGCTACTACAGCTGTACAGTGCGCATGTCTCGCAGGAGACGATGGAGAAGGTTGCGCCCACCCGGCAGCCGCCACACTGGGAGCCTGGTCATTTGACCGACGTTGCCAACTCAAAGGAAGAGGCAGCAGCGAGCGAAGAACGCTGGGCGCAGCGCGACGGAATTAGGGTCTACTCTGACGGCTCTGAACTCGAGGGAGGGGTAGGTGCAGCGGCGGTACTCTTCAATGAGCAAACACGCAAGTGGAAGTCGCTTCGGCTCCACCTAGGATCGGCCGATGAACATACAATCTACGAGGCGGAGACAGTGGGAGCCATCCTGGGGACGGAACTGGTCAGAAGAGAGCGAAGAGTCGGTCGTGTCGCCTCAGTGGCACTGGACGGCAAATCCGCGATCGAGGGATCGCTAGTTCGTGAGTCGCGCCCGAGTCACTATCTTACTGACCTTTTGCACGACAGAGTCGCAGCGGTGAAGAGAAGACACTGCGGCCTGGAGCTGACACTGCGCTGGGTCCCCGGTCACCAGGACATTGCAGGCAACGAGCAAGCAGACTGTGAGGCGAAGCTCGCCGCCGCCGGCGACTCAAGCTCTGTACGCCTCCTTCCGGCAGTCCTGCGTCGACCGCTCCCTGTCAGCTCAACGAAGGCGAAACACGTCTACAACAAGACACTGGAAGCACGGGCGGCAGATCGATGGTGGACATCGAAGAGAGGCTCAAAATTGCGGCGAGTGGACCCCGCGCTTCCATCTACTCGATTCAAGAAGCTTGTTGCGTCCCTACCGAGGCGCAACACTTCGCTACTGATCCAGCTGCGTACAGGTCATGCGCCGCTGAACCATCACTTACACACTATAGGACGTGCTGACACCCAGCGATGCCCGGGGTGCGGCGCAGTGAAGGAGACAGTGCTGCACTTCGTGCTGCAGTGTCCCAAGTTCGCACTTCAGCGCCGCATATTCCTGGGACCGCTAGGCCGCAATGGGCAGCGCCTCGACTACCTCCTGTCCACGCAGGAGGGCACGGCGCGCCTTTTCAAGTTCGTCAATGCGACACGACGGCTACACCAGACGTTTGGCGACCTCGAGACCACGGAACACAGCAACGATAACAGAGACCATGGAGATGGAGCTGGCGCTGGGGCACCCCATCGTCTGCGGCAAACCACGCTGAGATTCCGCTCTTCCTCATAAACCTTTGCATTCACTGATTGCTTGTTCGGGCTTGGCAGCAGGGTTCCCTCGATGTTCATCTTTCTTTCCTCCCTCGTCTCTCTTGTATCTACGCTACCCAGCAGGTGTCAGGAGTGTGCGCCATGGACTGCATCATCGTCAGGAGCAGGGGTGACCTGACACGGGATGGAGGACCATCCTGTGTACCCCGTCCAGAGATTACGAGTAAAGATGGTGTTCGCCCTCGGTTTCTAACCTGCTGCCTTGCCCCATGGAGGGCCGGGCGATGGCGGCGGTTCTGGTGCGCGCTCCTGGTATCTACCGGGGACCCCTTACTGTACCGTTCGCTTCCCCTTACGTACTCACTCCCCTCCCAGCATCAGCTTTCATCTCCCGGGAGTCCTCGGACGCTCGGGGGTCACTGTTCTGTTTGATTATTCTGCATCATCCTCTAGTACGGTAGCGTACATTGTCTGTATTGTGTCCGACATGGGGCTAGGCCCTAACGGGACAATAAATGGATTTAGGAAAGGAAGTACTGAAATCGGGAACTACAGTTGGCGGATGGGAAAGAGGCTGACGATCGAATACTAGTGGTGGCGCGAGCTGGGAAAGTGCGCACATCTGCTATCGATATATTCGGTCCGAGCTCACTGTGCTCCCGCAGCTGACTGCACGCACGACCCTGGCTATTAACTGCCATTACGGGACTAAGGCCTCAGGGGGGGGACTCGGACGCGTATAAGCTCACGTCGCCTTGCCCGCGCTCTTTTAACCCGACTCACCACTTTCAACAACATGGGCAACCCGACAGTTGAGCTCGTGTACGCTCCTGCTACGGAGCTCGTCCGCAACGATCCGCACAACAAGGACGTCGTCGCGACGCCTTTCTCAGTTCTCAAGGCACAAGACGGTCTGATCAAGTGCGTACCACGTCGCCTCAACTGAGTTTGCACAAGTTCAATTGACGCCTTGAATACTTGTGCAACAGGATCTACTACGGTGTCCAACACGAGGACAAGGCTACAGCATATCATGTCATGGGTAGACTCCTCTCGCACTGCCATATTTCCTGTACTCAACTTTCCTTCACCATTCAGTGTGGGAGTCTTACGAGCACCATGAGAAGCTCATGAACGACACGGCGACCTACCCCAAGCTGACGGGTTCCGTCGAGTCCGTCTTCGACAAATCCAAGGGTTCGGTCACGATGCAGCACATCAACACCACCGATGAACCTTACAAGGCGTTCGAGGCTCCTGTCGTCGAGATCGCAACGTTCACCCTCCACGAGGGCCAGTCCAAGTCCGAGCTCGAGGGGTTGATGAAGAACCTCGCAGACGGGATGAACGCGAAGACAGAGGCAGACGGCGTCCTCCACGCCTCATGGGGTCCAATCAGGGAGAACGACAACGCCTTCATTCTCTTCATCGGCTGGACCACTGTTGATGTACGTTCTCTGGCCCGAGGCGGGTGGGCGTGTGACTGTCCACGAATGCTGACTTATGCTTGATGATCCTCAGGCGCATTGGGCATTCGTGAAGAGCGATCCCGGAGCGATTGATACCATCGCAAAGTGCAAAGCTATCTCCGACATTGCGCTAGTTCATGTCCCATTGGCTCTGTACTGAGAGGCTTCTGTCGAAGAGTGTCTGATGCGGGTTTGGAATCTTGTCATGATGTACCAGTATGAACAGTTCAACGACCGCAGACGGCCTGGGTGGGACTCACAAATTAGAGCTATCACCACTTTGGCTCCATATACCATGCCGATAGGTCCATATTGCACGAGGTCTGCTGCATCGGTGTGATTGAGTAATCCTCTTACGCAAGCTTGGCTAAGAAGATAGACGTGAATAGACCGAATCTCGTCGTTATGAGTCGATGTCCAAATGCGCGAGACTGGCCTGCGTATCGAGATATCCAAGTTTCAATCCCTTGACCCCGTCAGCTAGCGTCGACCGGAGCACAAGCCATCCAAACTTACGGTCTGGCTGGCGTGGTATGTATGAGATTAGCACAATGACGAGCTTGGTCGGCGGCTTTCGGGCCGAGCCGGGTGTCAGACAACGACGATGACCGGTGATAATATACTACTTACTTATGCCGCAAGTAGTGGACTGACTCCGACTGAGTGACCGACGTTGTCCCAGCTGACTCAGTGACTGTACAGGTGGTGCTGACTACGCGCAGTATTGCTCGCTTGGGGGCTTGTGACCGGCTTTGAAAAGGTCTCGATGGGTATGATAATATCGGCGGCAAAGAAATGTTATAAGCTCGCATTCTTGCCCTTCCTCCTGCAACAACACCATCTAACGCAACTCTCCACAACATGGGCAACCCGACTGTTGAGTTCGCATATGCTCCTGCTACGGAGATCATGCGTCAGGATCCGCACAATGAAGGCGCCTTGGCAGAGACCATTTCTATCCTGAAGGCGCAGGATGGAGTTATCAAGTACGTGTTTGCGGTGTTATCCGGATCCGTCCACAACAAATGACCGTTGAATCATACTTTACATTAGGATCTACAACGGGCTTCAGCACGAGGACAAAGCGACAACTTACCTCCTCGTCGGTGGGACCGTCATTACGACTCCGATCTTCAAAACGACTAATTTGTGTACTCTTGCCTTTGCAGTCTGGGAGTCTTATGAGCATCACGAGAAGCTCATGAAGGACGAAGTGACCTACCCCATCCTCGGAAGCGCGCTCAGCTCCGTACTCGACCTATCCAAGATCTCACTATTGCACGTCAAACCCACCAACGAGCCCTACAAGGCCTTCGAGGCACCCGTCTTGGAGATTGTGACATACACATTGCATGACGGACAGTCCAAGACCAAACTCGAGGGTCTTGTGGACAAGCTCGCGAACCATCTCACGAACACGGCGAAATCCAGCACCGAAGTGGCCAACGTCTTCCACACCTCTTGGGGCCCGACGAGGGAGAAGGATAACGTCTTGGTGCTGTTCATTGGCTGGCCTAGCATTGAGGTTAGTACCAAAAGAGTGAGCTCTTTGTATAGACACTGATTGGCCACGCAGGCGCACTTGGATCTGGTGAAGAACGACCCAGGAGCGATTGACATAATTGGCCAGTGCAAAGCTATCTCCGATGTCGATGTCATTCACGTCCCGCTGGCTCTGTGCTGAGAGTGAATGACGAGATGATTTGGGCGGAAGAGGCGTACTTGCTGTGCAAAGAGAACATATAGATATGAATGTAGCTCTCATGATGCGCCGGGCGAGCAGTTGTCACTAGTGACTCGGACCATTCGCAGCCTATGATCACTGTCAGGTATCCTGATAAGTCGCGCACAGATTAACACGATGCATATGAGTGCAACCAGGTGCAGCCATCCTTACCGGGTGATGGGGGCATCTTAGTAGGTCATAGTACGTGTTAGAGTGCCATTCGCGCTGGGCGCTCGTATGACGTCGGCGTTGAGTATGTAGCGATAGGCTGTACAACCTCAGCTTGACCTCAGCCACAAATGCTCTTTACTTGATCCACCACTTGCGTCCATTTTCCCATATATCTTGCTCGATCTATCCTCTCTGCTGTCTTGCGTGCCCCATGGCAGACTCAAGGCTTAGACCAGATGTCAAAGAAATCAAGTCTGTCCTCTGATTGGGGCTCGGTCCACAGACTCATCTCTGTAACCTCGAACGCCTCCAGGGACGCGTATGACTACCTCTTCAACTCCAGGAACAAGTTGTCGAAGGTGAAGGATGCTGCTCTGAGCGGACGTCTCTTCCAGGGCGCGGAGAGCCGCGCAGGAGTCACGGGAAGGAGTATGGCCTGGAAGGTGTTTGATGGCTCCCTGTATGTAACCCCCTTCATCGAGTGCTAATGACACCCGAAGCTGTTCCTCGTTCCCGATGAGCCACTGCAAGAGGTTGCGGATGTCGAGTCGGCGCCGCCGCGGAAGCGTCTGCAGGTTGGTCGCGAGGACTATCGGAGGCTGCTCATGGAGAAGATGCGCGCACCGGATGGAGGGTATGAAGAGGGCTTCACTGTACCCGGCTCGGGAGGATCACCCCCGCGAACGGAGGGATCGACTGGCAATCTCGAGAAGAACAACCCGTTGAGCTTGCATGATGAGGTGCGTCTATCTGTCTTTCTCTTCGAGATATCGACCTCATCAAGAGCCCAGAACCCATGGCGCGAGTGGTTCGCTGCTGTCGAGCTACGGAAGACTATCTTGCAAGATGTAGAGCGAACGTACGCCGTCTCCATACTTCATACTCAGACCCTGCTCAGGTGACGCGCCTTATAGCTTCCCGGACATCACATACTTTCGCGATGCAGAAGTGCAAGCGGAACTCACGAACATTCTTTACCTGTACTCCGATATGCACCCAGACATCGGCTACAGGCAAGGGATGCACGAGCTACTCGCCCCACTCTACTACGCGGTCGACTACGACTCCCTCTCTGAAGACGCCAACACCGATCCTGCGACCAAGGAATTCTGTTCGCGGGCATGGGTAGCGGCAGATGCTTGGCTACTCTTCGACGCCGTCATGAAGGGCGCAGGCCGATGGTACGAGTGGCAGGAGGGTAAATCACGCGCGGAACCCGGCCCTCTCCCATCACACGTGCAACTGAACATCTCCGGGGACGCGCGAGTCAAACCGTACATCGCGCCTATCGTCGAAGACTGCAACCGCATCCAGTCGGTGCTCCTCAAGGGCGTCGACCCCGAGCTGTGGAAAGCAATGCAGACCGCCGGTATCGAACCGCAGATATACGGGATGTGAGTGTTCCGCCCTGCATCTGCATCGCGTGTGCTGATACGATAAACCACAGTCGTTGGCTCCGTCTGCTGTTCACCCGTGAATTCGGTATGGAAGATGCAATGATTGTGTGGGACGGCTTGTTCGCCGTGGACCCGACATTTAATCTAGCTCCGTGGATCTGCGTGACCATGCTCGTCCGCATCCGGAACAAACGTGAGCCCGCCAGCCACTCACCTGGCGTTCGCTATCTGACAAGCTTGTGCAGTCATACCCTCCGACTACAGTAGTCAGCTCACATGCCTTATACGATACCCCGCCGATCCAGTCGCAGCTGGTGGAAGCAACGAGCCGTCTCCCATACACCATGCGACGCTTCTACTCCGCCAGGCACTGACGCTGCAGATGTCTCCCACCCCGACTACCGGTGTGACTATCATCCATGAGAACAAGCACTTCTTGGGCATCCCGACGGAAGTACCTCCCTCGGTCTCTCCGCCTGTACACAGACGGCCTCGGCATGGTGAGAGGAGCCGCTCCTTCACGAACGCAAACGGACACATCGCGCCCGGGGAGCCTAGTAGCAGCAAAGGCATCCATAACCGACAGGTGTCGACTCCGATGGGTATTCCGGAGACGTTCGCACGAGGTCTGTTGGAACGAGGGGAGAGCTTGGGCATCAACAAGACGGTCATGAACGCGGTATCCGAGTTTAAGGTAGGTCGAACATTCATTTGCGGTCGCACTATTTTGACACCTTTCGCTTGTAGAAAAACCTCCCAGATCTGTCTGCAGCTCTGAACCGCCTGCCTCTTTCCCCTCAGCCTGCGAATGTGCTGTACCCTATGTCTCCCGAACGGCCAACGGTCGAACGTCCGCCGTGGGAGCCCCGCAGTCGGCGCGAGATGGAGAGGGAAGTCGCTCATGAGCAGGCCCTGCGACGGAAGCTTGGAGATACCGTCGGATGGATTGTCGATACGCTCTTGCTGGACGAAGGCGAATCCACTGAGGACTCTGCCAAGAAGGTGGTCCAGAAGAGGAAGCGCGAAGCGCTAGAGTGCCTTGCGTACGTCCGGGACGTACTCAAAGGTACGGTTACGGAGGTTGAAGACGACCGCCTGCTAGGCGAGGAGGAGGCGAGGCGGAGACGAGAGAAGGAGAAGAGGGAGAAGGAGGCCGTCGAGGCGCTGAGCAGGAAGAACTCAACACCTCATCCCCCAAGGCCTGCCGCCATACCCATCGAAGCGCGTCCACAAGGGATAGGAGCACGTCGCTCACAAGGCTACTCTATGCCTCAAGCATCTGGGTCGAGCCCACCGACCAAAGCCGCCGTCCCCGTCCCCGTCCTCGTCCCAGTCGCCCCGCCCGCTCAAACGGCTCGCCCTCCGCCCATTCCCTCCATACCCGCACCTGCCAGCGCACCCTCCGCACTGTCCCCCTCTCTCACGCCGAAGTCGTCCACAACTACATTCAATGCCCCATGGAACTACACCCGGTCGGACTTCTCGAGCTCAGACTCGCCGATCGCGACGCTTCCCCGCGTTCCTCCCCGGACGTCGGCGGTGCTGCCGATCCCGCGTGCGCAACCGCTTCCTGCGTCGTTCATGACGCCGCCTCCCACTGCTGCCGTCGCTGGGCGACCCACTCCTGTTTCGCGCGATCAAAAGCCGAAGCAAGTCCCGTATGACCCGCTGGGGGCTATTCCGTAGAGTAAATACGAGGAAGGGCTCTCTGTATCGTGCTGGTATACCTAGCTAGATGGTTTTGTCTCTGTTTGAAGAACAAATGGTCGCTTTCATTCTCTCGAATGAACTGAGACCACATACATAAGTACTTCCAGCCGGTGCGCGTCATGCCATGGTTTGCTCGTGAATTCTGCTCAGACGCCCGGAGGTATGTGGGGAAATCCCCGAGCGCTGATTGGTTTCGGACCTTGGTCAGAACGGCATTTCGGTGACCATTCCCGATTCGGTGACGTTCTGCTTGAGTGTCAGAGTAGACCGTCTAAAGAGCTATGTAAATGCACCCTCTCCTACTCTCTCTCCTACTCTCTCTCCTCATCCCCCTCTTCCTCCTCCTCCTCCTCTGTCGTCGTCGTCGTCGGTGCGCGACATCCACGACGCCATCCATGCTCAGGAAATCGCTCGCCAGAGGGCTTCGTGCACCCGCGACCAGGTCGTTCCATTCGTCGGTTCCCGTGCGCAGGGTCGTCGCGACGAACCCTGTGAAGGCGCAGGAGGTCCAGTCGTTTGGCAAGTATCCTATCATCGAACATGAATACGATGCTATCGTTGTGTGAGTGTGCTCAGGATCAGCCTGTTTCGTCCCTTAACCCCGCATCGCCGTGCAGAGGAGCCGGCGGCGCCGGTCTGCGGGCAGCATTCGGTCTGGCGGAAGCTGGCTTCAACACGGCGTGCATCACCAAACTCTTCCCTACCCGAAGTCACACTGTCGCTGCTCAGGTATGTCGCACATTACCCAGTCTGCCATGTAACCAGATGCTGAACGTATGTGTCAGGGTGGTATCAATGCTGCGCTTGGTGTGAGTTCACGGTGACACCATTGGATGAGACGTGTAGAGATTGATACCAATGAAATGGCGCAGAACATGACTGAGGACGATTGGCGATGGCACATGTATGACACGGTGAGTAAGACAGCAGGCCGTTCTGAAGCTTGCATCTCACCTCTCCATAGGTGAAGGGATCCGACTGGCTTGGAGACCAGGACGCCATCCATTACATGTGTCGTGAGGCTCCCCGCACGGTCATTGAGGTACGGACATGGCTCGTGCGTCCCAGCATCCGTGTTAATTCCTCCTTCAAGTTAGCTTGAGCACTTCGGTGTGCCCTTCTCAAGGACGAAGGACGGCAAGATCTATCAGCGCGCATTCGGTGGTCAGTCCCTCAAGTATGGCAAGGGTGGCCAGGCATACCGTTGTGCGGCTGCTGCCGACCGTACCGGTCATGCCCTCCTCCACACACTCTACGGCCAGTCCCTCCGCCACAACACCAACTTCTTCATTGAATATTTCGCCCTCGACCTCATCATGGAAGACGGCGAGTGTGTCGGTGTCATGGCGCTAAACATGGAGGACGGCACCTTGCACCGGTTCCGCGCACACAAGACCGTTCTCGCTACTGGCGGTTACGGCCGCGCGTACTTCAGCTGCACGAGTGCGCACACATGCTCGGGTGACGGTAACGCTATGGTTACGCGTGCCGGCCTTCCCTTGCAGGACCCCGAGTTCGTGCAGTTCCATCCGACGGGTATCTACGGCGCCGGCTGTCTCATCACCGAGGGTACGCTCGGAAACTATCTGTCGGAAGTTGTGTATGTTCTGACGCCTCCAAAGGTTCTCGTGGTGAGGGTGGTTACTTGCTTAATTCGGAGGGTGAGCGTTTCATGGAGCGTTATGCACCGACCGCGAAGGATCTTGCCTCTCGCGATGTCGTCTCTCGTTCCATGACAATCGAGATCCGTGAGGGCCGTGGCGTCGGTCCGGAGAAGGACCACATCTACCTTCAGCTCAGCCATCTCCCCGCCGAGATCCTTCATGAGCGTCTTCCCGGTATCTCGGAGACCGCTGCGATCTTCGCCGGCGTCGATGTCACGAAGGAGCCGATCCCTGTGCTGCCGACTGTCCACTATAACAGTAAGCGCGTCCCACACCATTGTTGGCCCCTGCTAACCTCTATCTGCAGTGGGTGGTATCCCGACCCGCTACACCGGTGAGGTCATCACGCAGGACAAGGATGGCAACGACAAGGTTGTCCCTGGCCTCTATGCGGCTGGTGAGGCTGCCTGTGTGTCTGTCCACGGCGCGAACCGTCTCGGTGCCAACTCTCTGCTCGACATTGTCGTATTCGGCCGTGCTTGCGCACATCACATCACGGAGACGTTGACGCCCGGTAAGCCCCACAAGAAGCTTCCTGACGAGGCCGGCCTCCATAGCGTCGAATTCCTCGATAAGATCAGAAAGTCGGACGGCCCTCTCCCCACGGCGAAGATTCGGTTGGATATGCAGAAGGCCATGCAGGCTGATGCGGCCGTTTTCCGGTGCGTATTCGATCGTGCTCAATCAGATGTGTATCGCCAGGAGACATCAGGGGCATGAGGTGGACTTCACCGCTGCATCGTTCAGGAACTACGTTCCCGCGAACATCATGCAAGTCTAGATCACCCGGGCATCACGGTATCATTGCCCGCGCCTGTTTCCGGGGGTGCACGTTGTGGTTAGCTCTGCACGCGGCGTGGTTAGCTGATTGGTGGCGGCAGTACGCAGCAAACCCTTGACGAGGGTGTCGAGAAGCTTCGCGCGATTTACAAAACCTACGAGCAAGTCGGTATCAAGGATAGGAGCATGATCTGGAACTCGTGAGCACCCCCGATCACTGTCGTGTGTATTGGATCTCATCATCGTTCTCTCTTGTAGGGACCTCATCGAGACTCTCGAGCTCCGTAACCTCCTTCAGTGCGCTATTCAGACCATCACGGCCGCTGCTGCCCGCAAGGAGTCCCGTGGCGCACATGCGCGTGAGGACTACCCTGATGTTCGTAGCTCCCGTCTCTGCCGCTGCTCCTATCCAAGCACTGACTCTGGCCCCTAGCGCTTGGATGACACTTGGATGAAGCACACCCTCACTTGGCAGCATGACGTCAACAACCCGGACGTTGAGATCAAGTACCGCAAAGTGATCCACGACACGCTTGATGAGAACGAGTGCAAGTCGGTACCTCCGTTCAAGCGTGTTTACTAGGCTCCGAGCTGTTGGGCACGCGTGGCGAATACGGATGAGTATACATGCGGACACCTTTGCTTTGTCTTTATCCGTAGGATCGGGCAATACGATATTGTTGTATAATCACTGGATCTGGCGCGTGGCGGGCTAGTTTCATATCCCCGCCCCTGTTTGCCACCATGAGGCGCCTGGGCGGGCATGCGATGCGTTCCGAATCTGCGTGCGCCCGCCATCCGCGCGATTCGGGAAGGGCCATGACGAATCAAGTGCCGTCTACGTACCACCCGAGTCCCGAACACCTGACAAACTGGGCAGCCCGTATATAAGCCTGCGTCGCAGGAGTTAGGAGATGGTTCTTATCGATCACCTGCACTAGACTGAAACCCGCCCGCGTCCACTGGCATCGGCGGAGTAAACAGAGGACCATGTCTCTCCCCGTCGTCGAGGTTATTTGCGCGCCCGCCACGGAGGCTTTTCGCGCAAACCCGCGCAGTTTGCCGCTGGTTGCGCCGACGTTCGACATCCTGAAGAAGGTTGATGGGCAGATCAGGTTCGTACCGGCCGCCATGCCAATACCCGCACCCCGTCATCTGATTCTCCCCGTCTGACGCCCTGCCTCCCCGCGTCTTGTCATTGTGTCTCTAGATCGTATTATGGCCTCCAGCACGAAGACAGTAGTCTTGCGTACACGCTCGTAGGTGGGTCCCGCGAGGGGTCACTACCTCGCGTCCGACCCCTCGGGTTAAGCTAGAAGCTAACTTCGCTGTGCGCGCCCCGGCAGCATGGGAGTCCCTCGGCCACCACCACGAGCTCATGAACGACGAGGTGGCGTATCCGCCGCTCGTGGACGTTATACAGAAGATCATCGATCCGTTTAAGCTGAAGATGTTCCACTGTGCGTTCACGAGCGAGCCGTATAAAGCCCTCCAGGCGCCTGTGACAGAGCTGGCGACGTTCACGCTGAACCCGGGGCAGTCAAAGGATGCACTCGAGGGGCTCGTGGAGGATCTCTCCCAGGCGATGAACGCTGCCCCGCGAGATTCCGGCGTTGTGCACGCAGCTTGGGGCCCAACTATTGAGCATGACGACATGGTGGCGTTGTTCGTCGGGTGGACGAGCATCGAGGTACGTGTTCAAGATTAGCATGGCTGGACATCCTCGCTGAGGCGTATGGCTAGGCGCATTGGAATTTGGTCAAGACGGACCAGACGATAGTGAACTTGGTCAACAACCTACGAAATATCTCGACCATAAAGGTCGTCCACATCCCAATGTCGTACTACCCATGACGTGAGGGGAAGGACGAGACCAGGACCCAGGAGTTGTACGTCCTGATGTATGATACATCTACGAACGTAGCATCGCAGTCATCTTTCGCAATAGGGGCTTTGCCCGTACCGTGTGGGGTGCCAGAGCGGGTCGCTCTCCCTTCCTCGCACTCCATATAACACAGATCATGTTTGCAGACATGTGCGGAGCAATGCACGCACGCCGTCTCCACACAGCCAATATAGCTTCCAATCCACGCCGATCGCTCACAAGGCTGTTCCCGCAGCCGAGCTTCTGCCGCAATCGGTGGAGGTATGCCAATCTCACGGCCCACCGGTAAGTCCCGCCTATCGTCTAGCCTTCCTATACTCTGGTAACCGAGGCCGTGTTCTCACTCAAGGCTACCTCGAGTGGTTCTCGCACATGGCATAGGCTGCATACATCCATGGTAAGCTCCAGGGTGTATTTCTGCCCTGGGTCGCACACAATTCAATGCGGCATCAGTGTTTCGCGCGCCACCCTTTCCACGAACTCCCAATCCTGCGAACCCGCACAACGAAACGGGACAGGAGGCCAGGCAACCTTCCGCTATTGCGGCAGAGTTTTTTGCACCTGCTGAAGCTTCTGCTGAATTCTCACAGCAGGCAATGCGCCTGTTAGCTTCGAAACGGCTTACTTTAGGACAGGGAGCTATAATCCGCGGGGCTTCTCAGGTCAGGGGGCGGAAGGTTTGAGAGCCCAACATATGAATGATGATGGCCCCGGGAATTGTGAAGATTGACGATGTATTATGCACCGCTGCCTCGACTGCGGTATTGAGCCCGAGTCCCACCGGTGAATTGGCCCCCGAGACCAAGGGGTCGGGTGGTGGGTATCATCGGGCGTGAGGCATTCATTTAATGAACACCCGTCCGCCTCAGAGTGGATCTCTCTCCCTCATACCCTTTATCATCCCCCACACACTGGACAACGACAGGCAAGTGTTCATCCGTGATTGTCCGTTGAGACTTTGGACGGAGCTCATCAGACAGCATCGTCAGCGCTATTTAATACTATGCGTACCCCTCCAGCGGTACTCGCTTTTGCGGCACTGCTGTACCTAGCGGTTCCCGCTTTCGCGAAGCACGGCGAAGGGGAAGATGGCACCAGCGACGCTCACTCTGCGTCCCAATCCTCATCTCCGTCGGCATCATCCTCTTCCACCTCCTCTGCGTCGTCCCCATCACCCAGTGGCGCATCGATCCAGTTCCTCCAGCCCTCAAACGCGACAACCTGCCAGGATGTGATGATTCGCTGGCAGTCGACCAACCTCAACGTCCCCATCACTCTTACCGTCACAAACGACCGTGCGACCGCCTCGCCTGGGGTGAACGACAATGTTCTCATCTCCCGCACGCTGGCCACAAACCTCTCCGCATCCGCAAACCAGTACATGTGGCTGGATGTAGACGTCCCGCAAGGCCTGTACGTCGCTGTCGCATTTGACACCTCGCACACCGCTGGTGTCTTCTCGCAATCCCTACCCTTCTTCGTGCAGACCGGACAGGACTCGAGTTGCCTCTCCACCGGCACCTCGTCCTCGTCGTCTCCCACCTCGTCATCCAACTCTACACGCTCTGGCGTCCCTAGCCCCACACCGACATCTGGCGCGTCGGCGGAATCGGACACCGCGCAGCCGAAGAAGCTCAGTCCCGCGGTCCTGGGAGGCGTCGTCGCAGGGGTGATCGTGGGCGTGATTTTACTCATCCTTGTCTTCACCTTCCCGCACTACTGGAAGGAGTTCCGCCTGAAGCGGGCTAGAGCTCGAAGGCCTGGAGGACCGTACTACTTGTTCTGATTGATTGCTGTCGTACTGCATGGGTTAGCATGATAGACATTTTCTCACATCTTTGATCCTTCCTGGCATCTCAGGCTGTATCCATTCGTCCTGATTGTTCCACGTTCTTTCAGTTCCTATACTATGTACTCGTGCAAGGACAAGATAGTGATGATTGCGATGTTCTTTGATTATACTGTATTATACAACTATTTGGGTGTACAGCTACAGAAATACAGTGTTCTACCAATGCGTCTAGCGTATCTGTGAATGGTCGTGGTCACGGTCGATGAGGATGAGCAATGGTCAATGGCGATGACGAGGTCCGAAAGCGTTGCAACGAAACGAATAAGATACGACGTGGCTCCCTGGCTCCAGGCATGGCGCCACAACATCCACCACCACTTCAACCCGGGCACCTCGCTGAGGGCGCTGCCGCTACTTCCGGCCGATTGAGCCCATGAAGCTCTTCAAGTCGAGCTCTTGGTACTCCTCCTCCGGGGGCAGATCCTCCAGCCCGCGCAAGACGTTCTTCTGACCGAGCGGCGCACCGGTCGCGTCCTTGTCTTTCTTCTTGGCTGCCGCTGCCGCGTCTTCCTCTTCTGTCGTGCGCTTGAAGAGATCCAGCACGAGGTCCGTGTCCATCGAGGAGAGACCCGAGTTCTGCTGCGTGACGACCGAGTTGGCGATGTTGAGCTTGAAGCGCTGCAGACTAGTATACGTGCGTTGTCAGTCTCCAATAGATGCGGGAAGAAGGGTATAACGTACCCCATGATCTTCTCCTCCAACGTGCCCTTGGTGATCAACCGGTACACGTTGACGACCTTCTTCTGCCCGATACGATGTGCGCGATCCATCGCTTGGAGGTCCTTCATCGGGTTCCAATCGTGCTCGACGAAGATGACGGTGTCAGCACCAGTGAGCGTCAATCCTAGACCACCGACATGCGTCGTGAGGAGCAGGCAGTCGATACTCGGGTCTGAGTTGAACGTCTGCACGACAGCGTGGCGTTTGCTGGCGTCGGTGCCACCGTCGAGCCGCATGTAGGTCACGGAGGGCATGTGCTGCTTGAACAGGTCGGTCTCGATGATGTCGAGCATCTGCTTCATCTGACAGAAGATGAGCACGCGATGCTGCGAGAACGCGCCCGTGGAAGTCTCCTCGGAGTCGACGAGCTCGGACTTCGTCGCATCGCCCGTCGCACCCGGCGCCTGACCAATGCCGCAGTCGATGAGAAGTTGGCTGCGGATGAACCTTTAGCATGAGACTCGTGCGAAAGTTGACATAGACGTACCGAAGCGCCTGCAGCTTGGGAGCGTGCTGGATGTCGCTGAGGTCGCTGGACTGGGCATTGACGCCAGACTTGGCGAGTGCGTCCTTGATCGCCTCCTTGTCCTTCTTGAGTACCAGGGCGGGGTGGTTGCAGAGCTTCCGGAGGTACTGCAGCGACTGGAAGACGTGCTGCTGTTCGCCATCTTTCTTCTTGTTGGACCGTACGACATCCTCGGCTTCCATCTTCGCACGCGACTTCGAGAAGTCGTCGTACAGGAACTTCTGTAGGTCCGAGAGCTCGCAGTAGTAGTCCTGGATGATCTTCGGGGGCAAATCGTTGAGCACGTCTTCTTTGAGTCGGCGGAGCAAGAAAGGTAACACTTGTTTGTGGAGAGCCTCCAGAGCCAACGCAGCTGTCGAATTGTCAGATGATCGTCCGCGTGACAATTGTTGCGATACGTACCAGCCTCGCCGGTCTTCGCCTTGCCATCGCGGTTGGACAATATCGGCTTGCTAAACCGCTCATTGAAGGATGACTCCGTGCCGAGGAAGCCAGGCATCAAGAAGTCGAAGAGGCTCCAAAGCTCAAGAACGTTGTTCTGGATGGGAGTACCGGACAAGATCAGACGATGGACAGCTCGGATTTGCTTCACTGCCTTCGTCAACTTCGTCTTTGCATTCTTGATGATGTGCCCTTCATCGAGGATGCAATAGTGCCAATTCATGTCCTGGAGGCTGCTGATGTCGTTGCGAACGACCTCGTAGGAGGTAATGACCACGTCGTAAGTCTTCAGCTTCGGCAGGACCTTGTACCGTTCTCTCGAGTTCCCGGTGTAGAGCACCGGTTTCAGGTTCTCCGTGTACTTCAAAATCTCGTAATACCAATGGCCAGTGAGCGTCGGCGGGCAGACGATGAGTGACGGGAGATGCTTCGAGTCTGGTGATTTGGTCTGCTTGTACTTCTGCGCTCGCTCGTAGTGCTTGCTGGCGAGGATACAGATCGACTGGAGCGTCTTGCCGAGACCCATGTCTTCGAGTGCACCGCGTCAGGGACGATTCATCCAAACAACAAGGTAAGGCTCACCATCGCAAAGGATACCATGCAACTGGTACTTCGCCAAGAAGGCCAGCCAATTGACACCCTCTTGTTGATACTTGCGCAACTCTGCTTTGATCGTGACCGGAATCTTGTACTGCTCGACCTTATTGCCGTCAAGAAGCTGCATGAGGAACTGGCGTTCCTCGTCTCGACGCTTGAGGAGGTCCTCAGGGAAGTTCGGAGGGTCAGGTAGCCCGGCCTATGTACCCGTCAGTATATGCGTTGCTCCATACTAAATACAGCTTTGACCGACCTCTAGCGGAACCATCTTGACGAGGGACGCGAACGTGTTCGTGGCTGTCGCTCGAACGTCATCATCCGGATCGCTCATACGTCCGAGCACTGGTACAACCATGAAGATGACATATGGCAAAGCCTTGATATCGAGCTGCTGAACAATGTCTGATCAGGGAGTCAGTGATCCACGACAGGACCGCATGCAGCAGGAGGGTGCTTACGATAGATCAGTTCAATAGCACCCTGACGATTGGCAAGCACGTCGGCATCCCCGAGATACGGAACCACAGTCTCAATGACGTAGCGCATAGCATCCACCGTCAGGACATCGCAGATGGTTGCGAAGCATCGTGCAGCGGACTGTCTGACGATGGCGAAGCGACTTCGAAGGGCGAGGATGACATGAGGGAATAGCTCGGTGAAGTTGCGCGAAAGGTCTGCGTGGAACGTCGGCACGACAGCCTCAAGGACGCTTAGCGAGTCGATGACATCCTGGCCGTCCCGCTTCTCGATCTGCTCGTCCATCTTGCTGACCGAATCTAAAAACACTATGAGCATACAAAAAGCCGCAAATACACTCCAAGACTGACCCGTAGCACATGCGGTGAGCAATCCGCCTGCCATCGCCTGCCACATTTTCGGAACAGCTTGAAGAAGTCGAGGGCCGAACTTCGCGGAGAGCTTCTCGAATGCAAGCCTGGCACCGCGACGAGACAATCGCGCCTTGGCGGGATCCTCCGCGTTCTTACTGCCCGTCTCCTTCCCATTGCTGGTCGCTGTACATGAATCCTTGGAGAATGAGAGTACGCCATTGAGGGTCTTCCGGTGATACAGGAATGTGGGCGTCTGCTCAACATCTTGACAGAGAAACGTGCACAAGTTCTTAACAATCTTGTCTGGCGGCTGGGTGATATCGCGCTGCACGCAGAACTCAACGAACGCCGCAACTGCTGCCGCAGAATGCGTTTGCAGGTCCAAGTTCTCCTCATTCTATGCCGCAAGGCCATTAGCACCGCCACATGCAGAGATGGCATCGTCTTTGCTCACCTTGATGCTGTTCATGATACCCTTCACAATCGGGCTGACCTTGTCAGGAGTGCTGCGGAAGGCGACGAACGCAGCAGCAAACGCGGCGGCAACCCTGACGTCGTACTGCGCCTTGACCTCGATGTACCGCTCGATGCTCGAGACGACCTTCAAGCGCTTGTCTTTGATGATCGCAAGCTCCCGCTTCTTCGTCCTGCCTAAGCTTTCCTTGAGTTTGTCGAACATCGATCCAACAGCGGCCTGCGCAGTCTCGATGGTGAAACAGCCAGGCTTCGTGCCAGTGACGTCGATCTCGGTGCCCAGCTGCGGGATGGCAGCCGCGGGAATCTTACAGTCGTAGGAGAACGACTGGAGGAGGTTGAAACACTCGCCATGGATGCGCGCGAGGGTGAAGGCCATCTCGTGGTATGCCGCTGGCGGATCAGCCTGCAGCCACGCGAGTGTCTTCTGACTGAGCTCCGCAGCAAGGCCGGAAACCTCAATGAGGGAAGCCCCAGCGTCTGTGCGTGCGTCGTACTCTCGCGCCCAGCATTCGGCTATGATCGCAGCGAGGAACTTCTGCAACATACTGGTGGAGTCGATGTAGTGGATGAGGATCGGCCGGAAGATGTCGTCGACCGAAAGCCCCGGTTGAGTCTGGAGGAAGACCGGTCAACCACATGCCATTTGTCACGAGTGATGGTTCACTCACGGATGCTGGCCAAAAGGCGATGATGTGGGCTAGGGCTGCAGAGGCTGCGAGACGGGCCTGAATGACGACCTCGACAGGTACTAGCGACAAGTCCTGCGCGAGCATGTTCTTGTCGACATTGTGCCTCTCGGATGGTCCGCCGTTGTCTGCACCCACAGTTGGGTCGTAGAAACTTGAGGCATCCAGAGGAAGACCGAGCGGTGTCATCAGCACTGCGTACCACTCTAGCAGCACTTGTTGGGTCAGCGATGACTCCAACCATCCGCTCGTGTCGCTCAAGATGGAGAGGACTTCCCGCCAAGTCGTGAGAGTGGTTTCGCGAATGTCTGAACGTTCTTCCACTAGCAGGTTTTGGAAGAGCAGACGAAGGAACGACACACTGATCCAGGCCCGCGGCAATGATTGGACTGTCATGAAGGTATGCAAAGTCTTCACGACTGCCAACCGCACGTCGGAAATCGTATGCCGGAAGAAAGGGAACAAGGTGGGGGCAAGTACCGTGATAGGATGCCTGTCAAATTTGTTCAGTATATGAGTGGCATGTGACAACGCAAGGCACCAACGATCGTGACTCGTCTGCAATTATTTCAATGACTTGATTATATGCAACCAACTGACCTGCGACGGATTTGAGCAATGCTGGTAATACTGTGGAAACATTGGGTACATACCAAGCAGATCCATGACTGCCCCAACACTCGAGCTGAGGTCGTCCTTCATGTCACTGAGACAGTTCCATAGCACGGCGAGGACGCGACTGAGTTCTTCAGGTAACCGTTCAACGAGGTACGCAGCGACGGGAAGTAGACAGGATGCCGCCACAGAACGTACATCATCGTCGCGATCGCCGAGGCTGAATCAAAGTATCAGGGAATGACTCTCCTGGCAGTCAAAATGGACGCACCCAAGTACCGCGGCATCAACGACACCTCTCAGCACCTCCTTCCCATCGTCAATGTCCATCCCGTCATTTTCGGGCACGTCTAGGCTGACGAGGTCGCTTCTTACAGCGACTTCGTACTTGATACCAAGAAGGCCCGCATGGCGGACCTCCCAGACGTGGCTCTTGTCGGCATTCTTGCTGAAGCCCTTGCCGTTGGTCGGTTTGACAGTGACCGGGAAGTCCTGTCGAATCATTTGCAAAAGAACGTTGTGCACGTGCAAGACTGATCTCCGCGGCATATGGAGCAGGATAGAGGCGAGGGTCTGTGAAACCGTTTCGCGTACAGGGGCGACGACCTGAACCATGATGCATCAGCTTGCGCAGCGCTATGTATGCTAGATGAAATGCTTACCTGGTCGGAGACAAAGTCGCCAAATCGATCGAGGACGAAGATGCACAGGAACTTGACGGCGAGATCGTTGCACCACCGCTCATGAGCAACGAGATTCTCATCCCACGATTGGTCAGCTGAGTGATGAAGTCAGTATTCACGATTGGTGATCCATGTGTAACGACTCACCCTTCATACCACCGTACTTCCCTTGCAACTTCAATACTTCTCGCAGGGCCATCGCAGCACCATGTCTGACCTCCCACGCAGCGCTGAAGAGGTCAACCTCGAGAAGCTTCACGAGACCATCCCAGACCCAGCGGCCGGCTTGTACCTCAAGCGCTTTCGACTTGCTCTCGGTCTTAGGAGCGACAGCACCACCCTTGCTCGGGTCGATCACGACGCGATCTTGTGAAGGGCCTTCTGTCGGAGACTTGGGGCTGTCTACTCGGTTCTTGGGTGTCGCTTGGTCATCGGAACCTACGAGGCGTGCCCTGTGCCCCGTCAGCGAGTTGCAGGTAAGCTGACGGTTCGGACCTACTTTGACTGTCCCGCAGCAGTAGCTTGGTACTTGGCGCCGGAACCTTGAGTGGGCGGCGGTGCGCCCACGACTGCGGCGTTCCCGGGTTTCCGTTTACGCTTCAGTCGATTGCGCTCCCGGGCAGAGAGTGCAGAAGTATCCTCCGGTACTGGCGTGACGTTCGCGGGGGAAGGCGCAGGCGTCGAAGACTTGGACCTGTGAGGTACAGAGCCCTCCTTCTTCACTTTCACTTCGACGAACTCGTCCGTTGGTGAGCTCGGCGGGCAATCTTCTTCCACCTTCACCGGCGGCGCCATCTCCACGTCTGGGTCTGCGTCGTCGGCAGCAAGCTCCTTGTCTAGGTCCATGTCGTCTGCGACGCTTTCGAGGAAGTCCAGGCCCAGACGGCCCATGGCCTCCTTGCGAGCCTTCTTGACTTCTGACGAGTTGGCAAGGATCCCGGTCGGTTTGATGAACTCCTTGCCGGAAGAGGCTAAGAGGAGGGTCCCTTTCTCCATCAGCTCCTGGACGGAGAATGAAGGGAATTCTGGGGCAGGAAGAGAAGTGGATGCGCCATATGGCTTCGAGTCCGCGTCGGGGTATGGCATCCACAACGGGACTAGCGAGAAGATCTGCGAGAGCGCAGTGGACGCTGCTGATCGCGTCTCATACGATCTCGAGTGTAGATATGGGAGTATCTGTCCGGACTTAGCAACACATCCGAAGGAGGGTAGGAGATTGTGCTTACTCGTGCGACTACAGCCATGAGTTCTGACCATCCAGAAGGATCGCCAACAGGCCCATGCTGTCGGGCGGTCTTGAGGTCGTCCTCGACGAGGGCGACATCGCTAATGACACTCTTCGCGGCTAGTTGGGCTATTTGTTTTGCAGCTGTTGTCCTTACGGACGCTGACGACCCCGTGTCCAGCAGGAGCAGGAGCCGGTCCAATCTGGCGGAAAGGACAGAGTCAGGACGAACACAGGAACTGCCATATGCGGACGCACACACCTCGACGTCATTACGTAACCGACCGGACCGCACCTCCGCGCTTGAAGATCAAAGGCAGGATAACGGGGAAGTTCTCACGGTCGCCCGCCACGACGACTGTTCCTTTTATCATCTCGCCTTCGTGACGGAAATTTGACGCTGTCACGCGTGACGTGTCATCTGTGTCCCATCGGCGCTTCGCTGATATCGCGAACATAAACTCCGTCCTTCGTCTGACCACAGCCGGTCTGCTTGCAACCACTCATCTGAAAGACGACAGATGCAATTGAGAGCGATGGCGGGACGATGTTACACACACAACTGGCACGGGGAAGGACTTGGTCCCCGGATGCACCCGGTCACGAGTGTAACACACCAGATCTCTGACATAGATTATCGTTAGATTGGGACCCCGCCACATCACTCGCAACAGATGATCTTGCCGTCGGACGCTTACAGGGTCGTGTAAACGTCTTTGCGCCAGCTCTGTGAGTCCGAGAACCCGACAGATCCAGAGTACGAGGTTAGACGATCATGCTATAAGTCAAGGTTGCACGGGCTCAACGTTAACGCCAGGTGGCACAGGACCACAGCCTGAAGAAGCATGCTTTATTGAACACGCTTCTTTAGCCTCCCATTGAGTTCGCTGATCCGGGACGCTTACGCAGGTATGTCCGAGCTTAACCTAACAAGGATCTTACCATGGGAGCTGCGGCCTACTGATACAGGGCCATAGCAGGCATGTCTTTGACAGGTGTTCTTGGAACCTTTCACAGCGTCACTGCAGAGTTCTGCGACCCAACAACGTCGTGGCCGAACATCCAAGGTGAGCAATGGACCACCATCACCGCCTCAAACCCTCGCTAACGAAAAGTGATCTACATAGACCTGTTTTGCTGCGACCCCGGTAGCGCGGAAGTTCTTGTCGAGGCTGCCGCGTCCCTCATCGGATTGTCTGCTTCGCAACAATTAGATGACACGCGCTCTTCCCTGAGCGAAGTCTTGTCGCGAGCTCACAAAGCGATGGCCTCTTCCGGAGCCTCAGGAAACCGAGGATGGAGAAGAATGTACACCGACGCATGTCTGCTTCTGGGGTTCAGCGACATCCTCTATTTCTCCTCTTCCGGAGACAGAGCGCTCGCGTACTCGGCGGTATCGCGCCTCGACCATGCAATCGTGATTGCAGGCGCTCCCGGGGAAGGAAGGAAGGAACTTATTCTTGATTTGATATGCCGGGTGCAGTCAGAATGTCTGAACTTCCCTGTGGGGTTCCAGCAAGACAACCTACCGGAGACTACGGTGCCTCGGCATGAACGCTCACAAAGTGCGAGCCTCCCTAGCGCCACGAGGGACGTTCCCCGCCTCGATAGACCACCTTCTTTGTCTTCCTTCATCTCTCGCTTCTGTCAGCAACCTTTCGTTCTCCCTGCTTTCCTCTCTGACTGGCCCGCCCTTAACGAACATCCTTGGAGTTCGCTGAACTACCTGCGGAAAGTGGCGGGACCCGGTCGCGTCGTTCCCGTGGAAATAGGCAGTGATTACAGAAGCGACGACTGGACACAACAAATGATACCGTGGGACGAATTCCTTTCCAACCTCGAAGAACAGGCTACCGGAGAGTCGTCTAAACCGGTGCTGTACCTGGCACAGCACAGTCTGTACAATCAATTCCCCGCGCTCAAAGACGACATCTTCGTACCTGACTACGTGTACTGTGACTTGGACCCGCCAAACAACTATCCGCAGTACGTGCCACCGGCGAATGAAGAGCGTCTCGTGCTGAACGCCTGGCTTGGCCCTGTGGGAACAGTCTCTCCAGCCCACACTGTGCGTGACTCTGATATTTGATGTATGAATGCCACTAACTCTCTATGAACGTAGGATCCATTCTTTAACTTCTATGGTATGACTATCACCTCTTCCCCCACATTTGATGGTGACGGCAATCCCTGTAGGACAAGTAGTCGGGCGGAAGACGATCTGGCTCGCCCCGCCGGAGGTTTCTCCTCACATGTATCCCTACCCTGAGCGCACCTCCATCGCATCATCAGATGACAGCGGGGAGCAGCCGAGGAACCCCGCTGCCAACAACGAAAGTCCACTCATGAGCAATACGTCACAAGTCGACGTGTTTCTCTCCACACCCGAGGACATCGACGCGAGCAAGTCGAAGTACCCCGACTTCTGGAACCACGCAGTTCCTACTGCGATGTCTGTGACGCTTGAGCCCGGTGACCTGTTGTTCTTTCCTCCCGGATGGTGGCACGCCATGCGCAGCGAAGAGACGAGCTTCTCGGTATCCATGTGGTTCTGAGTGTGTTGGACAGCCTATCGGGTTCCGATACCGTCATCAGGAATTGTACAATATGTAACGTTGTAACGAAGGGCCTTTCTGCGTTTGAGCGTCTAAGTACTTACGGAACCAGATCTATGGGCGCCTCAGACACTGTACCTCTTCGTTCCCTACCAACATGTCGAGCAGAGCAGGCGGCCTTTACGGCGGCATCCAGTTCTCCTCCACGAAGCCCTTCTTATCTACACAAGGACCTGCATCGCCGCCCAATGCATCCTCAACAGAGACAGCACTCCCCGCGACCCCTGCACCCGCTGCGGAGACTTCTACTTCAGCCCAAAACGCCGCAGCCTCGACTAGCGCGACAGTAGGCGGTGAATCAGGCGCACCAGCCAAGCCCACAGCCGGTATTCCTCCCTTTGCTACAGCCTGCGCGTCGTAGAGCTCGTTATTCACGATATCATCGTTCATGTCCTCCTTATTCCCGCTCTCGGGATGCTCCCTTCCTCGGCCTTGCAGGGTGGTCCGCTGCACTGGCGTTCGCACCGACACGTCGTCAGGCTGCCAAAGCCAAGCCGTCAGCTCCCAGGATTCCTGTAGGAGCAGCAGTCACCATACCCGCGGGGTCGACCGCGAATGCGACGATCTCAAGCACCGCGGTCGTATTCGCCCCGCCTTCCCTTGTCGACACTACCCCGGCCAAGACTGAAGAGAAGAAGGAGTCTCAACCTCAACCGCAAGGTCAGGGGTGGGGTAGGAAGGTCAAGCCGCCATCAATGATCCTTGACGAGGATGTCAACGGCTTCAAGGCGAAGCGGGGCGGGAAGAAGGATGGTGGCAAGAAGAAAGGGAAGAAGGTACGCCTTTGAGACTGCACATAGGTGCCATCTTGGGATCGACCTTGCCCTATAGAACAAAAACGCTCAAGCACTTGCTGTCTGGAACCCCGACGAGGCGTACGACCCCATGCGCCCCAACGACTACAACGAATTCAAGCTCTGGCAACGTCGCGAGCGTGAGGAACGTCGGGAACGCATGCTGGAAGAACGCCGACGTGGGGATGATCGCAAGCGCTATAGGCGCAGCAGCAGCTATTCAGACAGCTATCACAGTGCTTCGGAGGACGAGCGCCCGCGCAAAGCAGGTATGCCTTTCTCACCACGCAGGAAACCATCTCGCTTCATTGCATCCTCTCAGGTCGCTATGACGAACGAGACCGCGACGAGATGGAAGAAGACTACGACCGGCCTCGTGGCATCGGTGCAGCTTCGGCGGGTGCTCCCCCACCCTCTGCGCCAGTCAGTGTCAGTATGACAGGAGACGAAGCGTATCAGCGGCGGCTGGCCATGTCACAGGGTTTCCGACCCCCAGAGCCAACCACCTCCTCGGCAGTTCTATCTAGCTCTGCGACGACGGTACCCCCCGCGTCATCATACGGCCCTCCAGATGATGATCAGGACAGCGGTGTACCTGGGCTCGGGGCAATGACATCTTACTCTCCCCCTCTTCCGGCTCCCGCACCGGCTGCTGCACCAATAATAGAGACCGGCGATGAGGCATACTTGCGTCGATTGGTCATGTCTCAGCAGGGGGCTCAGCCACCTCGTGCTCCGAGTCCATTGCCCTTCGATGCCACTCCTCCAGTCCATACACTGGTAGTCCCTGCGCCTATGGTACCGCCGCCTCCTGCGTTTGCACCTGTCTCTGGACCAGCACCTTCTTCAGACAAAATCCAGAATAGCAAGCAAGCGGCGGCGGCGATTGCAGCTCGATTGGCCGCCCTCGCGCCAAAAGGGGGTGTGCCTCCTGCTCCTACAGTTCCAAGTGCGCCACCAGAGGAGCCTTCTGGGCCTAAGAACAAGTACGTCTTGTGTTCGGCTGCGCGTCACGTTAACTGACTTTTTTATTGTACAGACCCGATCCGCACGGCTTTGCCGCTCGCCTTATGGCGAAGTGGGGGCACAAGGAAGGCGAAGGCCTTGGTGTCGACGGGAGTGGCATCGTGCACGCACTTACGGTCGAGCAGGTCGCTCAAGGGAAGAGCGGCAAGGGCAAGGGCAAAGGCAAAGGCAAGGGTTCGAAGGAGGCTCCTGCCATCGGTGGTGCGGCAGCGAAAATGGGCAAGATCGTGAACCTCAATGAGGATGTGAAGACGCGCGAGGATCGGGAGCGGTTTGGGGACCCCAGCCGTGTTGTTGTGCTTACGAACATGGTTGGGTTGGAGGACGTGGAGGACGAGGAGTTGAGAGGAGAAATAGGTGCGTGGTCGTGGTCTCTTGTCATTGATGCAAACGTATTGATGAGCCTCGCAGGGGACGAGTGCTCGAAGAACGGAACTGTAGAACGTGTCGTGGTTCACCCGGTATATCCTCAGCCGGAAAACCCTGATGACGCCGCCCGCATCTTCGTGCTCTTCGCCGGGCCCGCGGGGGCTTGGAAGACCGTGCGCGAGTTGGACGGGCGCTACTTTGGTGGCCGCAGTGTGCGCGCACGGTACTTCCCCGAGGCTCAGTTCCATGCTGCCAATCTCGATGGGCCGTTGTAACTTGTAGTCAGCCGGCCGTGCCTCTCTGATTATTCCAGGTGTTTGTGTGTTTGTTGCTCTTAGCTATCGATGTATCGCTTCTTCTTTGGTATTCAAAACCTGCTGCGTTCCTGTCCCTCCTACTCAGTGTTGTCCGTGATATTCTATTCATCCTCAGTACAACGTATGGGATGATCACGATTCTGATGTACAAACACAAAAGCGACGAGTAGCGGTTACGCTTCACTCTTCTCAGTCCATGTGAAGACCGTTGTTGATACTGAAACATTGACCTGCAAGAGTTCAGAAGACCGAATGTTACCACCACCAGTCAAAGGAACAGCTCACCAGTGACAGATGAAGTCTCTGGCTTCGCAAGGTACGCGACCAATTCTGCTACCTCCGACACCGGGACTAGCTTCGTGTCAATCGGCATACCGGTGTTCTGGATAACAGGCCGAGAGTCGAGACATCTTGTGAATAAGATGTCTGCCGCAAACGCCTCACTTACACACCTTGAATAGGGTAGCAGCGGTCCCGCCGTTCTTCGCGTCATCTGGATGAGAAGCTAGCGGAACATGTGAGTACAAGGACCATGGATGAACATCGATGGCGGTTTCATGACGAACTCATCGGTGTAGCAGCGACGCCGGGGGCATATGTGTTCACGGTGATGTTGTGCTCCCACAACTCCGTAGCTGGTATAACGCGTGTGAGTGTTCTATACTGCATAGAGAAGCTCCTTGCACCTACCGACACATTGCGCTAAACCCCGTACTGCGAACTTTGACGCAACGTAGGCCGTAGCGCTCGGAAATCCTGGCCATGAGGCATCATCGTCTGTCAGAATACAAACCCCACTTGAGCTTGATAACTCACCTCGTTTGCCTCCCAGGGACGACGCTCCTACGGAAGAGTCAGCTTGGAATTCTGAAGCCCAACCAACCTCGGGGAAATAAGACAAACCAATGATGCGTCCTCCGCGACCTTGTTGGATCATCTGCCGTGCTGCGTGTTGGAAGCACAACATCGAGCCACACACGTTGACTCGCAGTACCCTGTTCAGCTCCTCCACAGTCATATCCACGAAGGGTATCGACACAAATACGCCTGCATTGGCAACCATCTGCAAGTGTGGATGTCAGTCCAAAATGAATACATCAAACTTTACATGAATGGTCAGTGCTCACAACGTCCAGGCCGCCGAGTTCCTCCACCGTCTTGGCGACTACAGCGGCAACGTCTTCCTCGACTGTGATATCTCCCACCAGGACGAGAGCACGTCGTCCCTTGGCCTCGATGGCACTCGCCACACCTTCCAGCTGTACGCGCTTTGACGGAAGGTCGGCCACCGCAACGTCAAGACCGTCGTCGGCGAGGCGGAGAGCGATAGCCTCTCCTATGCCTTGCGCAGCCCCGGTGACGATAGCGATACGAGGAGGGTTGCTTTGGGGCGACGAAGAAGCCATGTGAGGGTGATTGAAGCTGGTGACAGAAACTGTGCAGGGCAACCGAGCTTATGAGTGAAATCAAGTCGAGTTCTTGTCCGGCGAAAGCGGCTGGATTGAACTTACGCAAATGCCACATTGGCGGTACCCCCGGATAGCTGTGTTATAATTAGGAAGTGTACGACGTGCAGTCGGAGAACATCGTGCAAAGGTGACAGTGATTCGCGGGCACTTGAACGCACCGACCGGTAGTGGCGTCGACGTGGTAGCCGATGATATAGTACATACCTCGTCCTGGGCCGTTTTGGGCAAGGCATCGGCATCGACCGCAAGTGTTCTGTCGCGAGCCAGGCTGACTCACAGTGGCGTGGCCTCCAAATATATGAGGAAACCAAGGATTCCAAATGGACGACTAGGAAACACACTGAACTCATCGTCGGAGGGCGCTATGATGGAGCATCGTGCATTAGTCTTGGTTAAAGGCATGAAAGCGAAAGGAACCAACATGACCGGGATAACAGGATGCCTCTCTGGCATGGAGCTGTGGCCAACACTAGTGAATAGACTCAGAGCCCATATGTTCTACCGAGAAATGTCACAATGGGCCGACATCGACAGGAGAACATACTGACCAGTCCGGCAGTCTTCATGGTGGTAGACTAGCAGCTGAGCGTGCCACATACCTGCGATGCCCTGTGGGTCATATGCTCGTTGGTAGTCGGCCCACGGGCGACTGCTCAGAAACAGCGTGATGAATTGCAGCGATACAAGATGAACAGTGAGTAATCTAAGGCAAGGGCCGTGCCGAGACATAAGGCATATTCAAAACTTCAGTGGTGCATGAAGAAAGGTCGGAGGACGGGGCTCGGGCCCCCGAGGACGGGATACGGGTGACTTCAGGGTTGACCGGCTGGTAGATGGATCAGGAGCGTTTAAACTGAACGCAGATGTGGTTGAAGGAAGCTCCTTTGGCTGGAAGGACTGAGCACTAGCATTGAGGGTAGTGCCACACAGTGACGAGCCGTCGTGGATCCCTGGGGTGGACTGCGCAGCTAATTCGGTAGCAACTCTGCCTACCCGACGAGGAGCATTGATCTTCTGCATTCGAAAAAGTGCGACAAGCGTTGGCCCTGCGTGGGGAAGTTCACCCTTCACGATCCTCGGGATCAGGCGCTGGAGCGATTGCTGGACCGCGGGGTTGTCGTACAAGAACCCGATGATATTCATCGCCCGCCTGTGCAAGTCTTCATACCTGCAGCACAACTTGAGTCCGATCGACATCCTTATTTCGACCGCACTCACCTGCAGAAGAAACTCGAGAATACCTCATCCACTATGTTCTCCGGAGAGAGGCGATGGGTGATCGCGTTCGCCGCGCACTGCCGGAGATCCTTCATGTCGAACTAGACGGTTTGGTCACAAATGCGACTAACAATTAAACAGGTCATGGCACTCACGGTATCCGCAAAACGATACAGCGCCTTGGGGGAACAGGCCGGGATACCGGCTGACTCGAGAGCGCGCAACTCGTTTTGCCGTTTTTCGATCCCTTGCGACCGCAGCGGGAGAAACCTGACCTTGCCGGTATACATGAAGAAGACGCCAGCGCGTAGGCTACAAGCGGTGGTGAGATGGAACCATACCATTTAGTCAATGAAACACTGACGTCCTGTAGGCGACGTTCGGCACCATGATCGCGCGGTACTTGCTAACGTCTTGAGATGTCTTGACCTCTTCCAACTCGACGTGTTTTGCACCAACAGCCGAGAGGTCGATGCTCTCGGATAGTAGACCATCCTTCGACAAGCAATCCGAGTCATTCTGCTCCTCCTCGTCGAGATCGCTGTCCGATTCATAGTCGTACCCAGAACCTTGCCCCGCCTGCAGAATAGCGAATTGCTGGTCTTGAGGTCGACGCTGTCCCGAGTCAATTGGATAGTCTGTGGAGGCCAAGCCTAACACTGTTAAGAGACGTAAGCACCAGATGCCGTCATATATCTGGCAATGCAGTACGCACCGTCGGCAAAGCGAGCGGTCTTCTTCAGGACAGATCCCACTGCAACGACCGGTAGCGGGCGGTGTATCTTGACCACACCGTTGGACTTGGATTTCTTCGAGAAGGCGTATAAGCAGATGTCACGAACGCTACCTGGATTCAGTGAGGCTGCCAAAGCAGCCTCGACAGAGGTGAGTGGTTCGTTCATGGGGGTCTCGGAGGTGCGCTCGAATGTATCTGTCCTTCTGCAAGTCTCACTTTAAGCGGCATACGGACAAAGCGGTTAGTACTGCCTCTCAAGGCCCCCATCTTGCGCAGGTCAAAGCTGGTACGTCCCCGCACGATTCTAAGGCAAGGTCGTAGCCCGAAGATGCATAGTAGTCTCCCAATTGTGGGTTTGTATTCTAGCTCGGGCTTTGGCTCTATGACGCGTAGTCATATCATCAATGGGGGCCAAAGAATGACAAGTGAGTCTGAACGGAATCACAACTTGCATTAGTTGACACAGACAGGAAAGCAGAGGGAGCTGGAAGAGGTGAAAAAGGTGGGGCGCAGTCGAGCACTGGCAGGAAGCTGCGGCTGCTGTGCTTGGTAAGCGCCCATTGAACGACGCGCGTCTTTATGACCACAGACGTCCGCGGCCGGCGTGTCCATCTTTCTCCTCTTTCTCCATCTCTCTCCCCTCCCCTCCTCACCTTTCAACCATGGCGACCTCAGGTCTTGGTACAGAAATTGTCAACGTCGTCAACAAGCTTCAAGATGTCTTCTCCGCGGTCGGCTCAAACGCATCACAAATAGACCTTCCGCAGATATGTGTGCTTGGAAGTCAGAGTAGCGGAAAGAGTAGTGTGCTCGAGGTGCGTGTCTGTGCATATCTCCAAGGACCTCAAGTTGACGCGTAATTGCTATTAAGAACATTGTCGGACGGGATTTCTTGCCCCGAGGGACGGGTATTGTGACCAGGCGACCATTGGTGCGTGCATCCTGATTGTTATGCGAGCCATTTTCTCTGCCAGACGCGCTTTTCTCCACCTATTGTTCCTGTTACACCTGCATGATAGCTCCTCCGAATGGCGCCGTGTAAAGGTGTGGCGAGTGGTTTGGGCTCCCAATACTCCGAAATTGGCTGCAACCTGTACGGCGCTCGTCCTGCGTGCACTAGAATACGCCAACTTGGGTTCTGTGCTTAGCGGGGGTCCCTGAGATGTGCGCAACGAACATTGCAGCATCTCAGAAGCCCGGTTGTTCATCTTCGGGGGAGTCTGTGTGCTCTGCTGTTCATCCCCCTCCCCATCTTGACGTAGTGTATGGCGTCATGTCGAAGCTTCATCCCTCGATGCTATGAGTGCCTTTCTCTGGCATACGGACATCATCTGGCAGAGAATGGCTGATTGGGGTGACCAGGAACTCATATATCTATTTTCCAGGTCTTGCAACTCATCAACAGGAAACCCACACATACCCAACAGAACGGTAACGGTACGTTAGGGCATTGTTTATAACCAGGGCATTCCTACTTACTGTACCTCAGCCAAGGTTGACGGCGAGGATCTGACGTCGGGGGGTGATGCTAAAGCCAACCCGGATGAATGGGGCGAATTCCTCCACCTTCCTGGCCAGAAGTTCTACGACTTTAACAAGATCAGGGAAGAAATCGTTCGGGATACTGAAGCGAAGACGGGCAAGAATGCAGGCATCTCCCCGCTCCCCATCAACCTGCGTATCTTCTCCCCGAACGTCCTTACCCTCACGCTCGTCGACCTGCCTGGCTTGACAAAGGTTCCGGTCGGCGACCAGCCCCGCGATATCGAGAAGCAGATCAGGGACATGCTGCTCAAGTATATCTCGAGACCAGCTTGTATCATTCTTGCCGTCACCGCAGCCAACACAGACTTGGCGAACTCGGATGGGTTGAAGTTGGCGCGGGAGGTCGATCCGGAGGGCCAGCGGACGATTGGTGTTTTGACGAAAGTCGACCTGATGTAAGTGTCTCGATGCATCTCTAGAGCCGTGCCGTTATTGAACTCAACCCCAGGGACCAGGGAACTGACGTCGTCGATATCCTCGCGGGCCGCGTCATTCCTCTCCGACTGGGATATGTACCGGTAGTGAACCGTGGCCAGCGTGACATCGACATTAACAAGTCAATCAGTTCTGCCCTGGAGGCCGAGCGTAAATTCTTCGAGACCCACCCATCGTACTCCAACAAGGCGCAGTACTGCGGAACGCCTTTCCTTGCCCGCAAGCTGAATGTGGTATGTGTTATGCGTAGCCTACCTCGATACCACGTGAAGCTCATGAATCAATCAGATCCTCATGGCGCACATCCGCGCGACGCTGCCGGACATCAAGGCGCGGATCTCGCAGCAATTGCAGAAGTACAACGCAGAGCTGCAGACGCTGGGTGGTGCGCTCGGAGAAGGCAGCTCGTCAAATATCGTCTTGTCCGTGATCACGGAGTTCTGCTCGGAGTTCCGGACAACGATCGATGGTAACACGAACGATCTCTCGCTGAACGAGCTCTCTGGTGGTGCACGTATCAGCTTTGTGTTCCATGAGCTGTTCAACAACGGCATCAAAACCATCGACCCGTTCGACCAGGTCAAGGATGGCGACATCCGCACGATCCTCTACAATTCCTCGGGTTCGACGCCTTCACTGTTTGTCGGAACACAAGCATTCGAGATTATCGTCAAGCAGCAGATCCGGAGATTGGAGGAGCCGTCGCTGAAGTGTTGCCAGCTCATCTATGACGAGCTCATCCGTATCCTAGGTCAAAACCTCTCGAAGATTGTGAGTATGCGCTTTTACCTGGTTCGAAGTATCCACTGAACCTTTATGTGTAGCAAGCGTTCCGGCGCTTCCCTGCCCTCCGAGACCGTTTCAACTCCGTCGTCGTCAGCTTCTTCAAGACTTCGATGGGCCCAACAACGAAACTTGTCAGCGACCTAGTTGCGTACGTAAACATCATACATGCTCTTCCTAGGAGAATTCATGGTTTACATGCGTGTTGTATCCAGAATGCAAGCATGCTATGTGAACACGACCCACCCCGATTTCCTCAACGGCCACAAGGCTATGTCGATCGTTACCGATCGGCTGAACGCCAACAAGCCCCAGCAGCCGCACGACTCTAAGAAGGTGTCCGCGGCCACGTTGAACAACAACCGCGATCTCGACGTCGACTCAAAGGAGGAGCAGAGCTTCTTCGGATCGTTCTTCGCCAAGAACCAGCCCAAGAAGAAGGGCGCCGCAGTCATGGAGGCGGTGAGTCCGAATCATGCGGAGTGTGTCAATGACCCAGCGCGCTGATGCCCACTTTCGCTCGACAGCCCCCTGCAGTCATCAAGCCCCAGGCTGCGCTGAACGAGCGCGAGACGATGGAGACGGAGGTCATCAGTGCGTGTCGCCCTTCACTTCCCGTGCCTTGCGTCCACAAAACCACTCTGACCCTGACCGGTGATACCCACCCCGTGCAGAGCTCCTCATCCACTCCTACTTCAACATCGTGAAGCGCGAGATGATCGATATGGTCCCCAAGGCGATCACGCTCACGCTCGTGAACCATTCGAAGGAGAACCTCCAGCGCGAGCTGCTGCAGGAGCTCTACAAGCCCGAGGTGCTCGACGACCTCCTCAAGGAGTCCGAGTACGTCGTCAACCGCCGCAAGGAGGTCGTGTCGATGATCCAGGCCCTCAACAAGGCCGAAGAGTACGTGTCTTTTCTTGTTCTAATGACATGCTGCAGAACGATACTCATGAACTCGTGCTACAGGATCGTCGCGAGCGTGTAAGGACCCGCCGGGGCGTGATGCGGAAGGCGGACGGACGGTCTTTCTTCTTTGTGCTTTCCTGTTGCATATGCGTACTCTACAATACCCTCCTGTATACATTCTTTGGCCTATTCTAGATGTTGTTCTCTAGTTGGGGCATACTCGGGAGTCGAGCAGGTGTCGTGTACGGAGAAGGTCGCTCGAGAATCTGATGACCCTGAGGATAGGGTCTGACATTCTGGCCCCTGGGGTGGGGAAGGCTGTCAGCGACAAGCTCGCGCGCGAGGCGCATGGCGTAAGCTTTGACTCTGAGCCTATCCGGGGAACACGCAGGCACGGTCCCCCAGGGTCCTTGTAAATGGAATCCTCGTTGTCCTCCAGGGCCGCGATCATGGGGCCAGATGCATAACGCGCTCTCGAGGGCGCAATTCATATTCGAATCTCGTGTGTACATCGATGGAAGGAAGCATGGCATGCAGATCATATAAGTACGTGCATGTACATCCTGGCAGGGAGGATAACTAGGTTAACGTGAACGTGGGTCCCGAGGAACGAAGTCGAAGGTGGGACATGGGGACGGGTACGGCAGGTAGCAGACGCGTGGGGGGGTGCGGGTGACGTTATCGTTAACGTTGGCTACTACATGCTAAGTAACAGGTCAGAAGCGCGGCCAGCCCAACTGGCGGCGCATCATAATGATAGAATTAAGGGTGCTAAGCGTACGGTCGCGGTGGCAACCTGGTTGCGGGCGGGCGGGCGGGGCAGGAAAATGAAAGCTATGTGCTGGTGATGCTACAGAGGCAGAGAGAGAGGCAATAGAGGCAGTGGGAGTCTAGCGTGAAGAGAGATGTGCTGATGCTACAGTGTGCGTGTGCGGGGGAACCTGGGAATATGGAAATATAGCGCTATAGAACGGAGCCCTGGGGCGGGCGCCGGGGATGAGACAAGTGTCACAGTCGCATGGCATGGTATGTGCAAACGAAGAGAAGGTTGAGGGGAGATAAGTACGAGAGCGAGTGCAGGGACGGAGGCAGCTGCGAACGGGAGAAGGGCGGAGATGCGTGGCCAGGAAGCCAAGGGAGGAATGGAAGTAGGGAAAGCGTGAGAGACGCGGCGAGGTGCGGAGAATCGTGACGCAGGGCATGCAGGCTAGCGTGGCCTGGGGGGAAGGTGCCAAGAGCCTCCGCCGCACTCAGTCCTCGAGGAGGAAGTCCCAGTCGATGGCAACCTCGGGGCTCCGCTTCGAACACCACCCGAGCCCAAACGCGCGCTTGCAGGCCTCACGGCAGCGGGCCTCGGGCTCGCCGCGGTGGATGTCCCACATGCGGAACGTGACGGTGCCCGCGGTCTCGATGACGACCTCGTCCTCGTCCCAGGGTCCCGCGCCGACGTTCACTGCCCCGTATGTGCTCGGGTATTTTTCGCTGTCGGGCGCATGTCCGTCCGAGACGTAGATCTCGGAGAAGCGGTGGTCGGTCATGGAGACGACGGAAGGACGGCGCGACTGGGTGAGGCAGACGTTGCGCAGGATGCGGTTCGTGAAGCCTGCGGAGAAGGAGACCTTCTTGCAGGACGAGGAGCGGTGGATGTGGCCCTTGAAGTCGGAGGGGAGCCAGATGGTCACATCCGATGTCGATGTGGAGTGCACCTCGAGCTTGAACTTCGTTGTCCGTGTCGGGGTGAACTTGCGGCACTGGTGGCGGGAGGTGGTTAGCGCGAGAAATGACCAGGTCGCGCAGAGCGGACGTACCACTTTGACCTTCATTGGTGCGCTAGAGTCCGTCCCGACGTACATACTCAGCCGGTGGTCGTACGGCTGATGATGTGCGCGGTAGTGGGGGAGGACGAGGGAGACATCGACTGCGCGGTCGTCGGTCTCGAGCGCGAAGTCGTATGGGGCATGGTCGCCGGCGCCTCTGAACTTTACGCGATGGGAGCCGCAGGGCTGCTCTAGCAGCAGGCTATCGGTGCTCGTGGGGTAGGAACCCTGTGGATAGCGCATCAGTTATGAGGATCAATGGGAGGTTATGATATGGAGAGGGTACTTACATGGGAGCAGACCGAGGATGACATGATGAGGCGTGATATCAATGGGTGCACAGGATGGACGGGGGAGGGAGAGGGGGGTATTCTGGGGCAACCCATCTGCGGCCGGAGGGTATAAGAACGCGAATGCGTTGTACAACAGCTCCCATATTAGGGACAAGGCAGTAGGCGGACCGAGACGCCGGGGCCTGCAGCGCTGTCCGTGTTTGGAAAACAAAGGGCTGTACGCGGCTCACCCTGGCTCACCTCCGCGCGTTGTATTCCCCCAGTGCCCATCTGCATCAGCCCGCCCGCCAGCCCCGTCTCCGAGCGTGCCCATTCCCGCCTCACGCCGCTCGCAGGTGCGCATCACTGATCCACCTCGCCAGGTAACCCCGTCGTCGTCGTCGATTCCCATTCCCAAGCACACATACCTCCGTTGCCCGTACTCCGGATACGCAGATCTCCTCGTCCACGAGTACGATGCTCCGGTGACCGCAACATTCCAGAAGCCAGAACAATAGCAGACGCCTTGGCGCTCCCGGGCAGCGTGTGCCCCCCACGGCCGTCGTGTGGCATGCGCGTGGCCGATCTTCCTGACGCCCCCAGACGCCGCAAGTAACGCTTCCGCAGCCGAGGAGACAAAAGACATCCCACGCTGGGCAGCATCTCGCAGCGCGACAATGCATAACCCAAACTAACCAACAACAGCCCTGCCTATGTTTCCCAAATCAGCGTACGCCCACAATGCATCCATGTGATCATCGCGCTGTTGCCTTACCTGGGCGTCTCAGCGATTATCTGTGTCGTGAGCTGGCAACGAAGCAACGGCGTGCAAGCAGTGTGGCCGGTGCACAAGGTCGGACACAGCGCCTGATGAGCTCCTGTCGACAGAGAGGCGAAGACGAGACGGTGTGAGCGCGTCTCTGGCGCGTCGCAGAAGGAGTGTCGGTGCCACCGGCTTGTGCCATAATGCTGCTTGGGCGCCTCCGAACTGTTCCGCTCCCGCCGTAAGCGGCAAAAGGTGCCGTGAAACACCACTCGGCTTCACTTGGATATTTGAGTGCTTACGATCCATCTAGAGTAGTCTTTGCCATGTGGCTGCAGCTCTTCCGGTGCCGTGACGATGCATGCTGATGCATGGGAGCGACAACACCGTGACGTCCCTGAGGTTAGGTTTGTTGCCACAGCCGAAGCTCCCATGTCTGCAGAACAGGGCTGCGGTACCTGTTCCTTATCCACTTCAATGAACAGACAATGCTTCCGTACACCACCTGTGCCCGTTGCTCGAAAGGTCTCACGAGGGCGTTGTACACCTGCCACCGATCCGACCTCGGAAAACCTCCATCCTCGACGTTCCAAGCCCGAAACCATAGTAAGGTTCCGGACAACGGCATCGAACGGTCTCCCAGCGTCTCGAGGCCCGACGCTCGACCACCGCCCTGTCCGGTATTTCATCACGTTACCGACGCGTGTCTGGGATCTGCAATGCAATAAAGGAACGCCCGCGTGCTCCGCGAATTTGGCTGCTGGCCCAACCTGAAACTTCGCGCGACGACGCAACAGTCGCTAGCACATGGCAGCACCCGGAACCATCACTGTTTCGACGTCGGCTCGTCGGAAGCCTTCTTGGCTGCGGACCCCCTGGCGGACCTTCACGCCGGGCAGGATACAGTACATGTCTGCATTGCCTAGAAGCTCTGGCGCGCCGAAGGAGAGCGGGACGCACACGGGCCCAAGTATCTTGCATACGTGCTGTTCATTTCGCCGCTCGGCGGGGGAGAAGAGGACATACTTCATTGTCAGGGTCTATGGTCCGATGTACGTGAGACGCTACTGCTACACCGACCACCGGGTATCTCGCACACGTGCGGATGTCAATGCCAACTTGAATGCGCCGCCCGTTGAACCGGGTTGGAAGGAACTCGAATATTGATGGAATTGCACTGTTGATTATGACATTGCCTTCCTCGAGTCTGTGTGAACGTTGTGCATCATTGACCATGGAAGCAATCTGTCGTCCGCTGCCGCGTGCCTCTGCAGCAGCCCTATATCTTGAATGCGCAGTCAGTTTCCTCGTAAGAGAAACAAGAGATAAAGAGATATGAAGATACAGAGAGCTCCTGCCGCCGTCCCGCCATGGGACCGGGCCCCTCTCCCCAAGGCTCAGGCTGGCAGTCCGTCTGCTGCGACTCGGCAGTGACGCCACAGGATTCGAAGCTGATCTTGAATCCGGGATCCCAGGTGATGAAAATGGGATCCGAATTCCGCGAGCGTTTCGCGAGCGCCGCTGGGCTCGAATATCCCCAGCAGGACATGATGAAGCGATCGAGGGTTCGCCGTTTGTGCCCGCCCAGTGGCGGGCACCGGCAGCGATGTGACAGAGGGTTTATTCTTCACACCTGGTAGACGGCATGATCAGCTGCTGTAGACGCAAGGAGTCGAACTTTTTTCGCATGTAACGCGACAGCAAAATTTTCTTGTTCACGCACCTCCATTCCGGGCCATGTGGTTATACCAGTCCTACCGCCACGCCCCGCGTATCTTCTCCGTGGCACCCCAGTAGCGGTTTCGCAATCGGGCTGATTTCCCAATTCCAATATTGCCACCGTGAGCTGTAAGAACGGGATCTCGATCATCTCGCGCCCAAGCTGAGATCCAAGCGGTCAGCGGTCATCGATGCAAAGGGATTGATGTGTGCTCGGGATTATGGCATGTTACCCATCAGCAAACTGCGGCTGGTCAGAGAACACGTTACAGTTGCCTACCGAGGATGGTAGCGCATGGACGTACATCGTAGTCGGCTATGAGGAGTGGTAGTACGGGATCGGGGGACGCAGAGTATGGTAGCACAGTTTCAGCGGCCGTGGGGTATGGTAGCACGGCTTCGGCGGCTACGACGTATGATCGCACAGCTTCGGCGCATACGAAGAGCAGCGTCGGCGCCGAATATCAATGAACGTACATAGTCGTTTGCCAGCGAGGTGTGTAGTCGGATATTAGTACGCCATACATGTGCCGCTAATAAGTGAGTTTGCGGAGACAGGCCGGGGTCGGACTAGGAGTTGGGGAAAATTGAAAGGACTCCGACTCGAGTCGGAGAACGCGCTTGACTTGAAGATGACGTCACGCGCTCTCCCGGCGTGGCGGCCATACATAAGCGTGTTCGTGCTACTGTTCGTCGCCGCCGCCTTCTTGACCTCTGACCACTGTCATCCTCTCGCTCGACCCTCCTACAGCTGGTCGACCTCGCTGTTGCCTACACTCAAGCTCACGTCGGCAGCTTCTCCAGCAGTTGCCACACCTTGCTGACAGCGCTGACCAAGACTCCGCGTCGATGGATTATGGTGCAGTATTCGCCGTGAGTACATGGTTTAGGGGGAGCTGAAGAGCAAGGTACGCACTCTGTTCCAATGAGTTCCTGTGCGCGTACGTCCTTCCGGGGCGCGCATATATGAACTGTCTCTTTGGCCCAGGCAAGTCCGGGCGGCGGGAAGTCGCATTTTTCTTACCGCCCCTCATTTCATGATTTGGGCGAGCAGCTGTATGCGGCATTCCTTGTGAGTTCACACCATCCAGTATTGTCTCTATCTGCCCAGTCTTATCATTGCTTGCTCCCTGGGCCTGAACACGGTTCTGTGACTATCTCCTCTTCTCGTCGGTTGGGTTCACCTGGTGGCAATTTCCCTCTTCCCACCTCACGTCATCTGCTCTCTCCTGAGGTGAGTTATGTTCTTTGGTCCTTGCTTGCAGCCCTGGTCCTGCGCAACCGGATTGTTAATGTTCCGGTACACTGTCTCATCACTACCAAGTCTCTCGTTTGCCGTCTCTTCAGTCGCAAATATGCTTAGTGTACTTGTAACTTCAGTAGCTGGCCACAAACATAATATACGTCTCCTTCGCATAATACTATGGAATGATCTCGTTACAAGTGCATAGACCCGGATTGCACCTGTTCTTGCCTTTGGTGGTATGATAGCACACCATACTGGTATGGTAGCACACCGCGGAGGTATGATCATGCGCTACCATACGCGGCGCTTGTACGATCATTGCTTCCCAGTATGACCATACTGGCGGTCTTCTGAGAACACGCTGATCATACATCGTCACTGAATATATGTATTGGCATTGTCTACATGTATGGCCATGCACTATAGTACAGGCGCAAGGTTTTGTGATGCCCCGCGGGCGGCGAGTCGCAGACGGTGGCCGCCTTCACCGCTACCGCATCATGCACGCCGCCAGTCTCGAGACGGGGATGGGGCCCCTGCTACGGTCCTGTCTTCCTGTCTTGCGAGGCCTTCTTTCCTCGACAGCGGACAAAGGCGTGTCGCCCCGCCTGGGACCGAGAGGAGCGGCAGATAGCGCTGGTTGCACCGTTTCTCTCCAGAGCTTACTCCGGAGTCCGGTGCGCTGTGTTTGAGTTTGCAGCCTCGGAGCGAGGGGTGACGGCGGGGACACGAGGCCTGGTTCCGACACCAACCGTTTCAATGAGGCGCCGTATCCGACACTGTCGCGGGAACGGGGATGGGGCGGACAGGGTGCTGAAGCGGTTACTGGGTGCCGAATTGCGGGCGACTCAGCCGCGTGGGGCTCGTGCAGCAAGCCAAGAGGAGGAGAGGCGAGAGCAAGATGTCTACAATTACAAGCGATGCGTGAGGATACATCCAGGATCTAGGAGCTACATACGGAGCACAAGGCACAGCTGAGACTTGACATCTGGGCCGCAGGAGCACGGTCACTGGCATGGAATAGAAACGGGAACAGGAACAGGAAGCACTGGACGTCCAGCTTCATTCCTCCTGCGGCGTCCGACCCGCAGTGGAGAGGCACTGCTCGAGCACTTCGAGGAGCGCGGGGTTCTCGAGCGCCGCGGCGACGCGTTCCTTGTCGTTGAGCTGCTTGTTCACTGGGGCGCGCCACACATCAGAAAGGCAGGTCAGCACATCATCCTTGTGGAGTAACGCAGGAGTTGGGAGCAAGCAGGCGTGCATGACGACACTTACGCGCGTGCTCGCTCTGGTGGGAGCCTGGCTTGACCCGGATATCAATCTTGAACCGTTGTGGGAGACTCCGGAGGAGGCGCACACGGATGGATAGCCCTGAGCGTTGTGTTTGCGTCAGCATGGGATTGCGGCAAGGAGAGTACCGGTAGTCTCGAGACCCAGCCTGCGTATGGTGCTACCCTGCCCTGTCTAAAAGGAGCAGAGAAAAGGGACAGAGAGGGACAGAGACTGATATGGGCGTGTACAGGATTCCGTCACGCTAGGCTCGTGGTAGCTGCTTGCCCCAATTGACAACGACCTTCCCTGCGACGTCTTCGCAAGTAAGGATAGATTTTACATCTGCTCTGGCTGTGGCTGTGGCTGTGGCTGTGGCTGCGGAAGTCCAGTGCGATGACCCGTCCTGTCACTTCCCTTCGCCTTTATATAGTCATAACTCGGGATACGGTACGGTCGCGGAGTGCAGATGGAGGGAATAAATGCAATACTGAGGCATATGCTTCCCTATTACAAACAACCCTCGAGATGTTTTCCCCCGCCTTGTTTTGAACCGGAGGACGTGCACAGGCACAGGCCCATACACTTTCACCAGATGGTTGGGGCTTGGTCGTGTCTCATCTTCTCATAAGTATGGGGAACCCTGTCGGGTAGAGTAGAAGACCACATTGGCCAATGGTGGCAAAGATGGTGCAGAGAAGGGTTAAGGAGCGCAATCGGGCGCTAGGCGAGGGTTCCCCACTCCGCCTCTCCGGGAGTCATCAGAAGGTCTAGATTGTATCCTGTCCTATCGTCCGTAAGTTTTCATTACCGTCTTCCGATAGGGCAGGACACATCCTGAAGCGGCTGGCTTCGAGACCACCAGATTCACTAGTCGGCGAGGGACGGGTCGTTGTCTTGCCCTCTCCAACGGCACAATGACCGTCCGGCTTCGAGAATACATTACTGATGAAGGTATGTGCTTACCAATGAACGTGCTCATGCCGCAGTGTGGTACCGTCGGAGTGAACTCGACGGTGATCCGGTCCGGAGAGTTGTGGTCGAAGACTATCTGAGGAGCTGAGACCACCGCGAGCTGCTCGAGAGTCATGCTGCGGTGCTCTGGGTCGGATATTGACCGGATGAGCTCTGTTCTCTGTTTGAGTGCTGCATACAACTATGCGCATTGCGGATTGACCCACCAAAAATCTCGTCCTGGTCGATCGTCTCCGGCTCATCCGACTGATCATACTCCTCGTCGTAGCCATCATTCTCGCCATCGTCCAGCCATAGCGAGTGCAGCCTCGCATAAGTTTTCGTCGACTTCTTCGACTTTGTAGGCGCAAAGATGGTCGGATTGGGGTTGAAGACTTCGGAGGACATGGTGCAAGTCTGAGTCAGGCGCTTCCGAAAGCGGAAGGATGACATCGGTCAAAGATATTAGACGCGTGCGGAACATGCCGAAAGAGATACATTCGACGCAGCGCGACACGGTTATTACCACTGACCACCTCCTTCCTGCCACTCCTTCCCGCTTCCTACTTACCAGTTTACCTCGCGTTCATGCCTCCGAAAGTGAGATAAATGCATGCATACTGTGAGGTGTCTTGGCTGACACGCGTCATGCAGCGAAAACGCGCTGAAGACTCGATCGCGGAAGCGGCACCGCGTGCCACCCGTACGTCTTCACGCCTCAAGTCTTCTAGCTCCGGTACGAACAAAACCACCCCCGCACCTCTCGAGAAAGCTAAGCAACCTCAAAAAGAAAAGGCTGACGGTGGTACAGAGGTACGTGAATTCGTGCGTTATTGTGCCTGCAGGTCGACCGACGCGACGTGCAGGCTGAACCAGCCACCAAGAAGACAAAGCGCACAACCACGAAGAGCACCACGAAGAAGGGGAAGGGGGTAACTCGGGAGGAATCTTCGTACGTCCTCCTCGTCCGCTGCGTCCCACATCCCAAACCCTAACCTTGACCGTACTGTGCTAGTATCAATGAGGTATGTCGTATGCCAGATACGGTTTATTCCGCTTGCTGACTAAGCGTACTAGAGTGCAGGGACGTCTCTCAGGTGGGCTCTACTTCCCGTTTACTGCCCCTCTCTTATGCCCATACTCTCTCTCCTTTGTTGCCTGCGGAATACTCACAACGACCATGACGATAGCAGCAACGGTGCCACCACGATCTCCGCAAAGACAGCAGCAAAGAAGGCATCTGCGAAACCAGAACCCTATTCCGAGCAGCACGCCCGGGAGCTGTTCAAAACCTATGAGGATCCAGATTCGCCAGGCGAGATAGGACCGGAGGGTTTTGAGAAGCTATGTACCGACATGGAGATTTCGCTGGAAGGCGCGCTACCCCTAGTGCTGGCATGGCAGATGCATGCGACAGAGATGGCCAAGTTCAAGGAGAGCGAATGGATGCAGGGAACTGGGGAATTGCGGTACGTAATCCTGACTTGCACAACTCTGAGCCCTCCCTTGTCTCCTGTATGCGGCAACTCAAATCCTGTTCTTGTCGTGCATGCGCAGTGCATCGAACCTGCATACTTTGGCCCTTGCCTTGCATGACCTCGAAGACCTTCTGCTCCTTGACAAGCCTCCAGTCCAACCGTCCGGGAGTGTGCCTAAGAAGAAGGGTGCCACTACATCGGGTGCTGCAGAACCATACAATCGCAATAAGTACTACGAATATGCCGCCGACAAGAACAAGGCGTTCAGGTTGCTCTACAACTTCTGCTTCGCATTGGCCAAGCCTCCGTACGTGTCCGAGCCATTCATTTTGTCCACGTATGGTCGCTCATTCATCCCTTTGTCCGCAGAACAAGCAGGAACATTGACATGGACGTAAGTCAAAGCAGTTTCCATACTGGCTGGCATCTGTCTAACACAGCCTTGTGCGTTGCTAGACTGCGAGCGCCTTCTGGTCCGTCCTGGTCGCACCGAAGTACCCCATTATGAAGGACATCCTGGAATTCATCAATGTATGTTGTCGCACGCTCATGTATGCGCGGACCAGCTGACCGCATTGGTTCACAGGAAAAGGGGTCATACAAAGGGGTCACCAAGGACTTGTGGAGTATGGTGAGTGCATAGAGACGTTCGCACGCCTGCCGCCCTTCCTGTCAACGCTGGGCGCGGCGTTGCCTCTTGTCCTTCATATGGGTTTCGCTATGACCTGCAGAAGGCATGCTCATGACATGGACTTTCCTTTCGCGCCTTCTAGATGCTCGACTTCTGCAAGACCATGCAACCAGACCTGTCGAACTACTCCACGGACGAGGTGCGCCTTCCCTTATCCCGCGCATCGTTTGTGTTCTTGAGCGCTGACCGGTCTGTTCGTTTCGATGTGCCTCGCTTGGTTCGTCGTGTACCTAACTCCAGGCGTGGCCCTCGATGCTGGACGACTTCGTAGCCTGGAAGAAGCCCGCGGGAGCGGCCCAGGAAGGAAACGTCAACGTCGAGGATGACAATTAGACTTCTCTGCTGGGACATTCGTATCCTCAAGGACTTTGCTCACATCCTCTTATTTGCTGTCTGCTGTTCATGTTATCTACGCTACTCATTGCTTCAGTACACATACCTCAGAGCCTATAATTGAGCTGCATACCAGGCACGGTTGAAACTCGTCGCGTCGCACAATGCATCATATACATATCAGAGGTAAGTCGGTACCCGGACCTCACCTCCTTTCCCTTCCAAATCCATTTATTGTCCCGTTAGGGCCTGGCCCCATGTCGGACACAATACAGACAGTGTACTCTACTATACGAGCGGAGGAATCTGGAGTGATCTAATAGAACAGTGACCCCCGAGCGTCCGAGGACTCGGACCTCACCTCGTTCTTGAAGTAGGCCGTCAAGATGTGGGACGCTCAGGTGAGTTCTAAAGTCTTACGTTCTCTTCGTTTCTGATGATGTGCTGCGGTAGGTACTCTTCATTGCTGATGACGATGTGCTGCGGTAGGTACACAATGCTTCGGAGAGAAGCGCAGAACGTGCCCGCCTCGAGGTATAGACCTCTTATACTCTTATCACTCGATATTTTGGGCGGGTCCATCGTTGGTCTCTCATCTTCCTACCTGACCTCCCATGGCATCTGCCACACTCAGTCCAGTTGAGCGAGCCCTCAAGGACTCCTTAAACCCTGAGACATTCCGTGATGTCAACCTCTACGCCTTCTCACGACGAACGGCGCTCCAGGATGGATCCATCATCATAGACCACCCCCTCCCCATCGTCGCAATCGGCTCCATCCTCAAGGAAACCGAGCACTTCTCCAAACGTTAGTCCAAATCTCATGTGGGATATTGCTTGCTGGTGCTGATCGGGATTGCCTTCGACCCACAGTGTTGACATCCGGCTTCTCGGAGGCCAACCCTGACGCAGCGGGCCCAATCCGCCAGTCGGCGCACCCATACGAATATGACTACGACACAGATAGCGACCTCGAAGACTTCGAAGAACCGGCAAGCACGCTCTCACCTGGAGCAGAATCATCCCCAACCAGTGCTTCCTCAACGAGAGGCAAGGCGAAGACCGAAACTGCCGATGAGGAGAAGCCTGTGACAAAGCAGGAAGACGGCGCTACTGGTGCCTCGAAACGCCACCAGGTGCTCATCCCCAACGTCGCATACAGAACGTGAGTCGAGGCTTAGAACACCTTCAGATACCTAGACGCTCACCGACTGTAAGTCTTAAAGCGTGTGTCCTCTACCTCTACACGGGCAAGATCACGTTTCTACCCTTCAAATCCAAAAGAGCAGACAGGAGCTTTGCGCTCCTAACGTTGAGCGACTCTGCTCCTCTCGCGTGCTCTCCCAAGTCTGCTTATCGCCTCGCGGAATCTGTGCGCTATCCTCCTTTCTCCGAATTACCTGTTGTACTCATCCACCGAATCTTACCAACAGTATGGGATCACGGCGCTGCAAGACCTCGCATACAAGGAGATCGTCAGCCGGCTGAACCCAGAGAACATCGTAGAAGAGACGTTCTCTAGTTTCTTCGGAAGGTACGCGACCGTCGTTCTCCCGAACGCCATGATCATGCTAAACCTCGTGAGTCCAGGTATGACCGCCTCCGAGAGGATGCCGTGTCTTTCATGTCCCAGCATTACACCGACTCCGCGGTTCAACAGTCTCTGCCGGACATCATCGACAAAATCGTCATCGGCGACATGCCTTATGCAGGCGGCGTGCTCCGGTCCTTGCTTGGGCTCAGGGTACTAGTAGCTGTCGAATCTCGATTACGTCCTGCCATCTTCGGAGATATTCGGTTTGGGGGGTGGGCTCCTCAAACACCTCAAATACGGGACCTAGCAGTGCCGACCGAACCGGAAAATATTGGGGATGAACCGGAGGATAAAAGGGTCGAGTCAGTACAAAATGATGGAAGCGTACCGCTCAGCAGGGGGGGGAAGAAGATGCGAAAGAAATGAGAATGGCGGCCCAAGCATAGGCGATTAGCCGTTACTTATCCTCGAATGTTCCTACCAAGCGTCACTCTCCTGCATCCTGATAATGCAGCTTGACTACCTGAACCATGACCAGATGAGACTGATTGATCACTTGTAACCGGTTAACCACCCATCCAGCCGTTGTCACGACTCATGCGCCTTCTTCCACACACGTCCTGGTAAGCCCATCAATCCACCTCTCCTACATACCTCCTCCAGCACCTCCACATTCACGTCTACACCCATCGCTCCAGTAATCCCTACTGCAACGCCACGCGGACGGCTGGGATCAAACGTGACAGCAATCTCGACAAGTCCCGAGATGGGAGGTCGCTCCGGCGTGCTCATGGTAATCTTCGCGTGATTCGGACGCGACTGTCCCATGAGATCATCCATATCCGTGTCCGCAAAGAGGTTGTCCCGGTCGGTGGGCGGCGGTGTCGGGAGGCCCACGTTCACAGGAATACTACGAGGTTGGACGGAACCTGCGTCAAGGGGGGAAGCGGATGAGCTCATGGTCTACAGCGAGGTTTTCGTCAGATTGGCATAGTGCGCACCTTTCAACACAGCCTGGAGATCGTCCTCAGTCACGCTGGTGTCGTCGGCTTCATCACTTAGCACAGTGGTGTTGGGCCCCTCCGGTACCCATTCGCAGCTCGTGAGGATCTCGTTCAGCCAGCATTGCTCTCGTACGATCTTGAATAGAACAACTCGTCGATGTCTGAACTCAAGGCGGGGGTGTAGTGGACTCACCTCCAAGATGCTCCATACTTCCTTCAGTGTCCGCACGGGGATGGTCTCAAGGATGAAACCTGGCTCCTCGGGCGCAGTCAATCGCAGCTGCAAGGGTGGATGAACCGAGTTTGGAGATGTCTGTATACCTAACCAATGAGCAGTTGTATATAGTCCGAGCGTTGTAAAACTCACGTAGACCGCCGTATATCGCTCGGGCGACATCTGCGCTTGGGCATCTCGGTTGAACTAACCCGAAGAGCTTGTGAGCTTCAGTCACGTCGCAGCGAGTGTCAACCTACCAACAGGTCAACCCAACTTCCGGCTCCGAAGGACGACAACATCGGCACGTTGTCCATGCCCCCCATCTCGTTGAACGGATTGATGACGAATTCGATCTCTCGCATGCGCGACTGGCTCATCACCACGCCGGGATATTTCCCGCCTTCCGTGAAGTCAAGTATCCACGTGAACTGCTGCCCTTGTAGCGCTTGTACTTCCCGCGCGGCAGGGAAGATGAAGTCGATCTTGATGTCGGTCACAAGGGTGGAGGACGATTTCGTGTCAATGGCCGAAATCAAAGTGGAATCCGCATGGTGAGCGGGTGGAGGCGTCGGGGAGAGTACCAGAGTTGCAACTGTGATCCCTGGCGGACGAGGATGCGAGATGAGGACGCTGCGGAGATGCTGGAAGGGAACGTCGAGAGAGGGTAGATGAGGGGTTGGGGCCGCTCGACCTGCTGCGGGTGACGTGCGCAGCAACTTGAGATAGGCCAGAGGCGACAAGTATGTCAAGAAGGATATTGATGGCGTCGTGAGATAGGGTAACGGAAGTGCATGAGCTCGCATGAGGAACACGTCTAGCGGGGCCACAGTCGTGCCCCTTTCAGTGCTGTTGAATCATCAGAGATGTGAAACCGGCACATGGAGTAAAAACTCATACTTGATCAATACGTTAGCTTCTCGGCTTGCCAAGTTCTCGACATCGATTGCCATCCTGTCGATGACGGTGAACCACCGAAGGCCGCCATCGCCTTCACTCAGGGCAAGATGGTCCAGCTTCATCAGGTACGAGAAGTAGTCCGAGAGTAGACTTCCTATCCGCGCGGCTTCGACGTTGTCGCGGATGGCATCATCCTTCTGTACCTCCTTGAGAAACGCACGGATAGCGCCCGCAAGAAATCCGTCCATGGAGATCGAGTTCCCAGTGGACGAGTCTGCTGTGCTATTTGGAATGGCGTATGCTGTCTTCAAGGACGACACGTCGATCACCGGGTTGACTGGGTCGGTGCGGTCTACGGCGAAGATGATATCCACCACGAGAACTTTACCACCCATAACGACGGCAATCCGACGGTCACTTTCGGGCTCGTTGAACGCTTCCATACCCGCACTGGTTCCCCATTCAAGGAGTCGCTTGAGAAACCAGTCGATAAGCTGTGTGCGTTCCAGAGGGACGTCCTCTCCGAAGGTGATGCCCACTCGTTTGCGGAGCGAATTGACTACATGTCGCATGTTCTGGTCGGACTAGAAGTTCGCTCGGGCGTGAGCAATTCGAAAGCGTGAAACCCACATGCGTCTTTGACCTACTTGTTGTACTGCATAAGAGATCGAGGCATGCTGTCGGTAGAGAGACAATAGCTTCGGGTTGGAAAGGGGCAGGGAGAGATGCGCGTTCAGGGACACAGCCGCCTGGTTGGTCGTGTCAACTATTCGTCTCAGTGTTGAGAGCATCTCTTCCGGGGAGGAGGAGAAAGGATGCAAGCCCGTTGGAGGCAAGGCATCCGGAGAGGTAAACTGCTGCAGCGCAGTAAGAACCGTCGCAGGTAAGACACTTTTTGGATCGGGCGCCGGTGCGGTCATCCTGGCGACCAGGAGGAGGAGTGGCCTGGCTTATGATGAGGAGAAAATATGGCTATCTAGCATGTTAAACTGTTAGGTCCAACTCGGCTCTGAGCACCATTGCCCTTACCGTCCGGCATTTAACGGTGGATGATGACGGTGGCGGGAGGAGGAATCAACTTCTCGCGCTCTGAGCGTTATGGTCTTGTGATAAGATAAGATTAGGCGTCAAAGGTGGCACATCTGCCGCGGGCCTGTGTCTTCCCACTTGGTTTGCTCTCGCCTCCTTGCACGAACAGGCAATGAACGGGCCAGCTAGACCTGATACCAGGAGTACTGATACCGGCGACTTCTGCTCTTGTTGACATGCATGCCGACATGAGGCATGTGGCCCATTGTCCGGTGACCGAATCATGCGCTCACCACGCCGAACTTATCAGAAACGACGGTTCTCCTCGCATATGCGGCCAAGTACTCATGCCCACCTGCCAAAATTTTAGCTGGTATTCGCTACATCAGGACCTGCGTTAAAGGCGGAATATGACGTTGCAATGGCAAGGCCATCCAAACCCTTGGAAACTCAAGCTCTCGGTCACAAACGGCACCCCGCGCCGGCGGGGTTCGATGTCCTCAAGTCACGTACACGCAAACGCTTCGTCACGAGTTGATTCAATACCGCGATTCCATCCATGGCCCGTTTGGCGAGGCGTCCATCTCCGGGAGCTTCGCTGTCGAATACGACATACCAGTGCCTGACGGCGGCTGACGCACCCAACGACCGCGTATAAATACAGGGTGGCCTCCTCATGGCCGCCACATACTCGACCGTCGGCACGTTATACGGCTTCTAGAGTCTACCCCTCGTCATGCTCCCTCTCAGCTTTGTCGCTCTTGCCCTCTCTGCCAGCCAAGTGTCTGTGGTGGCGGTGGCGGTGGCGCCGCCTGCAGAACTGTTCTCTCCTCTCGTTCAGCAGAAGGTCCTGAAGACTGCACAGTCGTTTCCAAGCCCGGCGCAATATCCCCAGTACACCGATCGCGTTGAGGGGAACTGGATCTGGTTCACCCCGGACCAATGGACTACGGGTTTCTTCCCGGCGACGCTGTACGCAATGTACGAACGCACCAAGCTTTGTCACCGCTCGAACGTAGGGGACGCGTCGCAATGGCTTGGGCTCGCCCGCACTTGGTCGACGCCTGAGATTCCGCTGGAGACGAACACTGGAGTTGGACACGATGTTGGCTTCCTTAGCTACCCGTTCATGAATGAACTCACGGTGTTAGTATTGTTCTAGTATCACTTGCGTCCGGAGGCTAACGCTCTTGATAGGGACCCGAACAACCAGACCGCTGTACAGGCGATCAATGCGTTCGCGAACCATCTCGCCGGGAGGTTCAGTCCCATAGTCGGCTGCACGAGAAGCTGGGACTCGGCCGATCCTACTGACTTTCAGGTACCGGGACTTGTTGACGTTCTTCTTGAAATGATCTCACGTGGTCCGACTCATGCATTCTGCAGGTTATCATCGACAACATGATGAACCTCGAGGTATGCTCCTTCTCGCTCGTAATATTCAGGTCACGTCTCATGCATTCTGCAATTGCACCAGGTTCTCTTTGCTTCCGAGAAGCTCACCGGGAATCATACTTTGCGAGATATCGCCATCTCTCATGCGGACAAGACGATGGTGAATCATATCCGGCCCGATGGTTCGTACTCTAGTTGCTTTCATGCCGTCTATTCTGACTGTGTATTGTAGGCGGCTCCTTCCATGTAGTGGACTACAACTCCACAACTGATGCCGTCATACGTCAACGCACATCTCAGGGCTACGCGGACAACAGGTGCAGATGCCGTTAAGCACCATATCATGTCGCTTTCTGACGTGACCGTTGACCAGCACGTGGAGCCGAGGAGAGGCGTGGGGTCTCTACGGTTTCGCGAACAGTGAGTGTCTGTATACTAGATGTTCATTCAAGGTCTGACTTCTGGTCAAGTGTACCAACACACCAAGAAGTCCGACTACCTGCAGACTGCCCGCCGGATCGCCAAGTACTTCATCTCCAACATCCCCTCTGATGGCGTTGTTCCTTGGTGAGCACTGCTTAGTTTCTACGTTTTGGCGTCACTAAGCTACTTGTCAGGGATTTCAACGCACCCCTTGTGCCGAGTCCACGTCCAGCGGACTCGTCTGCGGCGATGATTGCTGCCAACGGCCTATTCTTGCTCGCTGATCAAGAGTGGTCGGTGCGGAACGTCACCGGCGCCGCATATTATACGAACGCTGCCATCAAGGTGCGCACTTCTCATTGCCTAGTCCGCCACCACAACTCACATCTATGCTCAGATCATCAGTGACAACACAAAGCTCGCGTGGGCTCCTTCATGGCAGAGTCTCTTGTCCAACGGTACTGTCAACAACCCACAACACAACAATTTGACCGGGATTGTCTATGGTGAGTGGTGGCCCTAAATCATATCTAGGGACTACTATTGAACATACGATGTAGGCGACTACTACTTCATAACGGCCGGAAACGAGCTAGTCTCTCGCGGCCTTGCCAGCTGCTAAGACTGCAACGACTGTGCAATGACATTTTACGATATCACGCTTCTTTGTTACTTCTTTCTGTATCCGTAGCTGTACGATGTATGACCGTGTTCTAATGAACTCATTCGATCGAGCTGCTAGGAGGTCTCGAGTGCACCAGTTTCCCAATGGGATCAATCCTTCGCCACGTGCGCGTTTGATAACTTTGGACGGCGGCGATCTGAGATAACAGTTTGCACCGATCATGCTGGTCTCCGAGGAATCTGCATCTGCTCCGAGTCGAGTCAACGTCGCTGGCACCCACACATCCTTACCTCTAAACCACCATGTCCGCTGAGCCCGCTGCTACGACCTCTGCCGTCCCGCTACATCACGAGCAGGCTCCCGCCATCAAGCCCGCGACGACAGAAGCGCACGGACAGGTCGTCACCCCCTGGGACGTGCAGGGACAGGTCTCGGAGGATGGGAAACAGCTCGCGATCGACTACGACAAGCTCATTGACCAGTTTGGCACCCGGCGGATCGATGCAGCGCTGCTCGAGCGGTTCGAGCGAGTGACGGGCCACAGGCCGCACATCTTCCTCCGGAGAGGGATGTTCTTCTCGCACCGCGACCTCAACAACATCCTCGACCGGTATGAGCAGGGGAAGCCGTTCTTTTTGTACACGGGGCGTGGGCCGAGCAGCGATAGCATGCATCTGGGGCATATGGTGCCGTTCGTCTTCACCAAGTGAGTATTCGTACTTTTACGCACGAGGTGACGGAGGAAACGAGATGGCAGTCGTGTGCTGACGGTACTGGTGCGGAGGTGGCTACAGGATGTCTTTGATGTGCCATTGGTGGTGCAACTGACGGACGACGAGAAGTTTCTCTTCAAGCACGAGCTCAAGGTCGAGCAGACGTACGAGTTCGCGAAGCGGAACGCGAGGGACATCATCGCGGTGGGCTTCAAGCTCGAGAAGACGTTCATCTTCAGCGACTACGACTTTGTCGGCGGCGCCTTCTACCGCAACGTCTCCAAGATCTCGCGACAGATCACCATCAACCAGGCGAAAGCGACGTTTGGATTCAACGACTCGTGAGTACTCCTTGTACGTAGTTCCCATCTGCCTTCGTTCTGAACATCGGTTGCGTGCACAGAGATAACATCGGAAAGATCCACTTCGCCTCCATCCAAGCCGCACCATCCTTCTCCAACTCCTTCCCCCAGATCTTCGGCACACAATCCAACATCCCCTGCCTCATCCCCTGCGCGATCGACCAGGACCCGTACTTCCGGCTCACACGCGACGTGGCCGCAAAGCTCAAGTACCAGAAGCCCGCGCTCATCCACGCCAAGTTCTTCCCCGCGCTCCAGGGCCCGCAGACGAAGATGAGCGCGTCCGACGTCAACTCGAGCATCTACATGAACGACACTATGGGGCAGATCAAAAACAAGGTCAACAAGCACGGCTTCTCGGGCGGCCAGGAGACTGTCGAGGAACACAGGCGGCTGGGCGGGAACCCCGACGTTGATGTGGCATACCAGTACCTCGGGTTCTTCTTGGAGGACGACGAGGAGTGGAAGAAGATGGGCGAGGTATGTCCGAGCTGTCACTTGATGCAGTAAAAGCTGACGTGGGTTACGACTACAGGAGTACCGCGCAGGCCGCCTGCTCACGGGCGAACTGAAGGCGAGGTGCATTAAGGTCCTCCAGGACTTTGTCAAGGGATTCCAAGACGTACGTTTCCCCCGCTGCACAGCGCAGAAGAGTTTAGAAGAGTTTACTGACCACGGCTTGTACGTCTGTAGAGGAGAGCCAAGGTCACCGAGGCCGACATCAAGGCCTTCATGGACGGAAGCCGGCAGATCGTACCTACGTTCGGGAAGAGCAAAACGGCGGCGGAGGCACCCGCGACCGCTGCTGCCGCACCGCAGTGACGCTGATGTGCGGGGTAGCACACCATATGGGGACTCGGGCGAAGAAGACTATCTAACTTGTTGTAGACCTAGAGGTTGTACCACTCACGGGGAATGTATAACACACCGAAAGCCACAGGTAGATCTGCTGCAGAACAGTGTGATGACTCCTATACTTCTTCAACTGGGCGGGCGTCTCGACCAGACCAGCGGAATCACCTGATGCTCTTCGCGAGCTCCGCAAACTGTAGAGTACTTGAGCTCACAAAGCGTCATTTAGCAAACACTACAGCCCGGAAGCATGTGCACTTGGTGGGGAAATCACAAACAAAAAAAGTATGCCCCAACGACGATGAGTCGGCCCAGGTTCGAACTGAGGACCTTCTGTGACCATATAGATGGTGTTAGACAGATGCGATAACCAACTACGCCACCGACCCATGCTACATATTAGGCAATAATAAATATTATATAAGGCGTCTGACGTCTCACCCTATGAATTGAATTAATACCGGTTTTCCCCCTCCATTTGTCTTCATCGAGTACTTGCACTGTGGTTCAAGAGACGGAGACGTTTGTGAGTCTGCCCAATCCGCCGTATAATAGAAGGGAGACTCTCTAAAGAGTCAAAGCAGATAATGATATTTTGTATGGCAGTATAATCCCGGATCAATGATGTATAGGTACAAATTGCTACAGTCGAGAGGTCAATAAGGAGCTTGCTATGTACGTGAGTAGGAAAGTCATATGCTAGTCTGCGACAGGGGAGAGAACGTGGGAGGGTCGTCATACACAAACCATCAACCGCAAGAGGTGTCCATGATTTTCTACATCTGCGCCCCCGGCTCCCACCGCCAGGCCCCCACAAAACCTATTGCACCCTTGGGCAACGTGTATAACCAGACATGACCATAGGGGGTGGCAGCGGAGACGCGCATCGGCGACGACACCGACGTCGGCGCCGATAACGACAATGTCGGGGGAGACGATCACGGCTTGCGGAACTCGACAAGCACGGTGTAGATCGTGTTGAACGCAGTGTAGATCTCTTCACGGACCTGAACGGCCAGCGGCAACCGGACGTTAGCGAACATGTCCCATAATGATAAGAGTGTGCGCGTATCTCCAAGCGGAGACAGGGAAAATGCTGCGAAAAGAGAAGATAGTACTTTACCTTTGCACCCGTCAAGACGATCTTGCCAGACACGAAGATGAGGAGCACAACCTTCGGTTTGATCATACGGTAGATCAGACCGGGGAAAAGCTAGAGCGCATATGTCAGCAAAAGACATGATGAGAGACTAGAGGCGAGCATACCTCAGGCTCGTAAGAGCTGAACTGTCCGTGGCTGTACGCGAGTCCCTCAAGACGAATGGGGAACTTGACGTCACACGAGCCGACGATGTTCTGAATCTTGAACTCGGAGAACTTGGCGTCGAAGCCAAGCTTCTGAACGATACGCGCGTACTTGCGCGACGCTAGCCGCGAGTCATCCTCAGACTTCGCACCGGTGACGACCATCTTGCCGGACGCGAAGATAAGCGCCGTAGTCTTGGGGTCACGGATACGCATGATGACGGCGGCGAAACGCTAGAAAAAGAAGCGCGACGGAGGGAAGTCCGACCGCTCTGCATTAGAGGCGAGATGTACAAACCTTGGGGTTATACTCTGCATTCCTCGCGTGCAGCGCAATCGTCTTCAAGTCCAGACGGCAGTCCAGGTTGACGGTCGCGACAATGTTCTGCAGAGTAGGTACGATGCCCTCAACGGCAGTGATATGTTGCTGCTCGAGTGTGAGTGGCGCAGGGGTAGCGGGAATCGTGGAGGGTGGTGAGGCAGGACCGGTAGCGCTGGCCTGAGTGGCACCCGTAACAGTCGGCGACTGCGATTGTGTTTGCGACTGCTGCTGCTGCTGCTGGGACTGAGCAGGCTGGGCAGTGGTCGGCTGTGGCTGAGAGGAGTAGACGGGAGCAGGGCCAGGGAGTGCAAGGCCAGTCGGGCCAGGTAGGTAGGGATTGGAGGGGAAGGGGAGAGCGAGGCCATTAGACGGCTGTGGTTGCTGGGACTGCGGGTACGGTTGAGGCTGTCCTTGCTGGTACGGCTGCTGCTGAGCAGCGTGAGCAGGACGGCCGAAGGTGACCTGGCGAGTAGAGAGCGCGAAGGACATGGTGGTAGAGAAAAGCCAAGTGTGAAAAGTCAACCGTGGGAAAATGCAGCGCGGCAGCAAGAGGGGGGAGAACCGGACGTGACCCTGGCCCTTATATACCTGCACTTTCAAGCTCCGCTTCAATCGCGTGATCATTTATAATCGATTGTCGCGTCTCGATCAATCCTTATCATGACTCATTCTGGTTCTTTCTGACGGTCTCCGCCACCATCTCCACGTCGTCCTCGCCGTCGCGCACGTCGTCCACCACCGACTCGACATCGCCTACCGCCTCGGCACCCCTACGACGACTTTGCCCCAGCGAATGCGTTCGATCTGACCACCAAGGCCCCAGGCGTACGTCGGCCGACCTTCGCACTTGCGTTTTGTGGAAGGCGCCGCGCGCGGGAGCTGTTGATTGTTCGACAACGGGCGCTGGCGACCACAATGAGCTTCTCAAGACCTTCCCTATCAACCGCCCTGCTGTCTTCTCCCTAGGTTCGCTCCCGAAGGAGTGCTGCGGCTCTCATCTCGCGGTGCGTTTCCCCTTGTGAGGATGAATGGGCGCTCCGATCCGGGAACAAGGGCCAGTGGATGCATCTGCACATGTTGGATGAGGAAGACGTTCTTCGGCGGCAGAGCTAGCACGGTACGTCTCGCAGTAGGGCGTGTACGAGAGGCGGGACGGGAAAGAGCGTGATCGTAGACATAGCCCGAGGAGCATGCAAGTGAAGCATGTCCATATACATTACTACAAAGTACAGCACAGTACAATCATTAGATAGAGCTATAAAGTTATCCGCGCGGGGTATGCGTCCAATGAACAATGGGGTAACGAACGAACACGGCCCAGCGAGCGCGAATCGCGGATTCATCACTCGCTCAGTCGAACTCAAACGTGTCCCTGTGATCCTCCGCGCCGGCGACGTGTCTGAGGAGTGGATCGAGTGATGCCAACTCGTCTTTGATTCCAGCGCGCGCGCAGTCGTCGAGCTCCTTCAACAGCATCGCAATCAATTTCTGTGGAAGGGTCGGGCAGATCGTGGCAGATGGGGGCAGAATCATTAGATGCGCACGGGGAGAACGGAATGGGAGGATGTACACGAACCTTGAGCTTGTTGTCGATTTGCCTTACGGTATCGCCCAAAGTCGACGTCCAGCTCGGGGGTGGGCTCCCGGGACCACCGCTGTATATTGAATTCGCGCCGGCATGCGCGATGCCCCACAGGCTGCTTTCGCTGTCATTGGCGGGTCCCGTTTCAGCTCCAGAGAAGAGGTACGAGACTCCAGGGTGGGGAGATAATAGTCCAAGGGGACCCATCATGTTGTGCGTGCTGGAGAAGGGCGACGGTCCGAGGATTTTGGATATCTTGTTGTAAAGCTCAGAGAGGACGTCTAGGAGGGAGAGGAGTGTTTGATGGTAGTCGAGAGGGAAGGGCTGCGCGCGGATTGAGCCGCGCGTTGTGTGGGCATAGAGAGGGTTGGACGTACGACGTGCGGGAGAGACATGTATGCCTCGGACGGGTCTGTGTACGACAGCGCATAATCGGCTCCTGCTGGTCGCTTCGTGCCCCGTGCCTTGAATAATCGCTACAAGGTGCAGAAGATGTAAGAGAGGGTCCAATTCGCTTAGTGGGAAGGCGCGTACGATCTTGGGCCTATCACTGTCCTCCTTCAACAGCTCGTACTCCGACATAACGTTCGAGAGCCCTCGTAGGAGATCCTGCGGCTCCTTGACGTCGAATTGGTTCGCTAATGCCATGCCAAGGACCGCGAACCGGTATGTTCTGGGCTATGGTTGTCCGGCGGAGGTATGGCGCATGATTGGAGTACCACTCACCGCTGCTTCATCGCGGCGTTGCTAAACGCTCTGTCGAGCTCCGTTCGTGTGATCATAACGGTATGGAACCAGTGACTTCGTCTGGAGAGGCACAGTGCCCGGTCGGCCAGGATGTCGCGAACAGACTGAACTTGGCACGCACCCTTCGTGAACATTGCGCAGGTAGGTGAGGGTGATGATCCTCTTCTTGACCAACTCCCTCAGAACGTCAACCGATGTTCCCTGGGGCAGACTTCCATTGCTCTGCAGCGATGTCCCCGCGGAGCTGGGCCCGTCACTGTGGAGGGACTGCACGTCCCACTCGCGGGGCATCGTCGCGGTCGTGGGCGTGGGGACCGCCGAGGGGTAAGGGAGGCCTGGCGCGGCAGCTGGGAAAGACGAGGGCGGCGCGCCGCTGCTGGCCGGGTTCGCAGAGGACTTGAAGCTGGTGAGGAGGTTCTGGGCGGACGACTTGCGCCGCATGGCGGGTCGCTGGGCCTCCGAGATGGGCGCCATAGACATAACGGGGTTGAACCCAGACATGGCTGATATTTGCCTCTGACTGCGTGGAAACCTCGCCTGGCGGCCGCGGTGATGGGGGGATGGGAAGCGGGTCGGGGGGCACGCATGGGCACGATCTAACCGGGTGGGTAAATAGACTGTCCTTACTGCTACTAAGGGATCATCAGGCGGTCATTGATCTGGGTAAAACTATGTTTACTCGGTAAGATCCTGGGTTACAGACCATCTAATGCAATCTAATCAACGATCGCGTTCTCCCCGAAAGCCATCTTCCGCCCCGCCACAGCTTGTCCTTGTCCTTGTCCGTCTCGAGCCTCCTCTCCCCGCCGCTGCACGATATACTGATCACGCCATGGCCGACATCAACGCCATCGCGAAGCAGTTCACTGACTTCTACTACTCCACCTTCGACACAAATCGCGCGGGTCTCCAGGCTCTCTACGTGCGTCTTTGCCCAGCTAAGGGCCTGCTGCAAATCTTCCTCAACATCTGACACACACCCCGCCCCATACACAGCGCGACGTTTCCATGCTGTCCTGGGAGGGCACGCCTATCCTTGGTGCCAATTCCATCAGCGAGAAGTTGGTTGTGAGCCTCTCTGTCTTTGCTCCGATCCCCTTCGCATCGGAGGCCTGACCAGGATCCTAGTCTCTCCCCTTCGAAAAGGTCCAGCACAAGGTTACCACCCTGGACGCGCAGCCGTCTTCTCCTTCCGTTGCGAGCCTGATCGTCAGCGTGACGGGTCTCTTGGTTGTACGTCCGAATCTTCAACTATACTTACGCGTCTGCTCGGAAGCTGACATGCCTCCCCGCGATCGCGCAGGTCGATGACAGCACGAACCCTCTCCAGTTCAGCCAGGTCTTCCAGCTAATACCCGAGGGCGGCAGCTACTATGTGTGAGTGCCAATCATGTCCTGGACAAAGCGCGTTCTGGAGCTCAACCCACGCGTTTTATACAGCTACAACGACATCTTCCGTCTCAACTACGGCGCGTAGTGAGTTCAGCCTGGATTCGGCGCGCTCTGGACAGCGTAGATGCGATGACAGGAACGTCGGAAGAAGTCTCGTTTTGGTGTAGGACGATAGGTTGGATGCAGAGCGAAGTTGTACCTCATATTTTGTCAACTATAATGTCACGATCGGTCATCGGTTCTCCTACGTGTCCCGACACGCTTTGTCCACGTACCCCTTGACATACACCCCTTCTCTGTGCACCCTCGGACACGTTCACGTCCATGATCTAGCCCACGCTCCCGCGAATGTCGAGCGCCCAGAGTCGGTGCCACAAAGCTTGGTTGGACCTGCGCACCCGAGGATCCCAGGGCTCTCCTTGCCGCAGTTTGCACAGGTATATCGACTTCCATGATGCACTTCCAGCATATAACCCTGCATACCTCTTCGCACTCCCCACTTGCGAAGATACCGAAGCTTCCTAGCACCTGCCGACGTGAAAGGGGACGCGGCCGACGACATCCATGACTCACGCGGGTACGAACACCACGCTCAGCGCGTGGTTCCAGCGCGCCACGCACAAGCTCGCAGACATAAAAGGAGCCTCCACTTCCTCCTTGCTAGCGAAACCCGATTACAAACCCTCTTCCATATCATCTCCCTTCAACGTAAAGAGCAGCAGCATGACTGTCCAGCAGGCAGCGGCGCGCGCGGTAGCCGTGTTCTGCGGGTCCTCGACCGGGAACCAGCCCGCGTTCCTGCATGCGGCGAATTGTACGTCTTCCCATCATCTCAATCGATCTAGATATTGACAACGGTTTACCCTGTGTAGCCCTCGGCAAGGCCATGGCTGAGGCTGGCCGGCCGCTCGTATATGGGGGAGGCTCGGCGGGGATCATGGGTGCGGTGTCTGGCGCCGTTTTGGAGGCGGGAGGCGACGTGACGGGCGTCGTACCGTACGCAATGGTAGCGGCGGGAGGTGAAGTCAGCCAGACGCAGGAGAACCGACGCCCGCCTCTTATGTTGAAGCAGAAGGGAAGGGAAAAGGTTCGTGCAGGCATATCTTGCGTACGCCGATGAGCCCCCATGCTAACCCTCGCGCGTCACTGCAGACTAATATCGTTAGTACCCGAACTTCCTTGTATGGGCCATCGCTCATGATCTGATTGCAGATCGTGGTTAACTCCATGCACGAGCGCAAGGCGGAGATGGCCAGAAGCTCTTGCGGGTTCGTCGGGCTACCAGGAGGTTATGGCACGTTCGAGGAGGTACTCGAGGTCGTTTGCTGGTCCCAGGTCGGCATTCATAGCAAACGTGAGTCCAGTCGGGTCCCAATCCTTCCTCATCCACTCATCCGTTCAAATGATAGCGGTACTCGTCGTCAACGTTCTGAACTTCTGGAACCCGTTACGTGAACTGGTCCGCAACGGCATCGAGAACGGCTTCATTAATGCGAGGAATGAGGCTCTTCTACAGTTCGTCGAGGGTCCGGCTGACCTCTCCGAGCATGAATCATTCGACTGGGGCAAGGCCACGTTGGAGGCTTTGGACAAGTGGCAAGGCGTCCAGGCGGGCGGTTTCTACGACTGGACGTTGCGCAAGGAGGGTAAGACCGAGGATGATACTCTCGGCGCGGTGTAATGTATACGTATCAAACCTTTGGTTATTGGTCTGGAATTAGGGTGTACATATGTATACGTAGAGGTATATACGGGCAATATGTGAGGAGACACTAGCATCCAAGAAGTGTCCGTGTCCGTCCGAAATCGTAGTCCGACCTACTCCCAACCCTCCTCTCCGCTCTTCCGTCCTCTAAAGTTGCACTCCACCAGCAAAGGCACGACGTCTCCCGGCTCGGAATTATAGTCCATGAACGCCCATCCACGTATACGCACGTCGTCACTCCCAGTCGTATCCTTCCCGCCTTCTCCCCCCGCTTCCTTGCTTGAAGCGCTTCCACTGCCGCTACCGCCGCTAAGCTGGTCAAGCAGCCACTTTCCCAATCGGCCGTTGACACCTTCGATTCCAAGCCCGATCTTTGGCCAGCCGAAGCCTCGTGCGACGGTAGGCGGAAAGGCGAGCGGGAATGAGGCAGCGGAGAAGAAGCTAATGTTCAGAACTGGCGTAGAGAGCTCGCCTTCCGCCGGCGGCAGTAGAACCTCAGTAGCGAGGTTCGTCTTCTCGGGTATTGACAGGAAGGAAGGGATGTTGTACCTAGATAGAAAGCACACGCGGAGTTAACCATCACAGAAAGGTCAGGGAAGTCCGAAGCTCTGAATCACACTCACCAATCGTGCGTGCGGACGAGCGTGCCTTTCAGCGTCCAAGTAAATCCGTCCTTTGCACTATCCGGCCATGCGGTCGGGTGGATTCCCAGTCCCTCGAGACCATTCTCCCAGCCGCTGCCGTCCCCACCAAAGCGACTCAGCATGACGACCTTCCCGCGCACTTCGGCCAGCGTTGGGATCCTGTTCTCCAGGAACCACATATCGCGCCCCCCAGGGCCGTTCATGATCTCGTCGTGTACGCACTGCGAGAAGTACGGAAGCGGGGTCGTCGCGAAGTCCTCTTGCTTGATAGACATGACGAGAGCCTCGCGGCAGGTCTTTGCAGCTGTGAGGAAGTCGTGGACGTCGCTGAGGATGTCTTGGAAGGGCGTACGCTGTGGGTATATACCATGGTAGGCAATGAGGTGACCGTCAACGACTGCTAGCCGAATATCCAGGACGCGGATGCCCGACTGCAGTTGAACAGCAAGAGGTGTTGAGGGAGACTGGCATTGCGACACGGGCCACCCGTGAAATGCCATGCTAGTCCACACCATGTCAGTGTCGCGGCCAGACACAGTGGTGCGTACATGACATACGTATCATGGGTTCCTGAATATGTATTTTGAGTAACAGTGCAAGAAACCGAGCCGTGTCAGCGTACCTGGGAGGAGAAGCGACGACAGCGGAAGGGAATCCGGCATCTGAGACAAGAATGTGGCCAAGTCACGGCGCTCAAACACGGATATCCGATAGACTCCCTTTGATATCTAATTGTTAATTACTCTCGCGTCAGGTCCAAAACCAGGAATAGCGGGAATATGACACACCTTGCTACGATAGACTCGCCATGGTGCGTCGGTAGGGACATGGACGGATTTCCACTTCGCTCCTAGTGTCAAGGGGACAGTAGCCGACAGACCGTTTCCCACTTCAGCTTCCTCCGTAACCTGCTTCTCTGAGCCGCATGCCTCGATGTGTATGCTATTGCACAACGGTGCTGCGAGCGTTGCTGACATATGCGGCAGCACCGTGATGGTTTGGCCGTCAGCCCTGTGAGTGATCCCCGATGCGTTGGCATGTATCAGCAAGGCTTCATGAGTCTGATTTGAGAGCGTCAGTTTCATGGAGGGGTGGATGAGAAGACAAGGGAGGAGACAACTGTTCGGTGTTCGTTTGCTCTGGAGACAAGCCTACGGTTGCGAACGTTCACTGGCACCAATTCCCGCATTGAGCGGACTGCGGGCTGGTGGCAGTGCTACCTACTCTTGGTATGTAGTTCTCACGGAGGTTTGCCTCACCGCTCGAACAATTCTGAGCTTTTTCTCAGCCTTCGAACAACTACTTTGCAAGTTAATGTTTGAGCGGTGACCGTATACCTCAGAGTATCTTCATGATACGATGGCAGCTGATATCCTGCTCTACGCATCCACTTACACTCTTCTACCACTGGCAGTATTATAGGAGAACCTGGGCTTTAAGGACCTTCACACTAGTCTCACATATCGACTCGGTAGAGCAATGGATATATTCAAGCATATAGTCTACAGATCAGTAGCGTACACTAAATTGCAAGCACTGCAGCAAAGCGAGTATACATAGCGTGAAACCATCATACGATGGTACGACTGACCCGGCCATCTAGGGCACACAAATAGGAGGCGAATTATACAAGAACCACGTACGATACGTCTCTAGCTCCAACGATACACCTCACAAGAGCAAACCAGGTCCTCACTCTGCCTTGACGCTCCCATGCCGGCCCTCCTTCGGGGGCTTTGATGAGGACGACGAGGACGAGGACGCTGAACTTGCAGATCCACTCCGTGCAACATCGAATCTAAACAGGCCAACAGTATTGCCAAACCCGGCGAGACAGCAGTTGGCCGTGCTCAGGAACGGCGACACCCGTGTGAAGTGCAGTCTCGGGACAACGCCTCTCCGCTTCGGCAGTGGCGCAGTAAGGCGAACCGAGCCCGTGCTTGCATTCGTCTCGTACTTCCGCCGTCGAGGCGGCTCGCGGCTGAGAGCGAGAAGCGGTGATGCCTGCAAGCGGCCCTCAGTAGGATCGAATGTCCACAACTCCCACCTATCGAGGGCGGCAGCCGTCAGCCCACCGGAGTACTCCGACAGGAGATGCGCCTTGGGGTCCGTGGTCGTCCGCCGCGGGAGTGGTTGTCGAGCCCGGCGACGAATGCCGACAACCTTGTGACGCCCGACGTCCCATCCCCCGCGCTCAACAGTGGCCTCGGCAACCCGCACCACCACGAGGCTCTGCCATATGGATGGCTGCGCAGGAGTCGCGAGGAAACTGGACGCTGGGGTAACGTCCTGAGGCCCCAGAGGTGGGTCATCCTCGAAGTAGTCGGGATGGTTTAGGAAGAACGTCTCAGAGGCCCGCCGGAGGGTGTCCTTGTCTGATGCTCTACGGGAGTGTACTCCATGGCCAGACACCGGGAAGGCACTCGGGGGCGACTCCGATATGGACGACATCCTCGAGCGCGGACGGACAGGGGTATTGGTGCCAGTCGAAGCTACTGATGCGTTGCTCCCACTGCGCGAACGATGGCTCAGCAGACTGGATCGGGGAGCTTGCTGAGGGAGGTTGCGTGGACATGAACACCGGCGCGTAGGGAGAGTCAAGTAAGCGCGGTAGAACTGGACGATGTGCCCGACGGAGAAGGTGATTGAGAAGTTCTCGATTGGGAGCTCGCCGCACGTCGTGCATACGGAGGTTGGCACTGGGGAGAGTTTCAGGGCGCCGATATCGCCGAACGGCTCCTCGAGAATGAAGAGACATTCGCATGTCGACAGGTCCCAGAGAGAAATGATGCCGGCCTGGGACGCGGCGGCGACGATGAGCCTTTTCGCCCCGTCCAGCTCAACGCTACAGACGTGCGCTTTGGCGACTGGATCTGAGGGGTTCCCCGCCGCGATGGAACATTCGCCCGCAAACACCGGAGTAGCGTTCTCAACGTTGCATAACTCAAACACCCCGTCGTCCAAGGAGAACCCGACTAACAGTCGGCCGTCGGCCTGGATAGGAAGAAGCATGGACTTGATGACCGACGCCGCGCGAGAGGGTCTGATGTATCGTGGGCTCGTGAATGACAAAATGTCCCACTCGACAACATAATCGCTCTCGTATGAGGCGTAAAGATGGCAGGTCAGTTGTGAGGATGTGTCCGGGACTGGGCTTATGGGGCGATTGGATGCGGCAGCGGCGGATGAAGCTTTCAAGCTTCCGGTGAAGTGAAGGGAAGTGACGCCAAAGGAGAGCTGGTCGAGCTGGAGGTGTGGAAGGGGTTTGATTTGCTCCTTCCCGATCAGGAAGACGGCGATGATTCCGGAGCCAGTGCCTACGGCACAGACGTTGCCCAAGCTATTCATAGCGACCGCGGTGATGGTCGTGGCAGTGGATGGCGTGCTTGCACTGCCGAGGACGAAGTTGGACGTGTCCACCACGACGTGTGACTGGGTCTCTGTTCGCCAGATGACGAACTCGTTCTGCAGACCGACGGTGGCGATCGTCTTTCCATCCTCGCTGGATGCGATGAGGTCCACGTCCGTCGCGAATGCACGCGGCAGAGTCGTGAATGATATGCCACCCTCTACAGAAGGGGCCTCGTCGGAAGACAGAGATTCCGGCTCGGCGGCATGCCTCTGCGCCTCGAGCAGCTCCGCGTCCTTGAGAAGATACAACAAGAGACCATACAGCAGCAGCGTGGTTCCGGTGATGGGCATGACGAAGGTCTTCAAAAGCCAGACCAATGGGCGGAGTATACGAGCCCGGAAACGCGATACACGGGGTCGCGTGGGCTTCCCGGCGTCCGCGGTAACGGAGTCCGGGACCTCATTGTCCGTATCGCCGAAAACGAGGATGGTCGGCGACTCAATGCGAACGTGGACAAGGGGGTCACTCTGCGGGTTGATGATCTGCCATACCCGCTGTGCAGGAGAGATGCTGTCTGAGGGCGTATGCTGAACCTTCGACAGATGTGCAAGTGGGTTCCGTGCGGGCCCCTTGGTCGTTGGTTTGCTCCCTACTGCTTGAGGAGACGTCGTGTAGTAGAGCGTTGCAGTGATTGCCAGCAGCTATGACGAGTCAGAACCATACGCGGGGAGGGATTACAGTGTTACCCACCAGGAACAGGCTGATATTCTTGGTTGGCCTCCCGCGCATAAGATCCCTTGTCGCCTGCCACGTAGAACCCAGCTTCGACTTCGAGGGCTGCACATTGGTCTTTCTAGGGTCTGTGATTGTCGTGGGTGTGAGGTTGGTACCTTGCCGCAATAGCTCGTCAAGCTGTGTCAAGAGTCAGCAAATGTACTACATACGCGATCATGGGGAGGGTGTCACCTCAAGACGCTGGATATCAATAGACACAACAGTCACGAAGAACGTGTGCACCAAGAACCAGTGTGCCACGAGGACGACAATGGAGAAGGCACAGAACTGTCTGATCGCACCTGTGGCGAAGACAGCGATCACACCGAGGACTGCGTTGTAGGACACGACCTTGAGCGTGTTGGAAGTACCCGCACGACTGAGCCCTTGGGCAATGCGCTCCTTGACGGGAAGGGTTATGGACGTCTTCACCACTGCATCGACCTGGGATGTTGTTAGATCATCATCGAACAACCACAAAGAATCGTACGGTACGCACGATGCTAGCCATATTCTCCACCCCGATGAACACGACGATGATTGGGAATAACTCCAACGGCACCATGGTGACGCGGAAGCCAACCAGTGCGCAGACACTGACACTGGTTATCGTGCTGACCACTATCTCGACCAGTCCAGTGAAGGCAAGACCGACACGGGAGTGTACCATGTCCATCTTGTGGAAGAGCCGGAAGCAGTAGATGCTGAACGCCATATACGTGATGTACGTGAATAACGAAAAGATGGAGAAGCGACTTCGCAAAGACACGTGTTGTCGATACTGGAGGAACCACTGTAAGCAATCGGCTGGGAAAATGGAAGACATAGCTCACCTCTAATGCGATCAAACGAGGTTCCTGAGCCAGGACGACAAGCTCGCCCGCACTTCCCGTGGCATCTTCCAAAGCATGAAGCCACTGGAAATGCCCCTCCTTGCTGAAACAATCCGCTTCAGGGAAGAAATACGTGAGAACAAGGAACATTGCCGCGTCGATATGGTTTGAGTTCGGATCCAAGAGTTCACGTCCTGCCAGGACCATGTCCGGCGTGATCGGTACGCCGGAGATAGAGATGTTCTGAGCCAGATTGAGTGTGTCCAGTACGTTCTCGTCACTAGCCAGCATCTGTTCGTTGTAGTTCCAATAGACCAAGGGACTGAGAGCAAAGCAAGACCCATCGCGCGTCTGCAAGCAAGGGATCCTGCGCTGGGACAATGCCTCTGATATTCGATGTTCAAATTTGAGGGTGGCGTGCAGAGTACTCTTGTCGAGGGCTCCGAGGCCATCCTCTGGAGAAACACTGCCTATCAAGACGCGTTCCTCGCGCAGGATACCCTCCATCCCGCATCTCGCCCGGGCAACCGAGTCTCCCCTAACACGTAGCGCCGCATCGCCCTCCCATAGGTGTCGTAGGTCATGCTGCGCGAAGTAGCTTGAGATGTCATCAGGCGTGAGGAAGGAGTCGAGTACACGGAGGGTGAAGCCGGCGAAGTACTGGGTCTGCGAGGAGTAGTAGCTGGCAATAGCGGGGAACAAGAGCGAGGTGATGACGATGGAGGAGACGAGGATGAGGCGGATTTGGTGGGTTGCGCAGTGACTGGGGGGAGATTGAACACGGGCGAAGGGAGTAGATAAGTGAAGTGTACGCACATGCCGAAGCGGTAGAAGAACTGTGTTCCAACGAGCCTCGCGCGCTGGAGCGCGGCAGCCAATGTCCTGTGCATCCCTTCGCGTCTTCAAGTCAATCAAAAGGCTCTAGTAGATGTTCAAGCTGAGATACACGAGACGAAGAGGTTCATGATGATGGGGGGAAGCAAAGAGCTCGACCTGCGTCCGGCCCCGAGCATAACGGGCGTCAGGACACTTTCCCCCGACTCCAACCTCGGAACGCGCAACAGTCAATCTGTCTTTGGGTCTACAGATCTTTAACAGACTCTTTGGTTTGAGTTCGAATACTCCGGGACTTTGTTTCGCGCGGAAACAATGTCGCGCACAGCGAAGGAGGCGTAACGCATGTATTCTCTGTACGTGAACAGTCTCACGCACGTGTCGGGTTTCTCCGGAGTCGTAGACGCCCATTCGCGCTGTGACGAAAGGCGAGCGCGTCTCAGTAGCGAAACGTACGACCTCGACCACCAAAATGCAGTCCCTCCACCACGTATCTAAGGCGGCCCTTCGCTCGACATCGAGCAGAAGATGTGAGCGAGAATATGCACAGGCGGTGCACTGTTAAGGCTGAATTGGATTGTCCACAGGGATGCACATGACCGCGGTGCGAAACGCGGTCTCGAAGTTCGCGATGCCTGCCATGTCGCCGACGATGACAGAGGGAGGGATTGCGTCGTGGAAGGTGAAGGATGGCGACAAGTTCGCTGCTGGGGACGTACTGTTGGAGATCGTACGTGCGCAGTCCTCGCGGGTTGTCACTGAGCGCTGACGGACAGACTCGGCCTTGCAGGAGACAGACAAGGCCACGATCGACGTAGAGGCGCAGGATGACGGTGTGGTGGGAAAGATATTGGTGCGTGCTCATATGCATGGCTTACTTCATATCCCGCGTGCCAACACCAGCGACGCAGGCTCCCGACGGCACCAAGAACGTGCCCGTGGGGAAGACCATTGCTCTCCTTGCGGAGGAAGGCGACGACATCTCCCATCTCGAAATACCCGCAGACGAGCCTACGCCCTCCGCGAAGCCCTCTCAGCCCACCCCCAGCCCCCAGCCCTCGTCCGCATCCTCTCAGCCCTCTCCCGCAGAGGTGAAGAAGACATCCACTCCTCCCTCCACGCATCACGAGATCCCCAAGACCTCCCGGCCGCTCTTCCCGTCTGTCCTCCGCCTAATACAGGAGAACGATATGACACAGGCAGACGTCGACAAGATCAAGGGCACGGGTGTGCGCGGAATGCTGACGAAGGGCGACGTCCTCACGTACCTCGGACTCGCATCGGCGCCCCTGGGTACCTACCACGAAACCCCCGCCCCCGACACGAAGACCGACGCGAAGCCGGCTGCGACGGCGGAGAAGAAGGAGCAGCCTGCTCTGCTCGACGGTCCGGCGGTCCGCAGACTGATTGTTGGCAACATGCTCGACGCGTCGATTAAGGCGCGTGCGGCTGCAGGTGAGTTGTGTCCCTGGCGTCATATTGCGAGCTGTAAGCTCAGTTTGTTGCAGTTCCGAAAGAGCCTGCGGACTTCGACTCCATCATCGCGGACTACCTTCCGCCAGCCCCGAAGAAGTCCTCCCCGCCCGCCCCGGAGGCTCCTTCCTCGCAGCCCAAGGCTGTCAACCCCTTCGACGGGCTCTTCTAGTATACTCACCTCTTGGTAATATATACTTTGGATCATTGGTCGGCTGCTGGTCGCGAGGAACAAGAAAAATGCCTATGGATACATGTACAACAGTGAGTCTGGCCTTAGGATCCGAGGACGTAGGGCTAAAACGACAACTGGTCTAATCTTCGAGCGGCAGACACTGTCTCAGCGTAAGCTTACGGTTTGCAGAGCCATAGAAAGAGTCAGTGCTCACTTCGATCTGTACGAACGCAGTCTGGGCTCCCTCCCCGCGACGCTTCTGCGTCAGCATCATGAACTGCATACTGAGCAACCCTTGGTCGTCGATCCGCAGTGACGTCTTGTACGAGATCTGCAACGCGCGCATCGCCCGTGATATATGCGAGAACTTGTACCTGTCCATTGCCATGCACGGTCCGTGTCAGCCGCTGCGCAGAGGCTAGAGCCAGGAGAAGCTCTGGGTGCAATACGTACGTGAACATTATGGTTTGCGGGCATTCGCAAGTCTCGATCACCTCCCGGTCGTTAGGGTAGTCCAACTCTGTCGTCCCGAACTGCCCGACGGCGCGCAGGCGCAGGCAGGGCGGTGCGTTGCGCACGGCGCGGTTGCCCGGGGGCGGCGGGTTGCAGATGATGGTGAGCTTCTCCGATGAGGAGTCGAGCTCCGAGAGTGCCTCACGCAGCCATGAGGACTGCGCGGAAGGGAAGAGAGTGATTCAGCGACAGACGGGTCTGGAGGGCTGACCAAGGGCGTACGTACTTTCAGAATAATCCTCATGGCGCTGCAAGGGGCGAGGCACGTACGTTAGCGAAGTAGCGAAGTGGGGCATTTTCTCCAGGCACCGAAGAGGGGAGACAGACGTACGCGCGTTCGTGTTCGAACTGGAGGTCGAGACGAGGCTCTGGGTCCCATGTCGTAATCTCACAGATCGCCGTCGGCCCACCCGCCTCTTCCGTCCTGCACGGGCACATTCAGCACCACACGACAGCAGCACGAGAGAGCTTGGCTTGACATACACGAGCAACGTGAGCGGGTGGCCACGCCCCGCATACGACATGCGCATGCCCGTGGTGCCCTTCGCAGGGGCGAACCACTGGTCGAGGCGCGAATTGTCGGCGTTCGCGTCTGCACGTCCTTTACCCTTATCTCTCCGGCCGCCGCCCATGCCCCCTCCACCGTCGTCGTCGTCCCCGTCTCCGCCCTTCTTTTTCTTCTTCGACGAGGAGCCTGGCATCGAACCGGCCGTGCCAAAGATGTTGAGGCAGTCCATGAGCGTGTTGAGGGGGATTTCGAACGCAGTCGACAGTTCTTCGCCTTCTTCGCCTGCCTGCCGTTGGTACTGGGGTTGATCCGAGTCCTGCGACGAGCTGTCCGCTTCGGGGTTGTACTCGAACTCATCGAAGACGTGTTTAAACACATATGCGGTTCCTAGACGAAACGAAGGTGGTGTCAACGTGATGCTTAGCGGTGCAAGCCAGATGCGGTAACGACAAGCTTGAGTTTCCTCGACCCCCGACGTGCCCGATGATATGTTCTCAGGTGGAATGATGACGCAGCCGCAGTAAGGTCTGGCGGTTCGGGCGATTGACCGAGGTCGCAGGCGAGCCAGCTCTTGAGCCCTTCGGCCTTTTGTGAGCCCGCACACGACTGCATAGCGCAACCGAAGCATCCCTCACAAGCGGCATTGCAATGAGGGTTCCCAAGTATGCAGGAGCAGATCTCATGGCTACAGTTGGGAGATCATGGCCTCTCCGGAACAAGCGAGTCTCTGAGCGATAGGTTTGTGTAGTAGTGGTGACCATATTTAACCATATCGATCACGCGCGACAAGGGTCTCGGCCAACCGAGCTCTGGTGAAGCGGTTACATCTCAGTGGAGCTTGTGATAGCCCGTAATAGTCAGAAGATGATGCGCGTCGCTATCGGGGGCATTTGAAGTAGCACGTCGTCACGGAGGCAATTGTTGCGTCGGTCATCGCTCTACGTCTCCGAGGAGAGCAGGACTTAGCCGTGAGCCCCGGATAGTATGGACCGCTGGTGCATGAATGAAGGCGCGATAAGTCATGACGTCTGCACCATGTCTCTGGCGATCAAACACCGATTAAGCTCAACCTTGCGCTCGGAGATATCTTCTGGGGAAGAAAGCGTGAGATGGGGCCGGCCAAGACGTGGGTCCATCTCAAGCGTCAGCGCCAGGGATGCATAGATGCTGGCCAGCGCTCGCCGGGTCATATGCAACTTGCAACTCAGCGCACAGGACACAGCGACAGTACACGCGAGGTTACGAGAGGTCGGTCACTCAGAATTCGACATGGACAGGTAGGAATGAAATCATGCTTCCCCCAGATGACATCTTGGGTATACTCTCACAGGAACGGTTCCCAGCAGAGTATTCCTGACGTAGGTCTGACGTAGCACGCGCCTTATGAATAGGTCTAGCCGCATGCAGTGCGGACTACTAGCGCGTCAGCCTGAGATTGAGCGTGGCTAGTCCGGCGTATGGGCCGTCCAGGACACGCTTCTTCTCCTACTGCGCACAATTGTGGCATAGCTCCAAATCCGGGACCATACGAAATCACCGGTCGTGTCACAATCGACCCAGACTTGGCGTCTTCTCCTGGGTTTCAGGGTGTACTTCTGCCCGTTGAGGGTGTGATGCTCATCACGATTCAAAACGAGGGATTGGACGGTGCGTGTCGTGTGCACGAGAGACTCTGCGGTTAACCCGAAGAGGTATGTGGGGCTGGAGAGCGGGGGAAAGCCCTCTAGACCGACGAGAAGCAGGGCAGTGGGCACGGGGGTCGCACGAGAAGCACGATCTGGAGTGATCTGCAGGGTGCTCACCTAAGAGGACCCGGGCTTCCTCGACGACGACAGTGAGTCCGTCGGGGGTTATTGAGACGCTTGCGCGCTATGGCGAAAGGTCGCATCAGGTCAGGCGGGGAAGGACGCGGGGATTACGGTTACATTTGCGAAGTTGATGCCTCGGAGAAGGGCCGCAAAGTACCTGAAGTCCGCGACAGACGCTGTGAGGACCTGGATGGGCAGTCAGCGATGGTCCGGATATGGCGTCCTGCGGTGAAATGAAGAGGCCCACTCTAGGCTGTTCGTCTTCGTCCGACATGGCAGGTAGGTTCTGGGGTGCGAGTGGGACCGCGCGTGCCTGCTGCCTGTGCAGCTGTGCGATGTGCCTCGGAATGTGGGATGTGTGTGCGGTGGACTCCGTGCTGCGGGCGATGCGTGGCAGACGGCGTACACAGTCAAGGTGGGTGCATGGCAGAGTCTGTGAGAGCGCGGCTGGAGCGCGGGGCCAGAGACGACGCGCGACGCGTGCCAGGGACCAGCACAGCACGCGCCCCATTGGGCTCTGTGACACCCGGCACGTGTGACGTGACAAGCGAGATGGTCGAGATCTAGACCGGCCCAGGATATGGACGCGACTTCCCCCCTTCGCGCCCGCCGTCCCTCTCTTCCCCCACCCACCATGTCCTCTTCATCCGCCTGGACGGCAGACGCCAACGAGGCCTTTTCCCTCTCACTAGGTTTGTCCCCGTCCCCGTCGTTCTCCGCGTCGAGCTCACCTCTGTGGCCAACCCCAGTCCGCGCGCCGGAGGATAAGGCCTCCCTCTGGTTGCGAGAAGTCTACGAAGGCTTCCACCCAACATTTACATATCCAGTACGTCTCTCCCCGCCCTCCTCCACGTCCGCGAGCCAACCCGTCCCTCCCAGATATTCGGCGAAGAGGAGAAGATATATGGCTACAAGGACCTCTCCGTGCAGGTACGCGTCCACTCTCGCGCTCGCACCCACGCCGCTCATCTCTCCGCAGCTCAAGTTCGCGTCCGGTTCGCTTGCGCAATACCTCAACGTGCGCTACTCAGAGCGCCTTCCCTCTTCATCCGCGGTAGACGAGATCGAGCCAACCCTCTCCAAGTTCATCCCACCCGGCTATTCGACTGACGAGCAAGAGTTCCTCGAGCGCGTCGAACACGATGCAACCCACTTCAAACCATATGGCGAGAAGATCTACTCGTACACACGCGCAGCAACCACCCTTCCGAAGGGCAAGAATGTCTCCATCCCCCAAGTCCTCGGTCCAGATGACGAAGAAACCGTGGACTTTGAGGTCTATCATGTGAGTAAGCGCCTACATGTTGTTTCAGCCATTGTGGAGCAGCGGCTATTGTCGTTGCAGTACGGAGAGTGTTTTGGGTATCCTCTCGTCATCGTGTGGCGTTGCCTCAGAGCGTCCCGTCCCGTCCGAGAGCGGTCGAGGCGTCGTTCTATGTACGATCGCACTGTCATGACTAGTGCTGGATGGATTCGCGAAGCCTCGCGAGGAGTGAGTGACCGTCACCAGCCAACGGAGTCTGAAGGCTATGAGCCTCAGCCACCAGTCGGCGGGCCGAGGGCTCACGACGGCCTGATGGCTCGGCTTGGGAGCTGTACTCTCAAGCCGAGCCATCACGTCGGGGCTTTAACGCTCTCTCTTGCAGCGAGATGTGGAAGTAGCTGGAGCTCCCAAAGTAGGCGACGAGGCTGCTGGACGTTTTCCGGTCCCGAGTTCTCCAGCTTGCGTACGCGAGAATGAACACAGAAGCACTCGCATTAACTAACATCACACTTTCCAGAGCACCTGGAAGACACCGGGCTTCCGCGAATACCATCGTCGAATGCAACTCTTCGTCCTCCTATACATTGAAGGCGGCTCTTACATCAGCGAGGATGAAGAGACATGGGAATTTGCCGTCCTCTACGAGAAGCGTCGGCGGCGCTCATCGCCAGACATCTTCACCTATCACTTCGTCGGCTATTCGACATTATACCCCTTTTATTGCTTCCCTGAACGCGTCCGGCTACGAATCTCACAATTTCTCATCCTCCCGCCTTACCAACAAGACGGACACGGCTCCGCTCTCTACACCGCAATCTACCAGCATGTCCTCGCGCAGCCGCGCATCGCCGAACTCACAGTTGAGGACCCCGCGGAAGCGTTCGAGGATCTCCGGGACCGGAACGATCTCAAGATGCTCCTTGCAAATGAGAAGTTCATGGGCGAGGGCTTTGGGCCCCAGGCCATCTCGAGCAACGGCGGCAAGGTTGGCGGTGTAGGCAACGGCCGGAAAATGCGGGGTAAGGGTCGGACGATGCGTGCTGGGGCGGGCAAGATGGGCCCACCCGCAGAGCGGTCGTGGCTCGAGAAGTGGCGGACAGACCTGAAGATCGCAGGGGTGCGTCTCTCGACCTGCTGTCCAATCGCCGAGGTGCACTGACAAACGTCTCGTCTGCTCTGTTGTCCTGGTCCGGATTGGTCTGTATCTCTGACGTTCCCGATGGGTCTCGGTCGTGGTTCGTACGGGTGCTTACAGCGGCAGTTCCACCGCCTCGTCGAGATGCTTATCCTCAAGCACATGGACCCTGCGGACGAGCGTGCGCAGCGCGCATACCGGTTGCAAGTCAAGGAGCGACTGTACCGATTCAACTACGTAAGCACCGTGTTTGCTATCCGCTGCGGGGTCCGGCTGCTGACGGCTGCTTCCCGCCTGCAGGAAATCCTCATGCAACTCGACAAGCAGGAGCGTCAGCAGAAGCTCGAGGAGACGTTCCAGAGCGTCGTCGCCGACTACCGCCGCATCCTCGGGCATGTTCATTAGCTCACCCGCTCAATGCTCGGTGACACTTCTCGGTTCCTGACGGCCTGTCCGTCACGGTTGTACGATAGGACGGTTCGGGCGGCGCAACACAAGCCCCCCCGGAGTTGCGACGACCCGCCCGCCGGATTTGGGAACAGGACTTGGAGTGGTATCTATAAATTTAATGTGGTCGTCGTAGCTGTCGATGCTGGCTTTGTGGTTGCGCTGAGGTTTTGCTGTCCTCGTTCTCTGTTTTGCCACCCCCGTGATCGTATTCGTAGTAGTAGCTAGTATCTTTATGTAGCCCACGCACGTACTATCTGACCAGGTTGTGCAATCTACATGTCTCATTACAAACTCAACTCTCTCTGGGATCGAGGTGCCAGCCACCAAGTGGAGGATTATGGGCGCTTCTTGTCCGGATGTTCGATCGTCTTCCTCACCTCCTCGCCCATAACTTCTGGCCTTCGGCTTCTCCTCTTTTGACCGTCCTGAGTCTATTAGCTTCAAATACTTGCCTTGCGTTCCTGGGTTTGATGCAGCGACCCTAGCTATTCGTCTCGCACCCACCATTTGGCAATGGATCCTCCTCCGTCTGGTTCGCAATGCGGCAGCGTACATACGCCGCATCGACACCTTGTCGACACCCGTCGCTCCCGAAAATCAAGGATTATGCAAGAGGAGCGCCTTCGGCCATGCCATCTGCTTGCCTTCGTTCTTGTCCTCTCTCCCACCTCCATCATCTTTTCGTACAGGAGGTGGATCGGATGTTCTTTGGGCCGTCTGAGCCAGATTGGTCTTCCACTCCCGAACATCCCAGCTCGGTTCGCAATTCTGCGGCGCACATATCGACCAGCCCGAGGTTCTAGACTGCGGGGGACCAGAATGCGTTGAAGATAAAGCAGCGACAGCCTCCGACCACCTGCCTCTAGAACGTCCGGTCCTTGCCCCTGCTCTCCTCCGTGTCCGAGAATCCCGCTCTGCGCACAAATGCGTCTCTACCTGGTTCCGAACGACCCGGAGCGGACGACGCTCGTGTCCGCGAACGGCGTCGCGCACTACCAAGTCACGACGACGAAGACGCACCGGCTCGCGCCCACCGTGCTGCACATCCGGCGCCCGGCGGACTCGGAGGACGACAGCTTCGTCGCGGACGTCGAGTGGAAGCGGTTCGGGGCGCATCCGACTGTGCGGACTAGTGTGCTGGACGGGATGATGCAGGAGCTGCAGGTGCGCCAGCTGCTGTACAAGCTCGGGAAACACTTCAGTCCGTGAGTACACTTCCTCCCCAAGTCTCCATACCGCTGTGCGGCTGACGCACGTATGCGGCACCCAGGACGAGGTACTTTCTGGGCAACGACGATGAGGAGTACAAGTGGAAACCGGAGAAGGGCAGCGGGCATGTCGTACGTCGCCTCCTCATTGCACGAGCCTCTCAGCCTGCCGGCCTGCTCACTCACGTGTGCGGTGGCAGCTCACGCAACTGAAGTCTGGGCAGCCAGTCGCGCGGTTCACGCAGGAGCTGGTCAAGGAGGGCTTCTTCCGCGGGGAGCGCAAGTGGGGCCTGCAGATCGCGCCGACGACGCTCGACATCGACATGATCGTCCTCACGTTTATCATTATGGAGAAGCGGCGGCGGGACCGGGTCGCTGCGGATGGCATGCGGAACCAAGAGCGCGACGAGGACCCGGTCGAGGGCGGGTGCGAGGGCGGCATGGGCAACTAGGCGTCGCGCCGTCGTCTCCGGGACCGAGGTTCGCTCAACGCCGGTCAACGGGATATTCTGCTGTATCTGGGCTCTGTGGTTGACTGTCTATATGCTTTGGGGTCTTGGTGCTTGCTTCGGTGGTTTAGCTATTGCTGTGCTCTGGGTTCTGGGAATGGACTCGCTTTGCTCGTACGAGTAACAGATGAATGGGAGGTCTTTTCGGAGTCGGGAGTTTGATACTGCATATCCTTTTCGCGACAATCACCTAGGCGAAATTCAGTGGCAGTGGTCTCGCTTAAGGTGTTACCGGCGCATACAGTATATAGGCTCTTGTGCGTGCCTACGATGTCCCGAACCCTCCTTCCTTCTTCTTCCACCTTCCGCTGTCGGGTGAGCAAGTATCGTTACGTGTGTATCGCAGTTCTGTCGGGCTCACGTCACGCCCTAGAAAATATCGCGTATCGACGGGCACATCCCTTCTGAGTGAGGTTTATCGATCTATGTCCAAAATTCTTGACTCACGTTGTTGGTCTAGCCCTCCAATGCGGCCAGCGTCTATTGACCTGACCTCCGTGGGCACGCCTACCGAGGGCACGATTAGGCTGGAAGACCTCCGCCGTCTTGACCTCCCTCGCATGCCATATGGCGACTTGCACAATTTCGTCGACGATCGCCTTGTACTACTCGAAAGCTCCATCGAGGCCATTCAAGAAGTATGCGTTCGCCTAAGGGAACTGCGCAACGCTCATACGCAAGCTTCCTGTATCCCCCCGGAGCTCCTGACCAGGATATTCTCCTACCTAGTGGCCAGGGACATAGACCTTGTTCGGGCCACCCATGTGTGCCACAAGTGGCGCCAGGTCGCGTTGGACAGTTCCTGTCTGTGGACGCGGGTCACCGTCACCAACGTGGAAAAGGCGGAAGCGTACATCACACGATCCCGTCTGCAACTTGTCGATGTTTTCTTTGAGTCTTCCTCAAACCACGTCGTCCGCAGGTTTTCCCGGCTTCTGAAACCTCTTGCCCACCGACTACGCACCCTGGTTGTCGAAGGTTCGGACGCATCGACGGTATCGTACTTCATGTCGGCTTTACACTATTTGCCCGTTCCCCATCTCGAAACCCTACATCTAATTGGTAGTGTGGCCTCCGACTCCGATAGGCGCGCTGTGGACGTTTCCAAGGATGGCCGCAAACTTTTCGTAACCCGGTACGAAGATAGGGTGTCCTTCGCCCACTGTCCCGCACTCCGCTCCCTACGTCTGCACCCTATAGGCCTTTCCTGGGATACAGACGTTTACCGTGGCCTGACTGTGCTCGAGTTGAGGGTCCCGCAGATGCATCATCCGAGTCAAAAGCGCATCTTGGAGATCCTCAAGCAATGCCCAGGTCTCGAGTCTCTTCACCTAGACCTGCCTGCCCTCGCACATCCTACCATACCCGACTCATCGTGGAACATATCCCTCCCTTCCCTATCCATGTGCACGCTCGTCTCCCTTCCTCCCGACAATGTCGCGGCCATTCTATCTCACCTGACGTTGCCGGCTACAACCAGATTCGAGATCTTCACCTCAGAGCATGCCAGAATTGGGCCGACTCCTTCATACGCCGTCCTCCCACGGAACCGAAGCCGTCTTGCGGGGGTGGCTACGATCCACACGATCGAAATTCTGATCCTCAAGCGAGTCCTTCGCCTCAACTGCTTCCATCCGCGTATCTGGAGTCTCGAAGAGCCGGTTCTCATTCTCAATCTTTCACTCCAAAGCCACGCAGAGGATGCGTTGTCAGCATTGCCTCTGAACTTTGATGTATCCGAGCTGGAAATCCTCGTGGTGGCATATCTCAATCAAGTAACGGCGGATGATATGTGGTCGGACATTTTCCATCGCGCGCAGAAGCTCCGCACCTTGCGCCTGGTTGGCTTGAGCTCGCTGGCTGTAGCTTCCGTCTTCAAGGAACTTCGCACGCAGCAGCAGCCCATGATAGGCCATCCCCAGTGCAGCGCACTCACGGATATCGAGCTTGTGGATGTCTCATTCCGACAGGCATGGCTGGTTGCGGAGCTGCTCGGTTGCGTAGAGAAACGGATGGAAATCGGGTTTCCGCTCAAGCGTCTCGAGCTTCTGGATTGTGACATTCCTGAAGGGTTGGTGGAATGTCTGAATGCACTCGGGGTTGAGATATTCGTGAACGAGGATTGAGCCTCATGCGATACACTTGCTGCTTGCCTCATCGCCTCGTGAGCACATCGTGCCTCACACTTTCTTTCTCGTACTGATGGCATATCGAACGATTAAACTTGTAGACTTACGAACAACTCTGTCGAGTGTTTGCCACTGTATCCCTCTCTCACGGTAAATACTACCACTCGATCGCCGGTCCGCGCCCGTAACATGCATATCGAGCCAAACTCTCACGATTATATGGTCCGTCCTGTACGTATGGGGCGTTCTGCCGGGAGGCTGTCCCGGGAAGACGACTGTGCAGCCCGTGAGAGTAGTGAGTAGATGCGTCCTCTCCGTCTCATCCCATCGTCCCATCTACACACTGCCGTGCGGCCCTCCCACAGTAACCCAGGCCTCCAGTGTGTTGTTCCCGCCTTTTGATTGCAATGTCGCACACGGTATGCAGTTTATGTACACACCGCAGTATTGCGCCCTGACTATCGTACAGGGCCCTGGCCATCAGCCCACTGCCAGTGCCATCTCTACGCCGGACATATTCCCTGTTGCCCAGACACCAGCAGCCTTCACAGAAAACAGCGCCGCAATATATGGGTTGTTCGACAAGCGGTCGGCGGCCCGTTACACTAGGCTAGCAGAGGAGGGACGCCGGTTCATACTCGGTCCTATGCCGCCGGATGCGTTCATCGAGCAGTTCCTTGCCAAAGGCCATACGTTGACTGGCATGCCAGACCCGAAGGGAGCATTCTCCGCTCTGCCACACTTGAAGGCGAAGGGGATGAGTGAAAAGGCGAAAGGAAAAGGGGGAAAGGATGAGAGCGGGGAACGGGACGAGAATGTGAACTCGCAGCAGGATGACACGCCAGACGTCCTCGAGCCTGGCAAGAAGGCTCAAGGGAAATCCGCTGAGAAAGATCTATATGTCCCTTTCGTACGTACCCGTCGCTTTGAGTGTTGCTGTGCGCTGATTCCCTCTGTTCTAGCTGGAGGCTCTGAATGAGCGCAAGCCCGATCCCACAAACAAGGGACATCCCTCCCGCTGTCCCGGCTTCGCCTTCCGGGATACGTCTGGACAGGCTGACAAGGCCAACGGTAATGTTGGTTCTGTTAAGCCTGATGTGTCGGTCTACGCAGAGAAGCATCTGCATGCCCTGGATTCGGCCGACTCTCAAGATGCCGCTACGCATATCGGTCTCATCGCGACATTCGTCGAGATCAAGACCGAGATAGACTTCTTCAAGGATCCTCCCTCCAAATCATCTTCGTCCAAGAAGAAGCGCAAATCACGCGCGAAGCACTCCTTCATCCTCGACCACATCAAGAACCAGAAAGTTTTGGAGTACGCTACAAGAGCCCTTGGTCAGAACATCGCGTATGCAGCAGAGGTGTGCGGCAGGCAGTACCGCCAATGCTGTTACTCTGTATCCCTTACTGGCTGTCATGCCCGCTTGATCCGATGGGACCGCGCAGGGGCCATCGTGAGCGCGGCGTTCGACCTCCATAAGCACCCGGAATACCTCTGCCAGTTCTTCTGGTACTTCTCACAGATGTCGGATGAGGAGCGGGGGTATGATATGAGCTTCGGTGTCGCAACCGAGGAAGAGGAAGGGCTGTTCAGGGACACCATCAGAGCGCACGTCATATCTCAGCTCAGTATCCTGCCCCGTGAGGGTCGACGTCGCGCTCAGGGTGGTGTCGTTGAGGACGATGGGGATGAAGACCATGAAAGAGCCGTGGAGGCGGAGCTCGCCCTCCACTACAGACCGGGTGGTGTGTCGTCTATTCTCCTCACGACTCCAGGACTCTCCACACACGAGCGGCCGCGAAAGTTGCTAGTCTCGCAGCCGCTTATCTCCCCAATGACGATGTTCGGTCGCTGCACTCGCTCGTATTGGGCGGTCGATTGCACATGGGACGTGCAATCCGGGAGCTTCCTCGGACGCACCGTTTTCCTGAAGGATACTTGGCGTTACAACGCGCGGGCGTTCGACAGGCAGGAAGGAGATGTTTTGGATGCGCTGAAGCAGGGCAACGTACCCAACATCCCTGATGTCAATTTGCACGAAGACATATGTTCGTTCAAGGACGTGAAAGTTGACGCACATGGAGCACTAGGTGAGCCAATCACGCGTGCATGTTTGATGTTCATGTATTTACTCTGTACTAGTTTCTACGCCTGTATTCCAGTCGACTAAGACGCAGGACTACTACAAAGCAGTGTGGAACTGCTGTAGAGATGGTGTTGTGATGTTGGCCCATACGCACTATCGTCTGAGTCTATTAGTCGTGGGGTATCCCTTAGTCCGATTGCAAGGCAGTCGGGAACTGCTTGAAGCCACCTATCATGCTTTCCAGGGTGAGCCCATACCGTGTGTCGTGCTTGCAGAGGCAATTGCTAACGCTAGGGGTTCTGTTCCTCGACAGCGCTGAAAGGGGCAGAGGTTCTTGGCTATATTCATCGAGATGTTAGTCCAAGTAACATCATACTATGTCGAACTTCGTCGGAGGTGCCCGGTGAAGTCTCCAGGCAGGGATACCTCTGCGACTGGGATCTGTGTCGTCAGCGAAAGGACTCGAAGTTGCTTGATGACTACGAAGTGTCGGTGAGGCTGAGGTTGTCTTCGAACATTATTGAGGAGCCGAGCTGACATTCTGTTGATCTCAGGCTACCTGGCAATTTCAGTCCATCGATACCCTCGAGCGGAAGCCTTCTCAGGACCATAACCACACGATACACCACGACATGGAGTCCACACTCTATGTGACCTTGTATTGTGCCTTGTTATACCTACCACATCACGGTGGAGATCCGGCGAGTTGTTTCCAGAGGATGTTCGACGAGACACATCTCCGTGGTGGTCGGGTAGAGGGCGGAGATGGCAAGTCCAAGAATCGCAGCAACAGGACGTACACTGCGAAGATCAAGTGGGAGTGCGCCCCGATGACTGAATGGCTGAATACTGTGATGGACTATCACTCCTCTGGCCAGCGTGATCGGTGGAATCCCGACGTTCTCGATACCTTTTGGCGTGCATTCTTGGAGGAGAAGCAGGCTCTTCTCCACGTGAACGACAGGTGCTTCAATATCAAGCTTCTTTTGGGCAAGAGGGATGAGAACAAGGTGGAGCAGCGTGCGTCTCGCATCATTCGAGGCATGCCTCTGGTCGCACCTTATCCCTACGGCGCCACTGTCCGTGCCGGCGACATCCGCAAGCGCGGCAATGATGCGGAGGATGAGGTTGCTGCTACGGGACAACCTCCTCTGAAGGTCCGCAAAACCACCCTGACGCCTTCGGGAGGGTCCAAGTCGTCCTATGTGCCGCCGTTGAGCACGCAACAGCTCGGGGTCAACTTATCGACAGTGGATACGTTACCAGCCTCCGTTCCTCCAACCACAGTGAGCGACAATGAGGACATCAATACCGATCACGGTTCTATAGACGATTTGACTCGGTGAGTATACGTGGCTGGCATACACATACATACGTCACGTTGAGCTGATTGAATTGTCACCACAGATGGCCGTTCGAGTTTACGTTCCATCTCCCTATTTTCCCCATTTCGGGATCATCCTTTCCACTTATTTCGGCGTCGTCGGAGAGTGCTGGAAACAGTGGGGCTACTACGGCTTCTCCACTAGCAATGCACGCTGCTAGTGCCCAGCCATCCGCACCCACTTCAAGTTCGTCGCTCGCCACTCGCAGACGTCATATGAATGAATAGGTTTCCAACAAATACACTGTACTGTGTGCGGACGCTTCCATGGCCCAGGAGTAGTACTTATAGGGTATCCTAGGACATAAATGCTACGCTTTCAACACGTCGTTTTCGGAATACAAGCGCTTCTAGTATAATGACATGCCAAATACGACCTCGCCGAGTTTCAGTTTCTAGCATGACAAAGTCGCAGTCCCATGGTTATACCTTGTACCCCCTATGTAGACGACGAATGTGACTATTGACGGGCAGAGAGGATGGTGAGTACTAGCTGTGTGTACTGTACTACCTACTACTGTTCGGGCCACTTCGCGTTGCAACCGGCCACCGGACCGGGATGCCGAGCCAGCGCACATCAGCGCTCTTCACGCCGACACGGTTTCAACTTCCTTGCTGAGCACCGCCAGTACCACTATTCATGGCAGCCTCCTCTTCTTCCGCTCATCTCACGGAATGCGTCTACAATGTTCCTATGCCTCAAGATATGAACTCTCATACCGTCGGTCTCGACATTAATGGTGCTCTGGCTCGCAACTTGAAGCATTTCGCTGAGTCCAAACTATTCACCTTGGGTCCCATGCCGGTACAAGCCTTTCTGGACGAGTTTTTGCCGGATAGCAACCTTGATGGGAGGGGGGGTATGTTATCGAGCGATGGCGCGTTCAGTTCGGTGCCAAAACGTGGACAGTCTTCGGCGGACATCTGTAAGCCTCTGGTGAGTTCGATCACGTTCGAGGACACTGCTAGTTTGTGAATTTCCTCCCAGATCGCAGCTCTGAATCAAAGCACCTCTAGGAAGTCGAGGTGTCCGGGGTTTGTGTTTGAGGACGTTGCCTCGCGCAGTGTGCAGCCCCGTCGACTGGGCCACATGAAGCCACACATCTGTTGCTTTGCAAACGACTTTGTCGACGAAGCCCTGGGCCCGGACAAAGCCTCTAGAGCTGAGCTAGGCTTCGCAGAGCTCTTCTTGGAGATTCAACCTGACCCCACGTGCGACTTCTACAACGATCCAGCTCCCGGTGCAAACGCGGAGACCCGAGCCTCCCATCAGATCGGACAGGACTATGATCCGGAAGACGATGTGCCACAGGTCCTCGAGAGCATCAAAGCACTTGGCCAGCATATCGCGTACGTGCAGGAAGTTTTTTGCCGCCAATTTCGCATTCACTTCTTCACCGTCTCGTTGGCCGGTTCTCGCGCTCGCCTCTTTCGGTGGGATCGCTCGGGATGCATTGTATCAGAGTCCTTCGACATACGTGAGCATCCAGAGCTCCTTTGCGAGTTCCTGTGGCGGTTTTCGCAGACCTCTGTGATCACTCGGGGACACGATACCACGGTGAAATATGCTTCCGCGGAACATGAGGATATCTTCTGCAAGCTCATCGATGAAGAGACGCGCTTGCAGATTGGTCTAACCGGCGAAGAGCTGAGAAGGGCAGTTGCTCAGCACTACGAACCAGGCAAAGTCATGATCGTACAGGTCCCTATGGAAGGGGCGACCCTGGGCCATCGCCAATTCCTATTCTCCCGTCCTATCATGTCAGCAGCCTCGCTTGCTGGAAGGGGCACCAGAGGTTACTGGGCCGTCGATCTCTCTCGTCGAATGGTGGTGTTCATGAAGGACACTTGGCGCCCTCGCTCCTTGGACGAGCTTGAAGGAGACACGTTGCGTCACTTACACGATGCGGACGTCGGCAACGTGCCATTCTTGGTAGCCCATGGCGACGTCATCTCTGCAACCTCCCGTGAGTCGTCCACCATCACGTTAATCTGCGAATCATTCATGGAACTTCTGTTAGGAACTGAGTACCAGACAACAAAGACGGAGGAGTATGCATCTCTACCATGGGTATGCCGAGTGGGTGACAAGGCCGCACACATATCCCGACGCAGACATTACCGCCTCATCTTGGGTCCGGTCGGTTACGATCTGAGATATTTCCAAGGTGCAGATGAGCTGCTCCATGCGACATATGATGCATTCATCGGTGAGTGATCATCTTCACTCTTGGAGAAATATACTGACAAGACTATTGCTACTAGCGATGTTGGATGCGCTCAGGAAGGATTCTCGCCTACATAGAGACATTAGCGCCGGTAACGTCATCTTGGTGCGCGAACGGGGCTCCGAACCAGATTCCAGGAGGAGAGGTTACCTAATCGATTGGGAGTCATCTTCGCACGTCGACGATGCGGGTCTCGCTCTCAAACCAGGGCGTGCGGTATGTTTGCGGTCGTCTTTGAAAGAATGCAAGACGCTGACTGTTCTATTAGGGCACATGGGAGTTTATGTCCATCAAGATGCTCAGCGACGTAACCGGAAACGAGCGACAAACAATAGAGGACGACATGGAGTCTCTGCTCTACGTTGTTCTATATTGCGCCCTCCTCTGGTTACCTCACAACCTCTCTGATCAAGAGGTCTCCGAGACGTACACGAGGTTCTTCGAATTCTCCACTAGGCATAGTGGCGTCGCGGTGGGTGGTGATGGCAAGGCATCCAACGCGTATAGCCGTCGCTACACAAGGGACATCGCATTTGACTGTCCAGCAGTCAAGGTGTGGCTGGACACCATCATGGACTACTGCTCACCACGAGAAGGCGCAGAGAAGGGCAAGTGGACGCCCGACCACGTGGATGCCTTCTGGTCCGACTTCCTGAACACGCAAGCTCTCGACCGCCGTGGTCGCGTTGCTCATCATGTGCGCAGAAACCAACCACAAGAAACCATATCTTCTGACGAGGAGGACGATGAGACCTCAACAAGCAGCTCAGCATCTACCGCCGATTCAATCACGCATCTGTCGACCTCTGTACACGCACACGACCCAACTCCCGCTCGCGGCCGTTCACCATTTCACGCCCTCCCGAGCCCAGTAACCGATACTCGTCGGCCTGCTGTCGCGGGTGCGGCCACGAAACGGACTACTCGGGCCTCTACGGCCGTAGAATCTGCTCCACGACCAAAACGTACTCGAACGACGGTGACGCAGGCCCGTCGTCGTGAACGTCCCGACCCATCTCCCCTGCGACGCAGCCAGCGTATTCAGGATCAGCAAAGCCGCAAGAACTCTGAGGAATCCAGGCCAGCTACAAGATCGAGTGGTCGGAAAGCTAACGCCCCAGCCTCCGGTACGCGTGCCGGCCAGTCCTCTCGTGGTGCACGAGGACGCGGACGCGGACGCGGCCGCGGGCGTGGTGCTGCTCCGCGCAAGTAATGCCACTGTGGTCTCGTACTCCGTCGTATTCTCCTTGCACTCCTGCTGCCGCGCGTTCACTTCCTGCGCTTGGTCATGCGGTACCTCACTCGAGGCGCAAGTTGACAACGGCGAGGTACGAGACCAGCAACTTCATTCTCCTTCAAGTAAGGTACTCCGTCTTGTTCGTATTCGTGTCTCGCTCTCCTATATGTCGCTGTCGTGCTATCCTGTGCCTTCTCTCGTTTGCCTCTTAGCCATCTGCTGTCACTCGCATTACTAACTCAATGATCGTAATACAGAGGTTTGTTTTAGCCTGAAAAGTACGGTAGCATCGGTGACAACGACTGTCCTGTGGTTTCTCAGGCTTTCGTGGGCCGCTGTTGATGATAGGTTTGCTCTCCTCATTTATTGGCAAGTACAACTCAGTCACGATGCTAGCTTGAAGGACACTCCGCCTGGCAACAGTTCAAGATTTTGAAGGCGCTGGATTTGGACCCATCCGGTCGCCTCTCGAAGGCGAAGACGTTCATTGAACGATCCGGGCAACTTACCTCGCCGTATTAAGCGGTCCTGTGGTAAGGTTTCGAACAGGGGTTGTCCAACACGCTCTTGCCGCACGATTCGGTTCCGAATGAGTACAGTGGAATGTAGTACATGCAGGCAAATGAGGTACGAATGATACACATTTGGCTACAGGGCAATCTAATCCAACACGTTCACATGGTCCTCGTTTCTGTCGTCATAAATTGCGATATTGGACGCACCAACTTCGTTGACGGCGGCGGCTGGGCCGCCCTGACCAGCTCCGTGTCCATCCTCGTCGTGGTCACCATCGCCTATTTCATGACCTGGAGCCATCTATACAGACGCAATGTCCAATGAGTGATCAGTTGCGCAAACAATACACTACTGGCACTCACCGCGCTGATCTTGAAGATTAACTTCGACCCGAGCCCGCTCAGTCTGGACGAGAAGGGCTGCAACGAGTACTTCGAAATCAGGAAGAACACTTCGAGCATGAATATCTGCAGCGCCGGCAGCCTAAGCAGCGCGTCTTCGAGGCGCCCCCAATCCATGCGGAAGACCGGATCGTTCTTCATGTCGGCGACAGCAACGCCGAGGCCCACCCCTCGCAGCCGTGCAGAAGGCACGAGACACAAGATTTCGAGGTAAGCTGAGAACGCGATCGACATCGTGTCTGCAGCTTCGGAGTCGAAGTATGAAGTTGGGGTACTGAGGTCGAGCGTCAGATGCTCAAGGTTCGTACACGCAGATAGGCCGAGCACGTCCCATCGTCCCGTGAAGTCTAAGAAAAAGCCCGTTGCGTCAGCCAGCGCCAGCGATTATTCGGAATACGCGCTCACAAGTATGTCCGTACACGATGGGGTAGAAGTAGTAAAAACTCAATCGCCGTAAGGATGGGCCGAGTTGGCGGAGGAAGGTGCCATATCCAGTGATGAGCATATGCAGCTCGTTCTCGTCGTCGATGGACAGAGCATGATCATATGAGATGATATCGTAGGAAAGCGAAAGCTCTATCCCCGGCATCGTGCTTGAGAGCGCTCCGAGGGCGCGGAGGGAGGCGTAGAGGATTGGCAGCCAGTGCGGCTCGATCTCGAGAGCCTCCAATGCGTGGATCTCGACAGGCCCCCCTGATGGGATCAGGCCTTCCTGGACAAGTTGCTCGGGCGGGGGGAGAGCTTCCTGCATTGGGTTTCGAACGTCATCCTCCGCTGAGAGTTCTACTTTGATGATGCTGGAGAACAGCGAGATGATGTTCATGAGACAGAAGAAGTTGTCCTTCTTGCAATGCGATGCTGCGAGCCTCAGGTAATGGAGGGACTGGCGGTGAGGCATGTCGACGACGCCCGGGTCGATGGAGAAGGGTATGTCGGCAACCTCAAGCTCGCACAGATTCGGCAAGTTGGCGATGAGCTTCATGAGGGCACGAAGTGATATGAAAGAGTCCGCATCCAAGCGGGCACCGCTCAGGACTAGGGATTGGACGTTCCAACGAATGTCCGGAGCAGATGAGAGGAGCCACGGGAGGGTCTCGAGCTTCTCTTTCCCGGAAGCATAGAGCTCGCGAAAAAGATAACTGTGCGCCGTCGGCTGCCAATCCTTGCATACGAGGGAGCACGTCTGCAGGGTCCGGCGGTCATATTGTAGATGTTCAAGTATCATGTACTCGAGCTCGAGAGGGAGAAAGGGGAGAGGAGGCTCAGGAATTGCTCCCAGAGTGACTGAAGCCGTGCGGAGTCGATCGTAAAGGGAGATTCCTTCCGTGTGCGAGAGGATGTCCCGAAAAGTCGACCAGACTATCGAAACTGTTGTGAGCATGATCGCGGTTCGCATACTGTCAGCAAAGAACACACGTACCGTCCAAGAAAAGCCTTGTCAAAAATTCGCTATAAGCAACGAGTAGCATATCTGCTAGCGCAAGATGCAGATGGAATGGGTGGAATGGGTACCTCTCAGAGGATTATATGGTCTCGGAAGAGTGCCAGAGCGCACAAAGCTACGACATGGTTCCCTTGTAAGCCTACCGAGACACCAAGTGCTTCAACGCTGCAATTGAGTAACGAGTCAAGACTTCAAAGAAGCAAGTGCATGGTCCTTTTTTCCTCTTCCTTTCGTGGTGGTAGGCGGACATATTTGACTTTTGTCTTTGCTCGGAGTCGCAGCACCGGCACTTGGCACATTGATGGCGCTCATGTCCACGTGATCAGCGTTGGGCGCTCCCAACCGTCTCAGCCTACGGTGGCTACTCGTCTTGAAACAGCTTAAGTTGCGCTACATATTCTTGGCTGTGAATCTCCTTACGTGCTAGAACGTACGGGCTGGCACATTCTGACAGACTGTGAGTAGGGACCTCCACGTCTGAGCCTCATGATTCCGGCTGATCTGTGACGCCATGTCACTCCATGGCCAGGCTTCAACTTGACAACATTACATGCACGCTCAGCAGCGTTGCGTGCACTCGCATCGACTTGGCAAACAAGAAGTGGCCTGAAGAATTTGTGTACTAGGTTCTGTGATCTTGGCTTCCGGAGTGCTCGAGAGTACAAAGGAGACGCCTCAGGCCTCAGGTACTTAGCCTCAGGTACGTCCATCCGATCTCCGATATTGTCGCCCCGGCTTCAGAGAGCTCCCCCGCATCATGCCGATTTTGGTTAGGACGTCGTGGATGCCGGGCGCGGGGAGCCAGATTGTGATGGCCTTTGTCCCCATTACCAAGGGCATGATGGTGTCGTCAAACGGTGTACAATCCTTAGCCGTGACCCCAAATCTTTTGTGTTTGCCGTGAATATCCGTCGCAGCGTCAGTCTGGGCAAGGGCTCTGGAGTTTCGTAGCGACGTGTCGACTTTGTCGAGACTGATTGAGACTTCGAGGGCAAGCCGCATCATCCGCGTAACTAAGTATGACACTACGCGACGGCTCTGAGAATCTGAAGGACAGATCAGATCTGGACGATACGATTGCTCCACGCACGAGGTTACCCGAAGATGTCTTGTCTTGTTGTCTCAGTCTTGTTGTGCCACTCACTAGTAGGGTGCCTGCCACTCGTGGCTATATTGCTTTCGGTATGGCACAGACGAATACATATGACGTGGGCGCACTTGCTCTCAGGATATAAGAAGAGGCCGTTCACTTGTGTTCCTGTATATATACTCCCGTCTCTGCACCCGCAACCAGTGACTAGTAAGCTCGCAGCCTCTCTCCGTAATCTGTGTTTTGCTTACTGTGGATCTTGTAGACTCCTCTCAGGGCACCATCCACCATCGTGACTCAAATTCCACGCCGTAGATGCACTTCGTAAGTTTCATGTCTACCTCTGCCACTGTGTTTACTTACCGCTGGCTTACTGCTATCGCAGTTGCCGCCGGCAGACATGACGAGCTGCGATCAGTCCCGCGGCAAACCCTCAGGCACCGTTCCTCGCATGGAAGCGAGTCCAACGGATCGCCACACATTCCCCACTCCTCCACTTCCATCATGTAACGACGTCCATCCACTCTTCAAATGCGCTTCTCCACTTTGCACAACCGTCGCCTCTCGCGAAACCACGGCCGACATCACTTCCTTCCCTGTTGAGCTCCTAAGCGAGCTTTTCTCATATCTTGCTTGGACGCGACCCCTGGAGGCTGATCTTGTCGTCGCGACACACGTATGTCGCCTTTGGCGCATCGCAGCCCTTGACAACCCCCTGCTATGGGCCCACCTATCGGCCACTAGCCTATCGAAAGCGCGGGTTTTCTTTGAGCGGTCAAAGAGGGTACCGCTGGAGGTTCACATCAGCAGCCTAGACGATGCCGAGGCTATGCTAAACCTACTCCGATCACATAGCGCTCGTTTGCGCTCTCTGTATGTCGAGACCTCCGATCTTCCGACGACAGCACAATATGTCCTCCACCTCTCGCAGATGCACGTCCCGATCTTGGAGTCGCTACGTCTCGAAGGGCCAGAGCTCTTCCCGTCGGACCCAGGCACGGCGCGCATCTTGCACGCACTTCAGTCTCGTTGCGGGCAGGAACACTGGACCGCCTCAACTCCACTTCTACGGCATCTTCACATCCGTTCCCTGGGCATTCCCTGGGAGGCATCTCTGTACCAGAACCTCTCGGTTCTGGACCTCCGCGCTCCGGGGATGTCTCCTCCCACCATCACTCGCCTTCTCGACATACTACGACAATGTCCAGATTTGGACTCATTCGCTCTGCAAACGCCAACACTTACCGAGCTATCTGTCTCAACGACGGAAGCGGAGTGGATGGTGCACCTACCTCGACTTCGCACGTTTCACCTGGACGGTCCCCCTCCCGGTCAGATCGCCGAGATCCTCGAGCACCTCACACTTCCGCCGACGACGCACTATACCCTTTCTACCGTCGATTCGCCTATACTGCCCTCACAATACCCAGTCCTGCCGGCGGATCACAGTCACTTCCCCGCGTTGTCGTCTTTCCGTGTCATTGACTTCAAGCAAGTCGGCCCCGGGAGCATACTGCTGCAGTGTTCGCACATCACTCCAGATGACCCTATCCTTACCCTCGCTGTAGGCGTGTCCGACATTGCCGCAGGCCTTGCGAATCTCTCTAGTGCGATCGATGTGACTGCTGTCGAGTCGCTCAGTGTCTCGCTCCAAGAAGGAACCGAGATCACCTTCGCCGACTGGTGCGCTACATTGTGCGAGTTCGCCAGTCTGACCACTCTGCATCTCGTCGGCGCGACCAACAACACCATCCGTAGTGCGCTCGGGACGCTCTGGACTCCGCTCGCTCACTGTCCAACGTCGCCGAGCAGTCCCTCCCCGCGCTCCCCGACTGGCTCCCCCGCGCGCTCACTGTGCGGAAAGTTGTCGGAGCTGGCGCTGTCGGAGGTCGAGACGCCATGTCGTGTCTCGACGGATCTCCTGTGGCTCTGCGACGAGCGTAAGCGGCTCGGATGTGATATTCGGAGCATCCAGACGGATGCTGGCTTCCTTTCGGACTCGTGCGTAAAAGGACTACGGACTCGCGGTGTAGAGTTTAAGATTGTACTATAGGATAGAGACTCGGGTCGCTCAGGAATGATTCATTGCATACCGAAAGATTTTCGACGTTGGCGACGGTGAGTCGGTGACTGGCGAGCGTTGGGTACCAGCGTGGCCCGGGCCTGATCTTCGTCGTGCATGTCGTAACGCGCCTCCCCCTGATAGCACGAATTCCCGGTCGGTCTCACAAAGTACGCGTACTGTACATATGTACAGTACTGATCACTGCTTTCGCGAGAGTATCAGCATGTACCTGGCCGCTTGTGAGTGTCCGCCGGTTATACGGACGAAGGATGTTACAGTTCTTAAGCGTTTTGTCGTTTGTCGGTTGTTGTCGGTTGTTGTTGATGGAGGTGAGAACTTTCGGAGCCTTGATCCTGGTCGACAGGCTCTGCTAAGTCCCGTACACCGACTATCCCGACGCTTCGCAAAACGGTAATCATTGATCATTGGCGCGTATTCGTTGTCATCGGCGGAATACCGCTGAGCTCAGGAAGACACCATAACTTCTTGCCTACTTGCTGTGTTCCGACGAAGTGCACTAAACATGTAGTAACGGTATCCCATCGAAAGCGGGGCCCGTCTGCAGCTGCACGTACATACCCGAGTCTCGATGATCGGCTTCCGTCATCGCTGTCGTAAGTGCTGCATTTGTATGGCCGCCTTCTTCGGTGTAGCCCCCATCGATATCCCGGAGTGCCACACATGTGACGTCCCAGCTTATGGCGTGCTCGTCTCCAACTCGGCATGCCCAATCTCTGTCATCACCGTCATGTCGGCTCATCAGGAGGCAACGAGAGGTCGGTCACACTGGAGCGGAATGACTCGCAAGTTGCCAGACCGTACTCAGCTCACATGCCAACATGCTTAGTGTATTACATGTGCGGCCTGGACGAGACAGCAGCTGAGCAGGCCGCACGCGAACTTGGCCTCCCGCCGTCGTACAGGAACGAGGAGACGGCGTTCGACAACCCCTCATGGAATCTATACCGGTACTGGCTCGGGGATGGCAAGCTGTATCGGAGAGTAGAAACCCGTAGGAATTTCCGTTGGGTCATCTAGACAAGTTCGCGCTGACGCGTCTGTGCCAATCTATCCATCATGAATCATAGCTGCGGATCTGCACGCGGCGCTAGAAGAGCTCGGGTTTCGTCCAGAGGTTGTGCCGCTCGCGGACTTCAGCGAGGCGGCCCTGTCCCATCTAGACGTTCGTAACTGGGCGAGGCGTCTGGCGTATACCGTGTATCATCAGGCAGCGCAGTGAGTCGTGTTCTGGGGTTAGTGGACGTGGTGTGACAACTCACTGGTACATCTGCGACAGGATTCCGCCGATGCCACAGGCTCGCTTCTAGTTTGATCAGCTTGGCTGGACCGTTGCTGCACAAGTCGAGAGCGATTCCGTTGTCAGGTGTCTTGTTATCGCGTAGACACAATGTACGATTATGAGTTCTGTGGTGGAAGGAGGAACACGTAGAGAGGCCAAGTGTGCCACGGAGAAACCATCTCGCGCATTCCTCGTGACTCGAACCCAAGTCCCTCGTAGACCGCAACCTGCATATTCACTCTCAGTATATAGCTTGTTTATGTAACTTGGAGAAACTTACATTGCGAGCCCTCGTAGTCGAACAGGCGATGTTCTGGCCCAGCGAGGATACCTGAATCCACACAGGATTTGCTTGAGCTAGCGAACGCGAGTGGCCTTGTATACTACTCACCTTCTGTCGAACCGGTTCGAGCAACGCACGGGCGATTCCTTGCCTCTGTTTGTCTGCGCGTACCATCGCAGTGCGGAGCCACCAGACGTCAGCGAGGGCCTTCGAAAGCTCTCGATGAGGGATTATCCAGCAGTCGGTAGGGACTGGCGACTTACTGCAGGGGCTATACATTTCGTGACAAATGTTGGAAACTCGTGAGTGTACTGTACGAAGTCAGCCGAAGTGCGGACTAGCGATTGTGGATGGCATACCGTGTTCTTGTAGTACTCCAGACCCTCCGGCGACAGCGCGTCGAGCAGTGGCTCTTGGATCTTTGCCCGCTCTTCCTTCCTGAACCAGACAAGGTCAATGATTCAACAACCTAAGCTCGACAGGGCTTCACAAACAACACTCACGATATCTTGGTAGTCGCTCCCGGCGGCGTCCACATCATGAATCCCACCAGCTCGTCACCTTCCGTAGCAGTCCATAGCTCTCCTATGGCGACCCCATCGTTGACCCACGTCCTCGCTATGAGGGGGACTAATAGTGGGTCATTGCCGACCAGCGCCAGGAGACCCGGGTCTATCCGATACGTAGTCAATACATTGCAGTCGAGAGCATAACGTGAAACTATACCTACCGTCGATGCTAAGGTCGATCATCAATTTGATGACATCCTCCTTGAGTGCTTCTACGGGACAGTTAAAGCACGAATGATCAGTCAGTGGGACGTAGGAGCTTCGTGTACCTGAAGGTGCTGGGACCTGCTGGATGATGACATTCGCCGGAGCCATCGCACAAACAATGGCGATGTGTGGCTTATGTGTGGGGGATGGATGTACCTTGTGTCTGTGCCGCTGTTTATTTATTGCGTGTCAGCGGGTCGATATGTGCGCGTCTGAACGGTCTAAGTCAGGTTCGGACCCATGATTTGCAATGTCGGGCCATGCGATAATCATTCGCCCGGTTGACGGTCGTGGCTGGTTCTGAATTCAGGGGAGAGTGCAGCGCGTTGCACGAATACTTGAAGTGATCCATTGTTAGGGATACGTCGGGGGTAAGCCGCTGACTGAAACGCTTGACCGTCGTTGTATCGAAGCAGTGATGCCCGCTGGAAGGCACAGACGACCGACTAGACGCAGGTATAAACGGAAGGAGCACGGTGAGGGATATAATCCATTGATCGATGTTTCGTAAACGCACCTCGACTTGATGCTTGCTCCCTCCTCCTCACGATGTACAAGGCACTCACCTCACCAAATGGGGCCATACTCTTGCCGTCGGCAGACATGCTATTGCCACATATCTCGGACGAGATCAATATATTGGCGCACTGGTACACATCGATTGATTCCTTCTTATCATACTTCACTTGCTATTTCATAGACTCCGCTCATAATCACGGTCTCCTCAGGACCAGAGGGCCTGGAAGGTGGTGCCTTGGTACCTGTATGAGCACAGGTCAGTATCATGTTCCTTCCACAGGAGAAATAGATACGCACCCTATGTGCGACCTGCCAGGATCAATAAAGGTGCTGCGTAGTAGGTTAATACCGTGATCTCAATGTCGTCTTGAATGAGTGATGCAATCATGCACGGTGACGTACATATAGCCGCGGTCACCGGGAACATTGAGCTTCTCCTTGAAGAAGGCGAAGAAAGCCTTGGAGTACTTCTCGTTCTTCTCGGGCTGGAGGTTATCCAGACTGATCTGTACGAGGATAGGTGGGAAAGGGCAGGGGTCCGATAAATGCAGTTGAACGTACGATGGTGAGGAGGAAGGCAGGGTCGAACGTGCCCTTGAACGTCAAGGGCTTGCTGTGGTCGAGGTGGACTGAGATGTAATCCTCGGGCTTCCCCAAAGTCTCGGCGGCGAACTCCCGATGTCGTTGCGCTTGAGCATGTTATCGAGGCGGACTGCACATAGCCAACACACCTTCGAGAACTCGATGCAGAACGCCTTCTCGTCTGCGACGGTAACGTTCGTCTTGAGATCGAGGCCGGGCATGTTGGTGGTGGCAGATGGGTAGGAAAGAGAGCGAACGATGACCAAGACACCGAGCTCGAGCTATATATCGATATCCGGAATGGCCACCGGTAGTGTTGCCGTGGAGTGGAGTCGGAGTCGCTCTGGAGTGTCGCCTATCAAACTCCGATGCACCCCAGAGTAACTCGGAGTCACTCCGGAGT